>NC_041060.1:19164278-19469914 GCF_900634775.1 Gouania willdenowi | reverse complement strand
GCCTTTACAGAAGTAAATGTATGATCTCAGAATGTTGATTTGCTCTGAACACAATTAAAAAACCTTGACTCGCTTCTAATATTAGCACAAAGGCTGCAATCTCCTATTTGTATTCAATGTCCATCACTCCTTTCCTGTCGCACAAAAGGCAGTAATGAAATATAAATAGAGAGATGAAAAATGTACTGCCTCATTCTTCAGACTAAGTGTGGTCAGTGGCCGTGATGGTTAACATGCCCTCAAAATAACAAAGGAGCATCGTGCAGCTGCAGATGCTTTATTGAAACATTTGGCAGGAGCCTTGCATTACAAATGGCTGGTTAAAATGATTTAGAGCAAATGAAAAAAAAAACACAATAGGCTTTAGGTTGCAGGAAATCCTTAAGGTAAAGGCCAAAACCTGTTTGTTTACGCCCACACACTTGCAGTTACATAAAGCTTTTGTGCACAACAACAAGCTGAAGAAGGAAACGAAATAGTCTTCTGTCCTCTGAATGAAAAACATCTTAAGTAAACATCTGAGTTATCCTGTTCGCTATGAGATGAGCTGCTGGTTGTGTCACAGAATAAGTCTCTAAAAGTCACACTTTTAAAATGTTTCCATGTTCTGAATCTGAAAGAGGACATTTCTTTGGTGCAAACATAAGCCTAAAAAGTGAAACATGCATCTGTACTAACACGCTGTAAATCTTAAGTGGAAAATGTACAGCACAATAGAGGAAAGACCTGTGTGTCCATTAAATTAACCAAGTACGACAAGCGATATATGAGAAAAAGAATCGGACACTGTGGAGGAGCTGCAGAGATCCACAGCTTTTGTACGAAGATCTACAGACTGTGCAACCAACAAATCTGGCCTTTGTCAAGAGTTTTTAGAGAGAAGCCACTATTTAAAGAAAGTCCTGTTTTGATTTTGAACCCCTACCCTGTGATGTCTCCCCATACCAGCTTAAGGGGCTTTTCTGTTGTTTGTCCTTTTTTAATCGGTACCGTCGTAATAACTGTTTCCTTAATAGATGCTTTAAACATGATACATCATACTTTTGAGCATAGAACAGTATTTCTAAAGCAGAAGGAGACAATGTATTTAAACCACAGAAGCCATGACAATTCAAATTATTAATGTTGCCCAGCATGACTTTATAGTCTTTTAAATCAATAAATAAGATCTTTTTAATAGAGATTCCACAGAAATGTAATTCAAGCTTATGTCAAATGTCAACTGAAATGTTTCCTCCTATAAGTTCAAAACCTTTTTGTAGGAGTGTTTCAAGCTTTGAAGTATTCACTTCAAAATATGAGCAAATGATCAAAAACCAATATGAATATAAAAATGTTCTAGTGTCACATTTGCAGATTTCTTTCCTCTTGTGATTCTGCAACAACAGTTGCTACTAAATACATCAGACCATAAGGGGAATTTATATAGACTGAGACATAAAAGCATTTTTTTCCACTCCCACACAGTCTCTTTACCACACAGACAAGGTCAAAGGGACTCCATCACAGAGCCAGTTCAACGATAAATCTGCAACCTTTTCCAAATTGCAAATCAGTAACCATGAATTACTGGAGTGCACACAACAGCTATTTCACATAACTTTGTTATTGTTACGTTAAATTGGAATGACTTTCCATCCCGCGTCGAAAAAGGAAACGCTGAAAACAAAACAGAGGTCATGGCTGAGTGTTAAAGAGAACATATTATGAAAAATCCACTTTTGCAGTTTTTTTGATCACGTATGAGGTAACTTGTGAGTCCACCAGCACACAAAATGTGAAATAAAACCATCCAATCTTTTGTTTGTGATCTGTGTAGGTCTTATAACACAGAGATAATTGCTCCGTTTCAAATTTTCTACATTTGTAACGTCACATGTGAAATCGGGAAAGAAAATACCCTCCCCTCCGATGGCAACTCCACCCCTAACTTGATGAAAACGTTTGCGTAAGTCCGCCATTGTTTTTCACACTGAATGCAACTGTAGCGACTGCAGTGACTTCAGTCGCCCGTGATGAGTGGCTTGAACACAGTAGTGCTTTTTGGTCACTCCATCTGTTCATCGCTCCAATGAACAGTGTGTGCGCGTGTGCATGTGTGCGCGTGTGTGTGTGGTCCTGTATCAGATACAGATAAGATCTTTTTCAATGCAACCTCAGAGTGAACGGTCAAGGAGGATTTAATGCGCATTTGATATGGTGTGAACAGCCTGCAGCTCTGCTGCACTCATGGAGCAAAGAGGGACAGGGACATTTGTTTAGCACCCACTGTTGAATCAATCCTTTTTCTGCACAAGAACATGGATTATCCTTATATATTTGATACATGGAATATGTAAATAAGTGCACTGTTTGTTGGGCGCTTTTTTCCCCGTGCGCTGATCTGATGTTGACATTAACAGTTGTCTGTTAATGAATACAATGATTACCACTAAAACAAGTGTAAAAATGTCATTTGTATGAGGAACAAAAAAGGTTTTAACTGTCGATTTCAGGTCGGGTGCGGATATGAATACCTAATGTCTGTCGGACCTGTTGGTTTCAGTTTTGCTCTGTCGAGTTCGGGTCAAAGCTTGAAGGTTCATATCATAAGTGGTCTGTGTTTAAAAGCAAATCGACACCAAAAAAAAAAAAAACATTGTTTGGTTGAATTTTCCTTTTTCTCACCACCCTCCTCTGCACCTGCTCATTCATTCTCTGGTTCCACTGCACAAAAACTTTGAGACAAACGCAACAATGCACATGCGGGTCACATTGGAGTCTGATACAGGTCACATTTTAAATGGCAATGTGAACAGACAGACAAGAAAATCGGTAATGAGCATTAAGGCTTGCACTGTGAACGTAGCTGTGTGTAACTTCGCGGAAGACAGGGGTGGGGAAGGGGGAGGTCTATGCAAATCTAGGGACACACCCCCAAAACAGAGCGCTCTCACAGAACTCATTTTTACAGGGTGTTAAATCTCTTCTGTTGCTTAATTCATGTTATGTTTTGACCAAACACCAGCACAGATGTCATTTAGACCATAGGGAACTGTTTTAAAAGGTGAACATTTTGTATATGTCCCCTTTAACAATCATACAAATATTTAAACAACAATCAAGCTTGAGAAAATAATGCACACCTTTTACACAGTCTTACCTCTTCTTGTCTTTACTCTCCTTTTCTGTACTGGTCACTTTCTCCTCTCCTTCTTTTTTCTCTGTTTCTTCCATCTTTACTGCTGCTTTTCTTGGAGCTGTTGAACAAAATGAATGAATTAAAAGAGACGGTGAAGGTGAGGGTGAAGCAGGGGCTGGTGTACGGACAATGTCTCGCACTCTTCCCCCTGCTGATAAAAGCAGAGCATATTTATGGGCACTTTTTAATGCAACCACAGAGCTATGCAAATTGCTCCTTACCAAAGAAACTGCTGATTGGGGTTTTCTTGGCCGACTCCTTATCTTTCTGCTCTTTCGCTTCCTTTTGCTTTTTTGCCGTTTGACTTTTTGGACTTCCTTCCACGTCTTGGATGTCCTTTTCAGCCTCCTCCGTGTTGGCGTCAGTGATCGTTTTCTCTTCCTCAGACTTCTTTTTTGCTTTACTTTTACTTCCTGTCTCCTTTGCTTTTTTTTCTTTCTTGTTGAGACTCCTTCTGATCACCTGTTTCTCAGTCCCCCTTTCCTCTTCTTCCTTTTTCTTCTCCAACTCCTGATTGGGGCTTTTAGCCTCGGTCGCCACCTCCATCTCCACCTCTTCTCCCTTTAAACCTTCTTCCATGGTTTCATCTGTGTTTTCTTAGTAAAGAGAAAGAGAAAAAAGAAGAAACTGGATTTATGAAATAGATAAATGCCAGCAGCTTTACTCCAGGCAACGCCACTCTTCTTTTATGACCTGATATTTGAAGAGTTTTGCTCAATAAACGCCCCAGGTTGTAGTTTTGAAGTTTCCTCTTCACTCAAGAGAGACAGGGAAGGAAGAAATTACTATTGACAAACCTTCAGCAGTGAGTCCCAGCAGAAAAAAAAAACAAAAAAACGGGGTCATACAAGCAAGGAAAGAGCCAGATGTGCAGCTTGAAAAAGTGAAGGTCTGGTGAATAAAATATAAAGTTCACACAGACATTTTCACAAAGGTGTGCTTCTGTGGTAAAAAAAAAAAAAAAAGAGGAGTTTACAGATGAAAATTAAATAATAAAATTCAAGAGTGGGGAAAAGGAAACAGGTAGACTTTTGAAAAATAAAATAGAATAGTCTCCAGCTTTACTCCACTTCCTTTTATTTAATAGAAAATAATTTGTAGGAGGAGGCTCTGAAAATCTGTGTCAGATATTCAAAGTCACCCCGGATGTACAAGGAAGAAATGTCATATGACTGAGCAATGAATAGCATGTGTGTCAAAGTGAATATTTTTCACATTCATTTTTGTTTAATGCGATAAAGAGGTTGCACTTTTATGACAAAAAAGGGCCAAAACTTGTCTCAGAGATTAAAAAAAAAAACTCCCATGAAGCAATTTTATATTCAGACAATCCCAAAACCCAAACTATAAAGAAGCAGGGCCGGTTGTAGGCAGGCATATATGAGAGGGCAGTCAGAAATGTGAAGGGGGCATCATATGTACACATCATGCTCCAGCACTTTGTTTCCCCTCTGCTTATAGTAACAGAGTTTTCTTCATTGAATTGGGTTGTTCACCATGTGTCCAACCCCAACCTAGAGAAGAGGATTGCACTTAGTCAGGCCTCTACCTTCAGACCAGTCCAACTTGGTTGTCCCACCTGAAGACTAAGGTCCTGCTGATATAGCTGTCTCTTAAGGTCACTGAGGCACACAAACCCCCTGACCACAATAAGGTGGTAATCCCTCAAGGGGGGAAACTGAAAAATAAAAATTAAATTAAATTAATAAAATATCCTTCATTTAGATTTTATCAACCAACAACGTAACGTATATGTTAACTGAATGATTGTGATTTTGGTTCCGTGTTGAGTTCACCCGAGGGAGGGGCCTTGGGGTCCTCTGGGGTTTTGGTGAAACTGTTTGGGTCAGATGGGAGTGAATTTGAACAATAGTGGCTGTTTCAGTCTCCCTTAATGGTGACCAATCCCCTGTTGGCTCTGTCATGGTCGCCATTGAGTATGGTCTGGTGACAACAGGGGGTGAAATGGGCTCGGAGGTGGGGCCCTGGCCACTTCTGCTACGGCCCTGGAAAGAGCTGAAATGTGCACCTCAGCCCTGGTGGTGATGGTGGGATATGGTTGGGTTGTGGGGCGTGGCCCTCTCTGGTGGTGATGAGACCCTGCCCCACCCTCTCTCTCCTCCTCCCCCTGCTCATTCACCAATTCTACACGAGATATGATGAGAGCTTCCACCTGCTCCAGAGTCTCATCCTGTAAACATATCCCCAGGTTGAGTCTAGCCCAGGATGAGGCTGTCTGGAGGGGGTCTTGCCAGTCTGCTGTGGGCATGCCCATGAGGGCTTCAAACTCAACCTCCATGGCCACCATGTAGTGGTCCTGGAGGATAAGCAGGGTGGTGTGTTCCCAGTTTTTAGCAATCCCAGTAATTAATGTTTCCAGCCCAGTAGAGAAGGCTGATCAATATTATTGTCCAAACACTTTCTTAGCAGTATTTCTCCAAATAAAAGAAAAGGTAAGCGGACCCGTAAATTACCTGCACTGCTAATGCTGTCCGCCACGCGGGGTCTCTTGTTTTGGTGGCCTTCCTCTTCCTTAATGTCAGGAGACGCCTCCCCCTGACTCTCGCCGTCACTCCTGCTCTCATCAAGTTTTCTCTTGGGAAACATCTTCCTTGCTGAAAAATCAAAGATTTAAAAAAAACAAGGCAAGTATTAAGCCCTCTCACAAAAACAGGACTGTTGAGTAATGATAATAATTGCTTATGTAGCGCTTTTCATAGACACTCAAAGTGCTTTACATTGATGTGCATTATTCATTCACTCCACACACAGTGGTGGTATGCTACTATTATAGCCAGTGTAAGTACACCCTAAAACCACTTTTTTCTGCTGAATACATATATGATTAGGTATGAAGTAACATAGTTTATTGATCCTAGTCCCACTCTTCACATTTTAGTCTAAGTACTGAAATTTAGCATTTTTAGCTGCAATATGTCAGTGACTGACCTCTATGGGTTGAACACCAGCTATTGCAATTGAATTTTTGCTATTGGCTGAGATCAGATCAGTGATGTCACCAACCATCACTGTTGGCCCCGCCCCTCCTAAAAAAAGTGTTGGGAACGTTACTCTAAAAAAGTAATTAGTTATAGTTACTCACTACTTGTTCCAAAAAGTAACTGAGTTAGTAAATTAATTCCTCTATAACAAAAGTAACCAATTACCAAGGAAAGTAACTATTTGCGTTACTGTTAAAAAAAAAAAAAAAAGTTGCTATATGTCAAAGAATTCCGATTTTTTTTTAGATGCATGTGTCGTTGTGAGGTGCTTCATTAAAAATGAGTTGCTTACAACGGAGGTCGACAAAGTGTTCACTCCTGGATATAATGTACACTTCACATGCACGTTCTTGCCTTTGACCACAATTAATTTAAAGCAGTGTTTGTATCGCCACCTTAAAAATGACAACTTTTCATTGGACTGCTCCACGCTCGCCATCTCTGCTGCTTCATCAAATCTGTAGTGGTTGTGTGTGTGTGTGCTGCGTAAAAAGTAATTAGTTAGATTACCCTGTTACTGAAAAAAAAAAAAAAAACGCCGTTATTCCAAGCACTGGAAACCAGAAGGAGGAACTGGTTTCCTCCTCTCTCAGCCTTTAATGGGCATTGATTGACAGCTCCATGCGGAACTGTGCAGCATTGTGGGGGCGGGGCTGCTGTGACTGGGCGTGTCTTAACTACTCTAGGAGTAACGTCCATAATCGAGGCATTTTTTAAATTTCTCCCTCGAGGCCGGTCAGCAAAAACCTGGGGGTGTATTTGCACTTTAAGGGCAATTGCTTGAAAACATAAAATCAAAACACTTCAGTCACCCTTTGCAAGATATTATGCAACAGAAAACAAACAATTTCCTCTGTAATGTTATGCAACAGCGAGTTTTGAGGCCGATTTTGTTTTTGGTTCCACATCCTGTTTGAGTTTAGTTCAAAAATTAAGTACACCCCGACTTTCTGCTGACCGGCCACTAGGAGGGAAATTCAAAAATACCTTGATTATGGGCGTTACTGCTGTAGCAGTAAGACACGCCCACTCAGATAGCTAGGCCATTGCTGTGCGCAGAGACTGTAATACACACGATGTGTCTGTACATACCATAGACCGTAAAAAGAATGAACAAGACAATCTCCCTGGTGGGGGTGAAGCTTTTATTTTTAGTGCTCCCCCTGCTGATTGACTGCAGTACAGGATAGGTCTTAAACCCCGCCTCCTCAGTGATAACTGATGGGATGTGGGTGAAACTGTAAAGTTAAAATACCCATAATTTTTTTCAAAAGCTAAACTCGGCTGTGATTATTAGTTATTGTCACCCTACACTGTGTTCAAGTGCTAATTTTTCTGTGAAGTTTGTTTTAAATAAGTTCTTTGAGATTGAAAAATGGAATTTTACGTCATATTTGACGATGATTGACAGCCGCAGATCTTGCGTAACTCTCTTTGTGAATAGCAGTTACGTCGTAAAGGAAAGCCGAGACGCCATTTAACTAGATATTTGAGTTGAAATATATCATGGTTATGTACTAACCTCTATGATCTGAACAAGCCGGTGGTAGAATTTCCAGTGGGAAAGATACTTATGTTCTTGGTGTAGCTGGTCAACGTAAGTCATCAGGGCAGTACGCTAAATGGGCGGGGTGTGTTACCAGGGCTCCTCCCGCTGGACCCTACTGCGCAAACTCTGGCTCCAAAAGATGTTGAATTTGCAAGATGGAAGCGCCCCTAAGTGCAGTATTTTGGCTTCAATAACATTGAGTGAGAACAGCTGATCACAATCACGACATGAAGCTCACACACAGCCTTACAGACACCACTCTCCCACCACCCCGCACACATAGAGATAAGACATACACACACGTCCGCGCACACGCACAGAAAGATGGGAATACGCACACTATGTGTCTGTAAATACACACCCTGTGATTAGCGCAGAATCTGCTCTTAATAGAAGCAGAGTCTAAAACGGCACCGCTACAGCGGCTGTTTCACACAGAACACAGTCTTCCTCATTAGGCTGTCAGTCAATACTCACCGTGGGCTTTGATTGGAGGAAACCCTCTTCCTCCTCTCAACTTTTATAGTAGGGGCGGGGCCAATAGTGAAAGTTGATGATGCAGGGGAATCTTAAAGAATCCGTTTCAGCCAATAGCAAAATGCACTTGTAATAGTTGCCGTTCAACCCCTTGTGGCCAGTATATCGGACATTTTACAACTAAATACAAAAAATTAAAACACTTTTACTAAAATGTGAAGAGTGGGACTAAGATCAATCAATTAATACCCAACTACATACTGTATGTATTTAGCAGAAAAATGTTGATTTGGGGTGTAGTTACTCTTTAAGGTTCCTGCACAGACAGTGGTGCCGAGGATTCCTCATCGATATTATAATGAATGCATCAACCAAATACCTTATTATTACAATTTCTTATTATGTGTAGAACTCCTTTTATGTGACGTTTTATTAAGGATGTGCATCGGCGTTGAAAGCAAACACTGCAGTCATCAAATGCAAAAAGGACAAGATGATGAAAAGAAATTGCGCTGCTTTCCTGTAGCAGAAGTAGGATGAAGGAGACATAGTGGAGAAGAAGGTGCTTCTCTGAAGTACACAATGCTTCTGCAGTAATAAAATCTGTAGCTTTAAGTGGCTCAAACCCTCCCGGTACATTCTTTGTGTGACATAAGATGTAAAAGAACAAACATCAAACCGCTCGAAACATTTCCACACGCTTTTCATTAAAAATGCATAAAGGGAAAAAAAATAAATACATCAAGCTCTCCTTCCATTCAAACCATGATATGTTTGAGCCGCCGTGTAATACAACTATTAAAACATTATTACGCTAAACGTGTATGTTTCTCTAATAATGAGTTACCGAATGCAGCAAAAACAAACAGAAAACAGGAATCAGACAATCAGCAGCAATAAAAAGACGACACACTCTGCTGGTTTCATCAGGGCCTAGTCAGCACAAGACAACACTACAGTAATGATATTATTAACCCAATGCAAATACAAGCTGAAAAATGACATTAGAAGCTGGAGGAGGGAGGAGAGGAGACCTGTTGAGATTAGTAAATTACTGCGGCAAATTACAGTATTAAGCTCAGGGAGTGAGGGGAAGGGATAAAGTGGAGAGAATGTCGTATGCTTTCAAATTGTTCTCATGTTTCATTCTCACCCCTTTGTTTTACTGGTAAATATCACTTTGTGCCACTGCTAACAAGTGTTCAAATGAAACAGCCTGAGGCAACAACACCTTAAATCATCTCCAGGTGTCAAAGGATAAAAGTGAAGCCCCTGCTTTTGGTTTGACTCAGATGATGAACACTGACCAGTTTTGCGTTTGACGATCCCAGAAGGGGAGATGGAGCTCGGGGATTCCGGTGAAGCCGAGGATGCTGGAGTAGCAGGAGTGGCTGGAGTGGCCGTAGTAGCCGGTGTGGCGGGGACCACGGGTGCGGCTGGGGCTGGCGGTGGAGACAATGGAGTGGGGGCGGCCTTAGAATCTTCCTCCTTCTGAAAATTAAAAGACGTGATGATAAGAAATAAGCATTGTGATCTTGCATTAATAGCAATATTAATCTAAAATATGTAATACGAACAAGTTCAATCTCAAATGGGCCTCAGATAATAGGCGGCAATTTTATCATTTTTGTGCCCTAGTTTGCACTTCCACGTATAATAGTATTTAAAGTTTATAAGGCACTGACCATATCAAAGCAATAAGAGACAGATATCACTCCCTGCAGGATCGTCACTTCAATTTCCTTGATTTTGTGACCAGTTTTTGTTTAATTTCGGGAAATCTAGGGAATAATTTGAGGAAAATTGTAGGATTTTGGAATAATTATGAGTACTTAAAGCTAGGGGATGCAATTTCATCCAGATAGACTTTTCAAGTTTTTGGTTGAAATTGTCTTTATATCCTCATAGAAATATAGATCTTATGTGCTCTGAAAAAGGAACGAAGAAAATCTGTCATAATGTAGCAGCTGTAAATCTGCAATAACTTTGACAAATGAAAAAAAGGAACCATTTTTTTTAACCAATCACGTCTCCCTGCTCGTTCTCGACCCCTCGCATGCACAAGCTCACACTGAATACTGTACGCGTAAAACAGAGTTTTTGGTCACGTGTGTGTGTGTGTATATATAAATAAAGGTAAAGTTTATTTTATTGTTTACTTACCGCTGAATGAGACGTTTCTACACAAGCGATGAGCTGAGGTTTGCTTCTGCAGCAGCTATGCGCGTAAAGGCGGAGCCATCAGGGAGGCTACATTCACAATTATGCTAGTTTTTGAAAACCGCCTACCCTACCTTTAAAACCATTTCAGAATAAAAATGACTGCCATCATGTGATCATGGGGAAAACTGTGAGACCTGGCAAAAAATGTGCAGTTTCACTGATTGTGTGTGTTTGGAGGCACTGACATAACTTGAACTGAATTACTTGTAGGTAAAGGGAACCTACTTGAATGTTATTTATGTTGGGCATAGGAGCATTTTTGCTTCTGCCTGTTTCAGTCTTGTTATATATATTTCTAAATTGTGATTTGTTTGAATATTTTTTGATGTTAGATTGAAACAAACAATTTAATTGAAACTGTAACTAGATATTTGAAGACAGTTTGCTTGATTCAATGCAAATTATAAAAGACATGTCTGTATTCAAACCAATTATTGTGCTGTATGTCACAATGTTTTAAAATAGTAAATAGAGGTAGAGTGAAGTGCATCAATAGACAGTGACTATTGGTCAGTCTATTACAGGAAAACCTTGGTAATCTGATAATATTAACATCAACTGATGCTTAGCAAATAATTTCCTTAATGTCACAATCCAACTTACCACAAGGCTGCTTTGATTAAGTCAAACACAAGTAACAATGATGGGATCATTGACTTCGATCCATCATCCTAGACATTGTAAATTCAGCACTAAATACAGTATTATGGTAAATCATCTTGAGTCACAGCCATGTATCGACAGGGCACAACAAGGACTCAAACTGCCATCTTATTTACACTTCTGTCTAATAAATCAAGGAAGTTCTGCATGTGCGTGCGTGCATGCTTATGGAGCAAATTTCTCCCCAACGCAGTGTCTGTTCGACCTGAAACTTTTTTGACTGCGTGCACATAGGTTGAGTGTGTGCATGCATTATTTTTGACTTATTTTGTGTTGCAAAATGTTTATTTTAATTTAATTTAGCCCGGACGGCACATTCATGTTTACCCAGAAATGAAACCTATTCAGCTTTTGACCTCAGCGTGAGGTCATTTACAACCTCTTATAATCAGTAGAAGACCCTCCTCCAGTCCACAAAAGAATGTCAATATTAAAAATGTTTTTGTACTGCTAAAAGTTATTTAAGTGTGTTGCAAAACATTTATTTTCATTTTGCTTTGAGATTACGTCGTGGTACTTCCGGGTCTGGTTTTTTTCTCTCAAGTCTCACGCATTGGGCGTGAGACTTGAAAAAACCCACAGAGGATAATGAGTGAGTCCCACATGGCAACCAGGAGGACAGGTAGCGAGTCACACTCCAAAAAACATAAATTACAGAAAAATATCCCAAACAAAAAAAAATATAAAAATGAGTTAAAAAAAAAAACAACAAACATTTATCATGCGCATGGCCCATAGAATTAAACCAGGGAAATCGCACAAATTATTTTTCTTTGCACTAGCAAATATACCACTTTATAACACTACAGAGTATGTACACCTCTTTGTACATTCAACCTTCAAACACATACTCATTTAGCCATAATTGACAACTCTATTCTCTATTTAAGCCCCCACTATATGAATACATACTTTCGACAGGCACTGTACTAGTTTTTTTTTTTTTTTTTTTTTTTTTTTTTAAATCAAACAACCAAAAAATGATCAGTCATAACCTACATGAGTTTCTGTCCCATATTCATCTTCGGTGAAATGCTTTGGTCAATATTGGTACAAGAGTGAATCTATTAGCACCTGGTCACAAAACCATTGATCCAACAAAGAAGAAGCAGAGTGAGCTCACACTTAAAATAATGAAGCTTCCTTCAAACTCCTGTCCTTTGATGGACAAATAATGAGTAATTGCTCAACAAGTTCCAAGGCAAATTAATGAGGTGGGTTGGTTAGTTAAGTGTTCTCTCTGAGCATGTGGCTGATGGTCAGGTCCTTTCATTGTGTGGCCTAATCGACAAATGCATTCAGCATTGGGATTTAACACACAATTAACGTGCCTTTGTTTAACAGTGTTTACCGGGTCACCAAACAGACAATGGGGACTGATGTGCCTTCAGAAGCTCTCATGATCCTAATTAGAGGTTTTAATGGAATTTTTAGACAACTTGATGGTTTTCTCACTTTTTTTCCAGTGACTTTCAAGGACTGACAAGACAGTTGATTTCACCACCTGACAATCATACAAACTAATGTTTGTTTGTTCTAGGGTTTATTTCAATGACACCCGAGCAATTAGTCAATCCAGTTCAAAGCCTGAGGGTGAAATAAGGCAGACTAACACGAGGGATGCGCGATAGACCAAAAATATATCCCGATCATTTCTGGTATTTATCAGGGTAACAATAACAAGAAAACAGTCATCAACATCCCCAGCCAGATTGGTTGTCACAACCTTTTCCTAAATGTTCTAAATCTAAGAACTTAGATGTATACATAAGAAAATATTATCACATCAGAATATAAAATTACTATCTTAAACATCCTCTAAGAAAAGCTGTCCCCTATAAAAATACCTCAAACAGAGTAAAAAAAATGGATCAAGGGCAATAACTCCAGAAATAATCCAAAAAAAATTATTGAGCGCTTCTCATTTTCAAACTCAATCAAGGTATTGATACCTTGAAGCCACACACCAAATTTGGTTATCCTATCTTAAACGGTTTCTGAGAAAAGCTGTCCCCTTTAACTCAAATGGATGGACGGATGGAGCTCAAACCTATACACCCTTCCACATTTTGTGACGGAGGATAAAAATCGCAATACATAAAAACAATAAAGAAATAAAACAAACTGGTTCCTTACAAACACAAACTAAATTAAATACATCAAAACTAGAATCAGCTTCAGTAATAGCATTTACACATTAAAAAAGGCTACACTAGCTGCTGACTCAAAGAGCTCATGAGCTGCTATTAGTGTTATTGTTTGCAATTAATTTATATCCTCTGCTTTATAATCAAATTATTTTCTTAAAAAAATATATAAAAACGCTGCTGCTGAGTCTTGTTTATTTTATAACTGATAATAAGTTATAATAATATAATTAAACGAGATCAGGCTGATGAGTTATTCATTAATTACTGAGAGCAGTACTGACAAGATATTTGGTGTAATAATCACAATAGTTAAATTACTGTCTCATGGGACCAGCTTTGTCTTGTAAACATGTGAAATATAATTTAAAATTATTGCATTTCTTAAGTTGGGACAGATGAATAGTGACGTTTTATGCTAACATTTATTTCTATGTTGGATGGGTGTGTGGTCTTTAACCAAGTAGCGTTGTGTGATGTGTTGCAGTACTGCAGCTTCAGGTAAGCTATGACGTAAGCAGCGCTGTCTGTGTGTGTGCACCGCCGCACTCCCGTAAACAGCGCTCCAGAGAATAATAAGTTGTTGATAAAAAACTTGGAGGAAGTTTTTGCTCGTGGAACAAGGTTTTTAGGGGCATTCTTGGCTAAATTGAGGGCCAAATGGCCCACGGCCCTCATTCGAGTGTGTCGCACAATTACATATGTCATCAATGGGAATTTATTGTTTCTATCTTTGGATGACATATTCTTACCGGTCGGAATGGTTTTGACGATATACCGTACAACAATAACATAGGGGTGGGCGATATGGGGAGAAAAAAAAAATCATATTACGATTTTTTCTTTGTAAAATCACAATCTCGATTTTATCGCAAATTTTTCCTTCAGATCTTTTAGACTATTTTTTAAGTTATTTACCAGTAAAACATTAACCTAAATGGAAAAAAAGAGATAAACGATCATTTAAGTCAGGCTACTTTTTAAAAAAAAATTTTTTTGATTCATGTAAGCAATTTATCAAACTGGTTTCAAGTATAATTAACATCAAACAAAAAGGCTGACATGTTCTTTTAGTCACACACAGTCTTTTTTAATTTGTTTAACTAATGTGGTGTAGCATTAGCATTAGTGGTTACCATTTGTTATTGAGGTAACACACTCATCTTAATAAAATCCTACTTTTCTTATGAACCCCTCCTTTCCCACAGTTTGGAAAATAATATTCTTCACAAGATAAAACGTTACTGCTTTGGTTATATTAAGCCTGGGTGATATGGACCAATTTTCATATCTCAATATTTTTCCTCTAAATGGTGATAAAAAATCCATTTTTTTTAAAATATTTTCCCAATATTGTTTTACAAGAGTAACTATAATGGGTCAAAGCCAGTGGATAAAAATGCCACAAAGACCCTTTTAATAATCACTAGCAGCACAATATGAACATTTTGTGGCAGTTTTGGCTTTTTCCTTCATTAAAGCTGAAATGCGTCATTCAATTCTGTAGTGTTGCTTCTTTCAGGGCAGCTCTGAATTGCTGAAAGTAGCTTTTAAACCACTAGTTTTTAAATGACTTTCAGGACGTGGTTTTTCTAAGAAAATCAGCTTGAAGGGGTCACGTAAAAGCTGTGTAAATAGCTTCGTGAGAGCAGCGCAGCGGCTGAGCTAGTTAGAGATGAGAAATGCATGCACTGTTTGCTCAAATGTCTCTCAGTGCTTCCAACACTCAGAACCGATGGAGTTTTAACAGAGGACAGTCCGAACATCTGCACTGAGCCTCTGACAGGCAGCCACTAACGCACAGGAAGCAGCACAGCAACGTGTCAGTGCACTGGGAGGGAGGGGGGAGGGGGAGTGGAGAGTACTTCTGCACTTTGAGCACTTAATAATAACTCTTGTGTATGTACTGCTGATATGAGCCTCACTTAGCAAATTGATTGATTTGGCAAGTAAAAAAAACCTTTTGATGAGCTGTGTGTGGGCACACAGACATATGACAGACACGGCACCGCAAGGGATAACATGTGCACTACAGACTTAGTAGAGACTAGTAGGCCATGGGCTTTCAAGATGGCGACTTCCGACTACTAAGGCAACAGTGTTAGGCCAAAACACACAAACTCACCCAGACCATTACAGTCTATGACACAATCCCAACTGGACACAACAGTGACCCCAACTTACAATGTATTACATAGACAGCAAAAGGAGTGTGTGTGTTTATGTGTTTAGCATGAATAAATGCTACCTTTTGTCTTAAATCATTGGAATCAGTTTATTTAGAGTTATCTTATACAAACTGTATTGTTTTGATGCCAAAATTTGCCTTAACACACTATGTATTCTATCAATTTATAATCGAGAATCGGTTAAAACGAGAATCGATTTTGAATCGAATCGCGAGACACCCAAAGATTCACATCCCTAACAGACGGTTCTACGATCTCCATGATTTGACAGATCGTCGTCATGTTTTAATCCATCAAGATCTAACATCGTCAGATCGCATACCCTTACGATAACACATCACACATTCTTACTAAACACATTGTTGGTTTGTAAATTAAATGCCAAAAATGCTATCGTTACCTTTTCTGTTTTATCCAAGGTTTCTATTGCTTCCTTCCTCTTGGGCGTGGCTTGCTCCTTTACAACCGGCACGTCATCCTCGTCGCTATCCAGTATTTGCCGGCTTCGCTTTGTGACCTTTTTGACTGGGGATTCCACCTCCTGAACACCATTTTGCACCTTTAAGGGGCTCTTCACGGGTCTGTGATGGGGGCACATACACAGGCACAGAGGGGGTCAGATTTAGAGTTTACAGTCTAAAGATGTAGAATCATAAAAAAGGAAAGGACCCCACATTTATGAGAGGTCATAGATGACGCTCTGAAATAAGGAAAAAGCCCTGATCGCTTTCAATAATTTGATACAATAATTTATGTTATTAGGAGTGTTTAATTACCAGCACGTAATAATATTACAGTTCACTTGTTTTCCCCACCATCAAAATAAGCAATACAAGAAACTGACTTAGGTTCATTTCTCTGCCTACTGTTTAATTGTACATGTATAGAGACTAGGGATGTAACGATTAATCGTAAGGCAGTTAAAAAAATCGATTCATAAGTATCATGGTTCACATTGATTTTCTGAAAATTGAATCGCTGTACTTTTTTTAAACAGCAGAGGGCGCTATATATTTATCCTCTTGTCCAAATGCTGAGGCGGCGGGTGAAATCTGCTACTACTTTCTTTCTGGTCGCCTTCTACTCTTAAACATGTTCATAAATGATTCCTTACCCCTTTAGCACCTAAAGAGTATCTGTAATATTACGTGAATATCTGTAAAAGTCACGTTTTTCTATGAGCTCGGTCTGCTAGCATAGCATCTCTTCTTCACTGCTAGAAAAGCTGCATGCCAACCGACCACTGGGTTACAAGCGTCCTCTGCTGGTCCAAAGAAATATGTGACGTAAATACATTGCAGACTGTTTCTTTTTTTTTTTTTAAAGTCCAATTGTTAAGGCACAAAATACATTTTATGCAGTTTTACATTGTTTAATATAGAACCAGAATTTCAAATAATAGGCTTCTTCTTCATTTGTATTATTCCTTTATTTATTTCATTCAAGTTAAATTGCAATGTTTTGAATAGTTTATCAAGGGATTCTTTTGACAATGAAAAATAAAAGGAAAACAGTACAGTATTTTTTTAGTTTTTTTCCCAACAAAAAATAATGGAATATTTTTCTGTCATAATTTGTCTACAGTCCCATTTTGTAAAATAAATCGTGAGAGAATCGTATCGTGAACCCAGTATCGTGAATCGAATCGTATCGGGAGTTGAGTGAATCGCTACATCCCTAATAAAGACAAGCTTGTTTGGATATGTTGAATCATTTTACATTTGGTACAAAGAATAATAAAAACTTACTTTTTAGTTGCTTCATCTGAAGTTTTCTTCTTAACGTCCTTGGTCTTGGGTTGAAAAAAAGACCTGGGGGAAAATATGCAGATACAAAAACTTACTTTTTCCACAAATCAAGTGCAGTAAATTCAAAACGTACAAAGGCATGATTCAAACCTTTCTTTGTGATTTGTGTGAGTAAAAATGTCTTAAATCTGCAACAAATGTTCTTAGAAACGATCATTAAATTGCATTTTTGAGGAAATTTGGCGAGAAAAGCCAGACTTTGGAAAAATTGATGAGTAAATGATCTTCCCTTCACACACGCCTTGATTAATGAAAGTGTCTAATGATACAAAAACGTACCCATAGCCCCTGGGACTACGGGTACGTGGTCTAAGACGCCGCACTCAAGGATCCTTCCTTCTGCTCCCCTGGGGGGTTCAAATCCCTCTTTTGTCATGTATGTTTTTTTTTCATTTGAACATATTTAACAAGGCAAATTTCACCTTTAAAAATACAAATACGAAGAAAAAAAAAAACATTTTAGGGTATTTCCTGGGTTAGGGTTAAAATAAAAAGGTTAGCAGGGTAGCTAAAACATAAATATGAGCTAAAATAAAACTGACGGAACTTTAAGTCACGTGGTGCACCTATCACGTCACATAAACTGGCCAATGAGGGGCGCTGCCTATTAATAGACTGTACGTTTCCGTATCAATAGCCACGGCACACAAAAAAAAACAGCATATACCAGTAAAAAAAAGAGGATTTATAAACTTTAATATAAATCTTTTCTACAGACTCACTATAGCAGTTAGGTCAACTTTAGATTAAACTTCCTGTACATATAAACGCAGTAGCAACACTACTTTGACAGCATGCGTTCATGACAGTGAATTCAATATGCTATCAACTGCAAAAAGAAAACAAAAAAAAATTGCATTTCAGGAAACAGTTAAGCTTAATAATTCAATATTAAAAGCATGTTGTTGCAACCAACGACGTGTAAGAGTCATCAATTAAACCAGTAACTATCTGAACTAAAACACCAGGGGGAAAGTTGTATAGTTTAGTAGCAACTTCACGCTCGTAGAGCAGAAATACTAAAACTCTCACCAAAACATGTATTCACTTAAAGTGGAACTAAGATTGAACATGTCACACGGGCATGCTATACGATATAACGTCTTCATTTTTGTTTATTTACTCACTTTGTTCAAGCGTAACTTCAAAGGACGAGACAACTAGAAGCTTTAGCCAAGTAGCTAGCATGTACTTACGCAATGCTCCGCTGCATGGTACCGTTTTGATGTTCTTTCACTTATTACAGAGTGGATGAGAACAAACGGTGAGTGATAGCTCAGGTTTCACACAGTCACAGCAGATAACTCCCGCGCTACAGGAACACAACAACACGGGAAAAAAAACGGCGGCAAAATGACGAGTCACCAAGAGATCGTCAAATGAGAAGATGATCTTACATGATTTTGATTTGGAAACACTGATGGTGGTGGTGTGAAACATGGAAAATACTTTTTCATTATTGAAGGGAATATTAAACTGAAATATTTACACATTTTTTTAGACGGGTCCAAATATGTAAGGCATTACTTCACTTTCCATACAAATAAATGAATTTTATTATAGTAAAGAAATAATAATAATAATAATAATAATAATAATAATAATAATAATAATAATAATAATAATAATAATAATAATAATAATAATAATAATGCTGAGAGCATAAATAAATAAAAAAAAAATTAAAAATACAGAAAAAATAAGGATTTAAGTTCAGTACTTATGCATGTTTTGTTTTTCTATTGTTTCTTGATAGTTATCATTTTGTGGTGCCAAGAAAAGAGCTTGGATTCAAATAAAATGTGTTATTATTATTATTATTATTATTATTATTATTATTACTATCAATAAACATTTTGGGTGAGCTTTTGTGAACTTCTCGCAGCATTGTGAAACAGACAAGAGGGCTGATGCTATGTTTGTAAAGTAAGGTAAATATGCAGTTTTATCACGTATATGCACATTTAACACAATAGTCTTGTTTTTATTCATATTAAGTTGTTGAAAATGACACAGTTTCAGAAATGACAGATCAAAGGCATCATTCAGCATCTTTCAAGACTGAGTTACAGAAAAATCATAGAAACAAAGAAAATAGTGTTTACGTGTCACTTGTTGACCCATTTTGGTCAGTAGGTCTGTATTATAATAAAGGCTTCTCATCAAGCTAAAGCAGCTATTATTTATTTATTTGCATTTTCAGAATGTGGCAACTTATTTGCCAAGATGCCACCCACTTGGTATTTTTGGTTGAGTGGCATAGTTGGGCCAAAAAAAAAAACGTGAACTTAATGCATTGACTTTTAGTTAAAATGAGTTAATAATGTTTGGATCAGGTTTTCAGACCGAGTGGTACCTCCTCATTGCACTTCTCTCTTCTTTGCATTGGAACTGCCGGGAAAACTGTGCCGCTCTAAGTTGAATATGTGGGGTGGTAACAAGGCTACTGCCCCCTACTGTTTGGAGTAGGAAAAGCATAAAGAGAAAGGTCTGGACATGTCAAACAGATGAAGGCAAGTTCACACTTTTATTTATTTATATGTTGGTCATTGTTTACAATCCTTATAGACATTTAAATCCTAGAATAAATACAAAGTTTTAAGAAAAAATAAATAAATTACTGAAAGGAAAAAGGCTGAAGAAGCTGCTGCTGAGCAGATTCCACAAACACATTCCATACATCTCTTCCCTATGTCTCTGATCATCTCCTAACCACACTTTTCCTTCTCCGTTTGCATTTCTGTCTGCTTCGCTCCTCCAAACAAGCTCTGACTGATGCGACGGTTCAGATCCCAGCTACTGCTGCTGATGGTGCTGATGGTGGACTCCCTGGACTCTCTCACGCTGAATCCTGCTCGTGCTGGTGTGGAGATGAAAGGAAAAGGCCGGTGAAGAGCCTGAGGCATCAGCAGTGGTTTGGGGAGGCCAAGGTAATGGTGATGAAGAGGAAGGGCCGCTGTTGGAGTAGAGGTGGAGGATCATCAATCCCAGAATGCATAGAAGTCTCTACTGTGAACATATTCAGCTGAGTTATATCAAGCTTCAAAGAATTATGAAAAGACAATGTTGTATTTGTTGCCTTTTAAATATAATTGCATTAAATATCTAGTTTTTTTCATTAATAAGGTCCAATTGCTTCAAATCGTAGAGTGAAACTGCAACTTTTGGGTGTAGAGTTTACATGTTGAGTTCAATTCAATTTATTTTGCACACAAAAGTCCATTTTTATATATGCGTACACATACAGTACATGCATGCATATTGATTCACATGACATTTCTGAAAATGAATAAGGAATCCACATTTTCTAAATCAACACATCATTACATCTCAGATCATATTTACATAGCATTTTTATGCCGTAATGAAGATACTGTAGCCTAATCCTAAACATAATTTGGCATTATTTTAAAGTGACCTAAATCTGTGAATCTAATCACATATGAATTAATAAACAGATGATTGGTGAGAACATAGTGGTTTGCATTATTGGTTATCTGTGTGACTTTTTGTAGAAACATTTCATAATAGCTTGAAACCTACACCTGTAATATTCTAATATATCATATAAGGCCTAGGTTCCCAAAGTAGGGTACGGGTACCCCCAGAGGTACGTAAATTGTCATAGGGGGTACGTGAATAAAAATTTTTTATAACACTGACAACATTGGAAAGTAGAATATATAGTTCAGCAGTTAACGTTAATGCTAACGCTAGGAATCAGAATAGTTTTTCGTTGCCAAGTCCTCTTACAAGGCTAAAATAACAAGTACTTAAATAAAATAAAATGTGAGAAACAATGACCAATATATATAACATGAAAAGGTTATTGCTATTGCTAACTAATGCTAGGTTAATGCTACTGCTAAGTTAATACTATTGCTAGGCTAATGATAATGCTAGGTTAAAGCTAATACTAGGTCAGTATTAATGCTAGGATAATGCTATTGCGAGGTTAATGTTATTGCTATGCTAATGTCAATGATGATGCTAGGTAAATGCTATTGCTAGGCTAATGCTAATGCTAACGCTAGCTAGTGCCAATGATAAGGTAATGCAGTGTGACATGGGAGAAATGCAAATATTGTAGTTATTATTATTATTATTATTATTATTATTATTATTATTATTATTATTAGGTAAAATTCAGTGTAGGGCTACATTGTTTATGACATTAGATTATTATGTATTTTAAGGGGGTACATGGCTTCAGGTTAATTGTCTGAAAGGGTACGAGATGTACAAGAAGGGTACAAAAAGTTTGGTAACCACTACTATAAGGCATGATAATGAAGCAGTACATCTTTGTCTCCATGTAAATCTAATTTAAATCATCTCCAATGACGCCTTTTCTTTCTTCTCAAAAATCTTTTGAGATTTACCAACATATATTTTTATGGAGTTAGTCCCGCTGTTTTTATTTTGGTTTTTATTCCAAAAGTCCAATGTTTATATTCAGAAGTGAAGGTGTGCTTTTAAATGTGTACATGTGTCGCTTAGCTTAGCGCAGCCATTCTGTCATGTCCTGTGCAGGGTGTCAGCTTGAAAAGACTCCAGCATTAGTGAGTGAGTATAGAAAATGAATGTAAAATGGAATTAATTTCAATGAATTGAATGTTTGGCAATGAATGGCAAATTAACCGCAAATTCACATTGTTTTGAGATGTTTGGGGAGAAGGTGAAAAAAACCCACAAATTTAACCAGAAAGAGGCTGATGGAGGTTAAACAGATGATTTCTACTGTTTGGTTTTGTTTGTTTGCTCGTTTTTTAGTTTAAGTTTTGAAAAATGCGTTACTTATTTGATGACAATTCAATTCTACAAACCAGATGTATTGTTTAAGTGTTTTAACACATGCTAATTCGCAACACTTGTCCCATGTGGGGCTTTTAAAATGAAAATAATGGAAGTAATAAGAAACTAAAGGTGGAAAATGCATCACTGTGATTTGCAAATCATTCAACAATTAACATAATTATGAGCAGTGATTTCATAAAGAGTTTGACTGACGTTACCTCTGTCCATGGCCGACCCTGTCAGAGGGAGGCCACTCTCAGCAGCGTGGAGAGGGAAGGAAAAGGGAGAGTTGTGGACCAGCTGGGGTGTAGATGGATGGAGGGTGAGATGATAGGATGGTGAAAATGGAGAACTTGGTCCTTCGGCAGCCTGTCAGACAGTCAGTGTGCGTGCAAAACAGGAGGAGCAGCAGGACGTTTAAGGATGGATGTGGTGAGGAAGAACATCAGTTCCTCATTTTCTGAACATGAATCGTGAGATAGGAGATCCTATACTTCTAAAATGTACAAATATCTGAATGTGCTAAGATTATGCATGCTAATGTTTTAATAATGATACCCTCAGCCTTTACTGGCTGATGAGCATGCTTTAACTGAGATATGCTGATTTTCTTGCAGATTATATAATGTGTCAGTTGATTGGTTTCACAAAAATGGTGGAAAGTTTTTACTTAACATCCTTATCAATCTGTTAGACTCAGGATTATAGCATTCAATCGCACTTTCTGATGAGGATTAAAACTCATGTTTTTGGGTAAACCCCAGAGCAGTGATGGACAAAGTGAACATTGGATACATGTCTATTGTTTTATCCACAATGGTGTACTTTGCAGTGAGCTGGTGATGACCTGATGGCTGTGAGGTGATGATGGGAATCCTGGGTAGTTGACTAGGATTAGTTTGCTGAAGTTGAACTTGTAGGTGAAGCGTTTGCCTTTGGTCTTGTGCAGGATGTGTTTGTTGTAGTAGTATCTGGAAGTTAAAAAAAAAAAAAGGTTTTCTGTGTTAGATAAACTCCTTTGGGTGTATTTTCATGTCGGATGGTTGTGTCTGAGGTTTGATTGATTCCACTGGTTTCCAGATGACGTGATGCAGACAGATTCACAGTTCGAGCTGCTGTTGTTGCATCCCTGTCAGTGTCAGTCTTTGGCTGTGTTTGAAATTGCATACTAACGTACTGCTCATGCTATGTCTGACGTCAAAATTAGTATGTAGTGCGTTCATGTTAGATACTATGGAAAGATTGAGTATGCAAGAAATACCCCGATATATGCTACATTGGGACATTTTTGGAGTGTGCACGGTGGTTCACACTATTCATACTCATACCACCCCACGATGCATTGCGAGCAGAATGTAAAATTGTCCCAATGTAGCTTCAAGATAAAAGTCAAACGTTCCCTTTTCAACACAAAAGCATTTCTTCATGTCTTCCATTAGTTTTTAACGCTTTTGTAAATAGGGCTCTTAGTCTGAAGTTAACCGGAAGTTTTGTCAGTAGAACAATAGCCGGTCTTCGAAAATCTCCTGCAAATTTTATGAATCAAATGACCAGATTTTGACATTCCACTTGGTCAGTTTCTTGCTTAAAATGCTTCTAGAACTTTCAAAGGATATTCAGCCTCAGTGTGCTTCAGGTTTTTGTCATTGTTGGTTCAAAATGTATCCTGGGAAACTTGGAGGTATACTTGAGTGGGAACCGTCATCATCCTAATCCTCCTAACCATACTTATAGTATATAGTAGACAGTATATACTCATTGAGGTTGTCGGGCATAGTACCGAGTGTGCTATTTGCCATTGTGTTTCTTGTACCTGAGAGCTCGGCTGAGCTTGTCGTAGTTCATGTGTGGTTTGCCCTTCCTCTCTCCCCAAAGCCTGGCCAGCCTCTCGGGGTCCCTGATGATGAATTCACCCCATTCTCCTCCCCAGCTGATGGCACCACCTTCACCCCGGCCAAGTAGTTCCAGCAGAAAGTGCCACAACTGCACTTGTCTGGATCCAGGTGACCATGCTGGCTTGTAGGCCCAGTCAGGAAACAGCACTGCTGCAGAAGAATGATGGAAAGTCAGAAATGTGAAAGATATTTCTTGATTTCTTTATAATTCAATTGTATGTTTAGGTATTAGAGGAGACTACAAGTCTCACATGCATTCACATCTCCTCACATGAGAAGGTGATTGCTCCACAGGTTTAGGTAGATCTACACTCACATGAGAAGATTGTATTGTTCCGTCTTTGATCCTTTGTTATCTGTCTTTATGGGGTCTCTGATTGCTTTAAAAACATGCCTTGACCACACCCAAGACACAATAGACACAGGCTGTGTTCGAAATGGCACAGCTTTTCTTAGCGTAATAAATCAAGCTAAGAAATAGTATTACTCTTGTCATGTGTTCTCAGGCTGTTCAATTAAAAGAACCAGAGAGAAAGTAGAGAAAAACCTTAGAAATGGATGAATTCACCTAGATATTGGTCATAATAAACCAATGACAATGACTGATTTCCCACCTCGGCCAAATATTAATATGGAATATTTGTGTAGAAACTGTCTATACGATGCAGAAGTTCAGTATAACAGTGCAATACAGACATAGGTAAAGAATCTTTCTGCTCCTCAGTCAATTGTTATGGTTTGAAAACACAGTTAATAAATTAAAAGAGATATACTGTATGTAAAGTTTGCTTTAGAGGCTGTTTGTTGGTGCTGATTGGTGCATTCTTTATAAAAATCAAACAATAGTTAAATGCCAATGCTAATGCTTATGCTCACCTGGGAACATCCAAAATGAGAAGGATTAAAAAAACATTAATTTCATGTTGAATGGTACCATTCACTTGTTTTTGTTCTGTTTATGTCCAGGATGTTTTTAATGAAATCATTTCTAAGGTGTTCAAATAAACTTTTCCGACTGTAAAAAAGATCAAAGTTGCTTTTTTTCTACACAGCTGATTCTGAAGGTTCTCAAGGCAGAATTCTTTGACTCTAGCCACTCGTGATGAAGCTTGATCAGATAAAGAACACCATACACTATCCTCTAACCCGTGATAAGCAGATGTAGGAAATGAATGAATGCTCGAGTTCTTTTTTTTTTTGTCACTGCTTGTTCTCGTAGCGTAACACTCGAAATAATTACACTGTTCAAACAAAATCTCTACTGACTTAGCACATGAAATGTTCAAACTGAATAAATTAGGCATCTCCATTTACTGTGAGGCAGTCTGTTGAAACAATGGCTGTTGCACCTTATTAAAAAATGACGCCCTGTTTAGATTGTGCTCTCCAGATGTAATTATATCAAATCAAACAGGCTGCTGTGCAGGGAGATCTTTCCTCTTTAGTGTACAGTGATTGTTTGTATGGGGTAATCACTTTGACATGATGAGAAAACAAGTAAAAGCTTTTTCAAGCTCAGGTTGTCTCTATAAACTCACTTCACGATTACGTGTCAAATGCCAACCAAAAGGATGAGTGTGTAGACAATTGTAGTGAAAATCATTAATTAAATTAAAAGACTCTTAATTTTGAAAGCCCTTCTTTTGTGTTAGTGTCTCATTATTACTAACACTGGATCTAAAAAACATCTCCGCGTCGAATAGCACGTTCCCGAGAATTCACTCAAAAGACTCGGTTCCACCTAGTAAAACAAATCAAATTGTGCAACATAAAATCTTAATCTACGTTGAATTGCCTTTGAAACGATATATCGCACGACTATGTTCCGATAAATTTAGAATGTACAGGAAAAGAGGGCGGGCCCTCGGGCGCCTCATCAAATTATGCAATGTGTGAATAATTACCGGTTGAATTACCTTTGAAACAATATTTCACACGACTATATTCCCATTAATTTGGGCCCCATTTCAAAAAAAGGGCTCCAAGCATCTCATCATATTCATTCGTAAAGTATTCATGCCAAACTGCATTCCGAGAACTAACGGAGGTGTCGTCATTTTAGAAATGGGGCCTACGGGGTCCCCCTAGCGCCCCCGTGACACGCACGGGATAATGGGCCCCATTTATGTATTAGTATTTGCCAATGATTTGGTACCGTCATAATAATTGACTTGCAAATGAGAAATCGACTTTCGTTTTTTTTTTTTTTTTTGAGGCCCCAAATCAAAAATCGGGCTCGAGTGTCGATGCGTACACATCCGTAGATTATACCTAACAAATTTCAGCCCGATCCGTTCTCAAATAACAGAGGAGTAGGGATTTTAACTAGTGTACATAACAAGAAGAAGAACAAAGTGAGCGGCGTTTTGGCCTTTTGGTTAATATTTTTAGAGGCCACCCATAGTATGTTTTTTTTTTTTTTTTTTTTTGTTAGGCATGGCATAGTTGAAAATAAAAGAAAACTAATTTGTCATGTTTGATTATGATTTATTTTTATTAGGTTTAATATATTGGATAAAAGGTAAACGTTAAGGTTGGAAATAATGTTTTTTTTTTGTTGCTTTTTTTATGATTCCTGACCACATATCTATCTTTACCTATGATTCTAAACAAATTCTACATGACTTGTCAACATATTCAGAAAAACAGAGACAGATTGCAGTGCTGCTGATGCCACCGTGTTGTAATGCTAGACGCTCTTGCTGAGCAATGTTGCCAGATAAAGCTAATGATCACGGCAACCATCCTTGAGTTTAGGTTACAATTCAATCAGAATAACAATTTTTCAATCAACCTCTATTTATTCTTAAAACAAAGAGAAACGAAGGGAGCAGAATAAGTATTGACCAAAGTCACTCCCAGAGCTGTGTTTAGCCTTTAGCTATGCTCCACAAACTGCTACAATCTGTTACACGTTATAAACTAAACAAGCTACAGTCATGTCAACCACTCTTTTAAATCAACCTTCTTAAGATGAAACACTCAAGCAAGATTAGTGATAAATATACATAGAAGCAACAATCCATTAGAGGTCAGATATTAAAAAAAAGATTTTCATTATTTGGAAATGTTTATTTTAACATTTCAGTGAATACACAGTAGCTAAAAAATATATGGTTGTAGTTTACTATATTCTCATATTTTGTATTTTTTTTTTCCAGTATGCAACTGCATAGTCTGCATATAGACAGAAACGGCTCTTAATATCAATCAATCAATCAATCAATCTTTATTTGTATAGCGCCAAATCATAACCAATGGTATCTCAAGGCACTTTACAGTAGAGCAGTCTTAGGGACGGACTCTTCATTTTATGGATACACACATATGCATATATACGTATATACACATACATATGTATCCCACACCCAACATGAATTCATCATGGCGGCAAGGAAAACCTTCTGTTAAGCAGCAGGAACCTTGTGTGGATCCCATTAATAATAATAATAATAATTAATAATAATTCATGCTTCTTTGGACACAAATTCCCAAATGTTAGAATTCCGTTGTGAAAACAAGATTTTCATGTATTTATCGTTAATACAGGGACAAGAAATAGACAACCTAAAGTTTAATGTTTACTGCTAATTTGTAATCATAGCGTTACAACAGCGATGCAATACCAGCGAGACAAATCACATGTTCACGTATACCTACTTTTGCTCCAATAAGATGGCGAAAAGTGTCCGCCTGAAGGAATGCAGCTGCACTGCATCTGGAAACACGCACACACACACACACACACACACACACACACACACACACACACACACACTCACATGTTTTGCATCTCTTGTCACTGTTCCCATCATCACACAAAGAAAGAACAAGGAAATAAATCTTAAAATGTGTGTTACTGATACTTTTTTGTGGTCATTTAGGAATATTTCCTTGCATATAATGAATGCAATATTACATTATTATATAAAGTATTTTTCATTACTAATTATTGAAGTTTTGTACTATCCTAGATATTTGATGCACAAGATCATCATGAGTTTTCGATGCAGACAATCTGCTTGCATTCTAATCAAACATTTACTGCACACTTTCCTGCAGAAACTTTTCTTGGCAAAGCGTTTAATAATTCCATCCTTTGAACACAAACACAGATCATCCACTTGGAGCCACGGTGACCTTTGAAAATTGGCAGAAAGACCCGTAATTGACGGCTGAGGGCTGATCTCTATTTGGAAGTACTTCATAAAACACTTTTCCATCGTCTGAATGAGGTCTCTTCACCTTTCAGCATTCTCTAAGACGTTATAACGTTTTGTAATCAGTAGGCATCCAAAAATACGTCTGCTCCTTTGAGGGTTGACATACAGACAGTGTTGCACCTTCACGTCATCCTGTCAGGATCACAGTGACACTATGTCTAACATTTGCTCAGCTTATTTCATATTGTGACTGTAATTTCAAGGTATATTTGCTTTTTTCCTCTGGATACTTTGAGTTTAACCAGCCAGAATTACACTTAAACTCACAAGCTGTGTTGATTTTAACTAGTAAAAAACTTAGTGACACTTTACAATAAGGGTCCCTTAAATAACGTTAGTTAAGACATTATTATTAAACTGTTAATTCATGTTATAATAATCATTATAATGCATTTACTAGCATTAACTAACATACCAGTTAATGCATAAATAAGCAGTTAATTAATGCTTAGTAATTCCTTTAATTAACATTAGTTAAGGGACCCTTATCATGAACTTCGTTTTA
Organism: Gouania willdenowi; assembly: GCF_900634775.1. Lineage (NCBI taxonomy): Eukaryota > Metazoa > Chordata > Actinopteri > Blenniiformes > Gobiesocidae > Gouania > Gouania willdenowi. Next base: position 19,441,255 of record NC_041060.1, on the reverse strand, counting down.
AGTGGTAATAACGACTTTGACTAATTTTAACAAAACTACATCAATCTATTTTCTTAGACTAATAAACTCAAACTGTATTTTTTTTCTTCCATTAGACAAAATCCAATCAGAAGTCATGTGATCATGTGGTATTTAACATTGATCACATCAAATCGGTCTGATTAATAACGGTGGATCAATAATGGTAATTGAATCTGTAAAAAAAAAGCATATCCTGTATATTTTAGACCAGGGGTTCTCAACTAGTCTCACCCCGGGACCCAGATTTTGTCACTGTCCTTAATTCGTGACCACTTTTTCTTAGAATTCAACCAACCAAACTTAATTTTTCAAAAACAGCTGTTGAAAACACACATGTAATATTTTTTTTTAAATCTATACATTTTCTTATGCAACACGCATTTCACAGCATGCCTGTTAAAAAAAAACGTGAGAGATACATAGTATTTATTTTTGGCCAGCTGTCCGTGACCCACCCAGCACAGGTTCGCGACCCACTTTTGGGTCCCGACCCACCAGTTGAGAATCACTGTTATAGCCGACTATATCTGTATCAGATTTAGTCGACTAAAATCTTAATGTAATTTAGTTGACTAAAGCTAGACTATGACGTAAATAGTCCTAAATGTAGATTAAAAATACATTGTATTTAAGTAAAAAAAAAAAAAAACCATGACTAAAATTAAATCTAACTTTTAGGTCAAAATGAACATCTCTCAAGAAATAATATAATATCTCAAAATCGGCGAGCATAAGAAAGCCTTTTTGAAAGAAGAGCAGTTTAAGGTCAGTTTTTTAATTAATCAGTTTAAGAAATAAAAAACAACAACTATAGGAGACATCATGAAAGACTCCAGCGTGGTGAAAGAATATTTCAGTCGTTCATGTTACCTCAATCAGAGCAGGAGTAGAAAACACTGCTGCTCCAGGTGGTGGTGGTGGTGGTGGTGATGATCAGCGTGTCTGCTGGCCCTTGTCTAGTCTGGGATGAACTAAAGGATGGATGGGCCGAATCCTTAAACCCTCGATCACATCTCGCCCCCGTAACCATACACTCTCTCTCATCCACCCCTGCACCCCCACCCACCCACCCACCCAAAGCTCTCTGCACTGAAACTCCCTCCCTCACAGACCCTGAGTTCAAACTAATTGGGCTGATGACGACTGAAATTTCTTTTAACAGTTTGTTGGTTAAATTTCATTTAGGGGTGTCAAATATTTTGAGTACGGAAGAGGATTAGGGCCAATTCTGATGGAGGAAATCATTTTGGGCAAATCAAGAATAAAGTCGAAATGTCAAGAATAAAGTTGAAATTTTCAGAATAAAGTTGAAATTAAATGAACTCAAAATACAATATTGTGATAAAAGTCGAAGGTTTAATAATAAGTCAAATCTACGGAAGCTGACGAGGGCCGTCTACAAAATGCCGTGTATCGATGAATGCGTTAAACCAGGGGTGTCCAATTCCGGTCCTCGAGGGCCACTATCCAGCATGTTTTAGATGTTTCCCTCTTCCAACACACCTGATTCAAATGATCAACTCCTCATTCAGCTCTGCAGAAGCCTGATAACGATCCTAATCATTTGAATCAGGTGTGTTGGAAGAGGGAAACATCTAAAACATGCTGGATAGTGGCCCTCGAGGACCGGAATTGGACATCCCTGCGTTAAACTATACTTCAAAGTTGGTTTTAGTAACAAAAAGATTATTTCTTCTTTAGCTCATAAACCAGGCGTTGTAATCTCTTTAAGGACGTTGAAGAAGAAGAAAAAACCAGTCAAGTTTAGTTTATGGCTGTTAAAGAGCTGTACGGAAACAGATTAGGGCCAGTTTTGATGACTGAGACTTGTTGTATAGTCAATCTGCTATAGTCCACTTTTGTAGATTTGATTTTAATAGCAAACCTTCAACTTTTATCACAATATTGTATTTGGAGTTCATTTTTGCAATTTCGACTTTAACATTATATTTCAACTTTTTTCTCAAAATTTCAAATTTTTTCTCAAAATTTCAAATTTTTTCTCAAAATTTCAACTTTAATCTCAACATTTTGACTAATCTAAGGAAGCGGATTAGGTCAAATTTTGATGAGGAAAATAATTTTAGGCATATCTCGTCAGATTCTGTAGATTTGTCTTTATTAGCAAACCTTCGACTTTCATCCATCCATCCATCTTCATACCCGCTTATTCCCGTTAACAGGGTCGCGGGGGTCTGCCGGTGCCAACCTCATAGGGCGCTGGGCGGGGGTACACCCTGGACAGGGCGCCAGTCCATCACAGGGCAACACAGACACAGACAACCATTCACTCTCTCATTCACTCCTATGGGCAATTTAGAGACTCCAATCAACCTTAGTCATGTTTTTGGATTGTGGGAGGAAGCCGGAGTACCCGGAGGAAACCCACGCAGCACGGGGAGAACACGCAAACTCCACACAGAAAGGACCCAAGTCCACCCCAGGGCTTGAACCCAGGACCTTCTTGCTGTGAGGCGGACGTGCTAACCACTAATCCACCGTGCGCACCTTCGACTTTTATCACAATATTGTATTTTGAGTTCATTTTCGAAATTTTGAATTTAATCTCAAAATTTCAATTTTAATCCCAAAATTTCAACTTTGATCCTGAAATTTCAACTTCATTCTTGATTTGCCCAAAATTTGTTTCTCCGTCAAAATTGGCCCTAATCTGCTACCATACTAGTCCTCTATCCCAATAGACCCTTTGATTGTTTGTAAACATTGTGACGTATTTTGTTGGGCGGGGCCTAGCCTGGAGGCAAACCACCATAGATATATATAAACACTAGATGACTTACCCGCACTGTTAGACAATGGGGAGCAACGTAGCAACGTGGCGGCCATCTTACCTCAGACAGCTGGCACCGCTCATTACATCGATGTCAATGGTGCATGTGCTATCTAAATAAACCTAATTTGCTCAATTTTCAAACGGCAAGCGTCAATTTCAACACGTACAAGCATCCTATGTCATACCTATGTATCATAAGATTTGTAATAAAGCAAACCGTTAATAAATTCGTCAACAGCTACCGTAGAGCGCGTCAGAAGTTGTCAGAGGTAAAATGGCCGCCGTTGAGCTACGCTGGTGAATCCAGCTTGCGTTATCTAGTGTTTATATGCTTTATTATTTAAGGGAAATTTTCCTTGACTAAATAACTAAGACCAATAAAGTATTTTAATACCAAAAGCAGAGTCATATAAAAATAAAAAAAACAAGCTGAATTATTGATGAGGGGTTTGGAAACTAGTATACAATACATTTTTTTTTTAAATGCAGTGGCTTTTGTATTTGCAATTTAAATTTTCTCGTATCCAATTCAGATTAACTCTTGGAATAAAATAAACTGCAAATATGATTCCTGGTCAGCAGCTGCACACTCCCAAAGAGTGCAAAAGGCCAACTCTAGAAAAAAAAAAAACTTTATTTGAGATGAGAATTATTACAGGTGTGAGCACATACGGTCAGAGGCTGGAGGAAGGGTGAAGAAAAAGAAAATAAGCTGTGAGCTCACAGGTGAAGGAGCTCTTCCTCCACCTCAGAAACAGAGCGTATTAGAGCTGAAGTGACAGCGACTGATATGATTGAGTTGTGTGAAGGTGACTTGAGGTTGTCTCTTCTCTTCACTGAATCAAAGAGCTGACGATGAACTCAATACCAGAGCCACACTTTATTCCTCTAAAGGTACTTTTCACTTGAGAGCAGTGACTTTGGCCAAGGTCAACGTGCGGCTCAATACTCTGCCTCACAGGCTCAGGAGGCTGCGTGGGAGAGGGAGGAGGAGGAGGAGGAGGAGGAGGAGGAGGGGAGGTGGAGGTGACACGATCATCTCAAAGCCAATGTCCAGCTGCCTCGTCAGTCCTGAGGCTGTCCAGCACTTGTCATACACTGATAGGTTGTGTGCAAACTGAATGTACAAGTCTATCATAGGATGACAGTGATTTACGATGAAGTAGAGTGGGTTGTTCAATTAACGGAGAGATTAATCTTACTTCATTGCATACATTTAGATTGTGTCTTTAGTACTTTAGATCAGGAATTCTGAACCTTGGGGTCAGGACCCTCATTTGGGGTGACGAGACATTGAGAAGGGGTCATCAAATCCCTTTTTTTTTTTACAATTTGACCCCATTTTCAATTATTTTAGCCCTTTTTCTGCAACTACACCAAACATTGCCATATTTTAACCTATTTTCATCACTTTTTCCTGCCATATCTTTGCTCATTTTTGCTACATCACTTCCATTTATGCCACTTCTCTATCAAATTTCAAAGCCTTTCTGCATGTTTTTTTTCTACTTTCAAGACATTTGAACCACTTATAAACCCTTTCCACCACTTTACCCACCCAATGTCACATATGTTGACCCATTATTGTCACCTTTAACCTCTTTTCACCATTTTTCATGCTCATTTTCACCAATTTAACCACATTCATGATTTGTCATGCCCATTATTTGCCAGTTTAAACCAATTGTTCCAATATACTGTAGTGCACTTTAAACCCTTTTTACCAATTTTTCTGTCTGTTTTTGGCGTCTCTAGTTTGAAACCTTTAACCAATTTCTGATTGTGAGGGCATCTCCTGTGCATTGCCCTCCTCAGATCACCCCACAGATGTTCAATCAGATTCAGGTCTGGACTCTGGCTGGGCCATTCCAAAACCTCAATCTTATTCTGTTGAAGCCATTGTTTTGTTTATTTGGCTGTGTGCTTAGGGCCATTGTCGTGTTGAAAGATAAAGTTCCTCTTCATCTTCAGCTTTCTAACAGAACCCGAAGGTTTTGTGCCAACACTGCCTGGTATTTGGAACTGTTCATAATTCCCTCCACCTTGACAAAGGCCCCACTTCCAGCTGAAGAAAAACAGCCCCAAAGCATGATGCTGCCACCACCATGCTTCACTGTAGGTATGGTGTTCTTTTGGTGATGAGCAGTGGTGTTTTTTCGCCAAATATACCTTTTGGAATTGTGGTCAAAAAGTTCAACCTTAGTTTCATCGGACCATAACACATTTTCCCACATGCGTTTGGGAGACTTCAAATGTGTTTTTGCAAAGTGAAGCCAGGCTTGGATGTTTTACTTCGTAAGATAAGGCTTCTGTCTTGCCACCCTACCCCATAGCTCAGACAAATGAAGAAGACGGGAGATTGTTGTCACATGGCCAGAAATTCCTGCAGCTCCTTCAAGGAGGCTGTCAGCCTCTTGGCAGCCTCCCTCACCAGTTTTCTTCTGGTCTTGTCATCAATTTTGGATGGACGCCCTGTTCTTGGTAAAGTCACTGTTGTGCTATATTTTCTCCACTTGATGATGACTTTCTTCACTGTGTTCCATGTTATATTTAATTCCTTGGAAATGCTTTTGTACCCTTCACCTGACTGATATCTTTGAACAATGAGAGCCTTCTGATGCTTTAGAAGCTCTCTGCAGACCATGGCTTGTGCTGGATGATGTGGCTACAAAAATGTGAGGAAAAGCCTACTAGAACAGCTGAACTTTAAATTGTGACAGGTGTCTACTGACTCAAATTTAACATGAATTTGAATGTACATGGTTAAATCCAAACACAGCCCCGTCCCCAGTTATAAGAGGGTGTGCACACTTTTGCAGCCTCGTTCTCTCAGTTTTTTATTTTTACTTCACCTCCCTGAAAGGTTTCAGTTTGTTTTCAATTGCATTGTACAGGTTAAAGGTCATATTAAAGGTGGAAAAAAGTTGTGAAATAATTTATCTTGGAGTCATTTTTTTACATCACAAAAACCTGGCATTTGAACAGGGGTGTGTAGACTTTTTATACCCAATGTAAATAGAAAATAGTCTCAACAAAACTAACACCAAGTGCAACACAACTAATGAAGACACTAACAAGATAAACGAAAACACAAGATGATCCCACTGCGATTGTATGCACACACATTACACACACACACACACACACACAACCTAGCAACAGGGAGACCCACTGGCACACAGCATCATCTGCACACCTGTAATTACAGAAACACACACAGGGAGACAAACTAAGCATGTACTGACTGACCTACACACACTACAGAACATACAGTTACATAAACAAGGTCTATATAGTTGTGTATTTGTTCTTGATGATGGATAATAATGATCATGTCGTTCAGCTTCAGGTGTTACAGTGATATTCGCTCAGAGATGATTTACAGGTTGGAAAATACATGGAACTGTAGATCTTGTGAGCAGTAACAAGATGCATTGTTTTTTTTTTTTTTTTGAAAATGTGCTCAAGCAAAAGGTCTTGACCAAAAAGTGTAACTTTGACAACTCGTTGCCAAGGAAACAGAATGTGCTACAAAGAAATAATGATGCATTATGAACATCTATTTCTGGCTTGTGGCAAAAAAGCAAAGGGCATCTCCCAAAAGATGAAGTACGTTAGCATTTTGGTATTTTTTAAGAGTTTCTAATGCAAAGAGAAAGTTTTAGTTTAAGGTAGTTTAAGAGAGAACTGGGTTACAATGAAAGCCTGCAGTGCTTAACCCAGAGATGGGCAGCTTTGATCACAGCGGGGTCCACAAAAAGAGGATTGTTTGATCCGAGGGCCACAGAAAGCCAATCTGAAAATTAACAGAAGGAACAATAAAGTGTTTGGTCGGCACGTTGTTGTTATTTTTTGTTGTTGTTTTGTGTTTTTTTTTTGTTGTCATTTTCCATATTATTTCTCTCATTTTGTGTGTTCTAGGGTGTTTGTCTTTTTAAAAAAAATAATTTTCTACATTTCAGAAGTTATTTTGTGTATGTTTGTTATTGCTTTGTATATATTTTTCATTCTGTGCATTTTTGTTGTTGTTCTTTATGTTATGAGTGAATTTGTGCTTTTCTGTTTGCGTTTGATATTTTTGTTCTTGTGTGGTTTTTTTTTTTTTCAGTTATTTTTTGTTATGTATATGTTTTTTGAGTAAAGTTGTGCATTTTTGTGGAATTTTTTGTAATTGTGCAAGTTTCTTAGGAGGTAATTTTGTGAATTGGTTTTTTAGTCATTTCAAGTGCAAAATTAAACAAAGGGCCACATGTGGCCCCCCCGGCCAGCAGTTGCCCTTGTCTGGCTTAACTTAAACAAAGTGTTGGGCTTCTGTGTTTGGAGGTGGATCATCCATGATTTTGTTTTGTCCTCAGCTGAAAAGAGACATAGTCAATTCACTTTTGGGCTTCTAACGCTCTGACATCCAGATACATTCTTCCATGGTACGCTACGCACTCTCTCTCTCTCTCTCACACACACATACACTTATCGTCCCTGAGATGTTGATAGCTGACACCGGAGGCTTTTAATTCCAGTGTAAATACAAATACTCTCCCAGACAGCTATCAATTATGCATGCCACTAATTGAGTTGAATGTTGAGCTTTTAGCAGCCTGGGGACTCTGGGTCACATACAAAAAGCCTGAAACCAAACACAGACACTCATTCATGCATAGACACTGTGCACAAGCATGAACACACACATAGAGCACGCTACACTTAGAATTGGGTGAAATTCTTCCTTTTCTTATTTTGCACCCATACAATTCATTTATTTTATTTTTTTTTTTTTTCCATGCTTTTGCATGCTTTAGTCTATCACTGCGCACCAGGAATGCTGATGGGAAAAAAAATCTATAAACCAGCTTGAGATTAACTGAATGTGTTGAGCCACAAGTTCTCCAATATTCTATAGATTAAAGAAAGCTATTTGTTTTTTTTTTGTTTCTTGATTTATTTTAAGCTCAGTAGAAGAAACATCAACTGTTGTCGATTGTCGTACTTTTCATATTGCATGTGTCTCGTAGTCTAAATTCACTGTTTGTGAATGCATTGGTGTAAATGATCTAAATCATGAGATTATTATTGATTACTACTCTAAATACCTAAAATAAGTCAAAAATTATTTGAGCTTGAATTGTTTTTAATGGGACGTGTTGCATTCAAACATACTGTAATTTGACTGCATGCTACTTAAAATAGTAACCTTTTATTTACCTGATTCAAATGTTGTCTTGGTGTGAGTGAATGATGGGGAAGTGTTCAGTTGGTGGGCCACAGTTTCCAGCTGCACCAACGTTCTAAAATATGTTCTCGTAAATTATGTGTTATATTTATGAGATTTGTAGAAGAACATTTCATTTTTGTTTGTTTATTTATTTAAAAATGACACTCTTTTTACCCATTTTTTTAATAAATCCTGTCTCGATGGGGGACCCTGAGAATGTTTCATTCTTCAAAGGGGAGCACAGCAGAAAAAGTTTGGAACCACTGCTGTAATGATTTTTTCCAAAGATGAAAAGTTCAGCTATTTACTAAAAGCTTTCTCTGTGAGAAAACGGTAACATAACACTTGATTATTGATTATAGCTTTCATAATATGCTGATAAATTCAATAAATAAACTGAAATGCTCGAATAACAACCTGATATCTCTCCACACAGGGAAGAAATGAGAGGAATTAAAAATAAATGTTGGTTACAGGCTGTATAGCTGTTTTGTGGCGACCAACAGTCGGGTGAACTGAGCACTCAAATTGCACCACGTAGGTTGCTAGGCAACCAGAAGTTTTAGATTATAAAACTGTAAAGTCACAGCAAATTGTAGCATTTCTGCCAGACCGTCATTTGTTGAGTTGCTCTAGAAGTAAGAGAAGACATTTTCATGTAAATTGAGAGGTTTTAGTGTTTGTGGATCAAATCAATGTTATCAAATGTTATCATTTTTACATGTTTGAAATAAAGACATCAATCACATGTATTCAATGCTTTCCTAATATCTCTGCAGGTATGAAAAGTAATTGAATATCCCTTGTTTCATGTATTTTTCAAACTGTTGTTGAAAAATCAAAGTAATGCACAAGCATCACCTTTCACACATGATGCTGCACCAGAGCGTTTTCTATAACATGCAAAATGCTTTCTGGGGGGCCCGCCAGTGTGTCAAACTCCATGCAGGAGATTCCTAATCCATTAAATCAGCGTCTTTCAAACTTCGGGTTGTGACCCAACGTGGGGTCAAAATGGGGGTCGCCTGAAATGTCTAGGAATTGTTTAAACTATCTCATTCCTCAATGCATTTTAGCTTGGAAGTTGATTTCACTTTATTTTTATAAAACATACTGGGCAGTTTTATAGATGTATGTGGTTACTTTTTTGAGAAATGTGATTTGACCATTTGATAAACATATCACCACAACTTGAATTGTAGTCAGTTAGCGTATACTTGTTCTCGCAAGTCTAAAAAAAAAAAATGAAATAAAATTGAGCATTGCATTAGTTCATGCAGGCATGGAAGTCAAGCTAGTCCAGCCCATTGGTTAGAGTTGGTCTCAGCGCTGCATTTAAACGACGGCAACACGCCTACTTCCGCACATTTCGTCTGCAAAAGCCTCGCAATCCACCCCACCCCAGCTCCTCCTCTTCTGTCTAATAAAACACAGTCTTTTGATGCCATCTAGACATCTCTGCTTCTGTTCCAGGGGAGCCTGCTGACCGCTCTCTCTGCTTATGCCTCTCCATGTAGCTCATTGAAAAGCGAATGGGAGCTCCCTTCGCTTCAGGCTTTCTACACAGCTGCTGGAAAGATCAGAGGTCCCAGAACAGAGCCTTACGGCCAAATTAAAATGCATGCTAAATAAAGCTAATTGACTAAAGTGATCCTGACTGAACTGTAAAGGTGTGTGATTGACATCACAATATATCGTGATATATATTGTATGGTTTAGTGTCGAGATATATCGGGATATATGGTATCGTCAGATTCAGGGCAATGCACACCCCTACCTCTTATTACATCTCAAACATTGTGTTTCCTATTTCAATATGCAGAGACAGTCACGCTTGAAATTCGGCCTAATGGTCATGAGAAATGTCTGACTTTTATATAATACTCGTATATTAAAAATAAGCAACTTCTTAAGTCATGCTTCTGTTCGCCTGCTTCCACTTCTCCCTTCATTCAGAGCTCTATAGACTGGATCATATTCTATCAACAAATAAGGAGTTATAAGGCAAATTTTGTCCTGAATTAGTGCTTTTTTTCTCTTCCTGAATGGCTAAAGATAATGAAAATAGGCACAACCTTGAAAAAGACCTTGTGACGACATTGTTTTGTTAACTTAAAAAAAAAAAAAAAGGAAACCACCCACACAATCACTGCCGCCATTAGTCCTAACAAAGACGGACAAGCAAAGACGGCGAAGAAAACACAGCGACTGCTTCAACGGGCAGAGTTAAACTGACATTTATTGGTACACACACACACACACACACACACACACACACACACACACACACACACACACACCAAACAAAAAAGAGGCCTCGTGGTGAGTATAAAAGCTGACAGGCTGGAAATTGAGCCTCTTGATTGATGGAACTCTAGGCGGACGACCAGAAGAGGACAGCGAGAGACGTTTAAACAAACGAGGGGAATATTGAGTGAATATTGGGGCGTCGTCGGGGGAATATCACACCTAAAGATGTGAGATAAAGACGGAATTGGATGAGGGAAGGTGTCTTCGTATAGCCTGAATGATTTTATTGTTTTTGCACTTTGTCAATAGAGAAAGTACAACAGGGAGGGCAAAGAAAGAAAAAAAAACAACAACAAATATATAATGAAGGATTTCTGTCAGAGTATAATAGGACTACTCAGTCCATGAGGGGCAATTTAGGTAGCAGAGCACAATGGGCTCTGAGAATGTCATCCTCTCTTTCTGTCTCCTCTACTTCATTGCACGGTATTATCTCCCCAGTGCTGAATTCTGCCAGTGTGTGTGTGTGTGTGTGTGTGTATAGATGAAGAGGATGAGGTGGAGGATGGGGGAGTCGGGGGGGAGGAGGGGTGGGTGGGGGCTTAGTCTGGATTTGATCCCTGCTAAAAGGACTGTTTGTTTTACATCTGACGACCCCAGAGTTTAATCTGGCGCTTAGCCTCCTGCTCAATCTCTCTCCTCCTTCATCCCCAGCATCCCCTCATCCTGCCTGCCCTTCTCTTTCCGCCTTCATCTCCGTCTTTCTCACTCACTCAATCGTATCATCCTCTCACAGTGAGTTAACCCCGACACCACCACAAACACAGCAGACTCCCCATCATCATCCTCCTCCTCCCTCTCTCTCTCACCCATCTTCTCCTTATCCATTCTTTTGTGCCACCAGGAGCAGTTGTTCCCCAATATTCAAATGTAAGAGGATCCATCCGTTTACGTGAAACTGAGTTACATCATGAGTTCCTTGAGATCCAGGCTCGTGTGGACTTTTCCAAGATATCCAGTATGTGTGAGGCAGTGGGACAATAGCCTATGTAGAGTCTATGTTAAACAGGATGATGGTATTGCAGCAGATGAGGGTCATGCTCCACGTCTTAAGGGTCAAATCCTGTTAGAAGTAAGAGGGATCAAGGCTTTAGCAAGTCTGCTTTTTTTTATTCTTCGGTGGTGCAATATTGACTGACAGCGTCGAAGCAGACAGAGTGTGAGAGAACGGGTTTGTCCGTACAGGTGAGACAGCACATAATCACTCATGACGACGTACTTTTAATTTTGCTTCACCTTCAGGACAAACCACCGTCCATCAGTACCAGTCTGTCTGTCAGCGTTTCATAAATTCAGAACAGGATGTTCAGCCCTGGGTTAATTGATACAGTATTTCTTTTGTCCACTAGCTATAGCAATATGGTACAAGTGTTATAATTAAAGCTGTAAAGACTAGTCAAGTAACAGTACTTCTACTTGAGTAGAAGTACTGTTACTTGACTGAAATTGGTTTGTTTTTTGGGCTGTTTTGAGTAATTGTTCCCTGTTTTTTCTGAATGATCTAGATACTTGGATATCGCGTAAGAACATCCATCCTATGGCGACTTCATGCTGCACGCTTCAACTCTCTACCTAGTTCATATTCTTTGGTTGTGATTGCTTAATAAATACAGATAACATCTGTGCCAAAAGTTGTCCGGATAACGGTGCCTCATGAACATCTGCCTTTGTCTATCATAAGATTTCTCGGTTCCGAGGTCGGAACGAATTCGAGCAGAAGTTCCATTCCTTGATGCCACTTCACCAATGAAGTCATGCGAAACAGAAAACAGTTTGTTATTATCGCACCATTGAAGTAGGTGTGACAAGTAGTACAGGTGAATTGATAGGAACACAAGGAGAACATGCAAACTTCCCACAGAAAGAACCCAAGTGTCCACCTCAGGGCTTGAACCTCGGAAGTAGATTCTGTGACACGGACGATGTGCCAACCACAACATCACTGTGCAGCCCATGACAAAATATGAACTTAAAATATATATATATATATATTTATTAATTTAAGTAAATTGAATATTCAAAATTAAATTACATTTGAGGGAGACCATGTAAACACATTGTTCTAGCTGCAGAGGCAGTGTGGCCACCTAATGCTACTGTAAATGATAGCGATGTACTCAAAACAGCACTATCCGAGACCAGAAGGCACCAAAAAAAAAACAAAAACAAAAAAATCAATTTTTAAAACAATTACAAGGTTAAACAGGTAAAGATAATTTTCTCTTGAATTGTAGTTTTCTTTTAAATGCATTTGACAATGTCTGAAAAAATGATGTTTATTTGTTAGTTATGTTGATGTTATTTAGTTTTAGTCATAGTCTTTTGACTAAAATGCAACTTAGTTTTAGTCAAAATGATTCTAGTTTTGGTAAAAAAAAAAAAAAAAGTTATAGTCTAGTCTAGTCTAGTTATAGTCTAGTTTTAGTCAACTAAATGACATTTAGGTTTTAGTTGACAAAAGGTGACGACTAAAATATGAAGCAGAAGAGTTAATGCATTTTTTGTAGATTCAATTACCATTGATCAACATGATATGGAATGGTATTAATGTTTGTAAATAGACAGATTTGATGCGATCAATGCGCAAGACCACGAGTTCTGATTGGATGTCGTCTCGTGTGATGAATTTCTAGTTTCGTTTTTATTAGTCGACAAAAATATGAATATATTTTGATATCGTTTTCATCAACATGCGATTTTTTTTAAGTCATAGTCTGGTAATTATCAGTTTTTTTTTTTTTTACTCTAACTTTGTCTGTATATGCTGTCAACACTGCAAGAAGTGGAAACTTTTTAAAGACAACAATGCATGTTTTGTTATTTCAAATAGATATTTTATTGGATAATTGTGACCATCATTAGCCCTCCAGTAATTATCACTTTAAAAAAAAAAAAATGTAGATGAAAACTTTGATGAAAACTTGTATTTGAATAATTTGACACTATTTGTCAGGTGAATGAGGACTAAACTGGACTGGACTGGAAGAGATTTCCAAGAAAAGCAGGATAATTAATGAGCTAATCGCAAATGTTTTAGTCAAATTTCAAAATTGATTAATAAAGAACAATTCTAAGTTCTTCTCCTTATTAACAGTGAAGGTCTTGACGGAAAATCCATAGTCCATGAGTCTGACACCAAGTCAAGACCAAGATCTTCATAATGTGGTCTCAAGACCGAGAGCGGTCTAGAGTAGTATTACAACTCTATTAAATGAACTTTTCTGAAAATGAATATCTATATTTGATGGTTAAATATCATGTTTCTGTAGAAGAACTCATCAAGTCTCTTTGTTCTGGCGGCTTCAGATGAAATGTCACTGATTGCAGATGAACTCACCTACCATATTTTTACCTTCATGGTAGATAACGCAAGCATGCATTACACACAATGGCTCAATCTCACTGTGTTTTAGCCATGTTTTCATATTTCTGAGCTCTTCACTGACTTCTGAACCTTCAAACATAAGAAGAATCTTACTTAAATTACATACTGTACAATAGCCTACTTGATTTATTTTGTGAGGACATCGAAGAGAATGGTCAAACCAATCTAAAATGAGCCTCTACTGGTAAAAAATTGAGTTAATTCAGTAAAGTTCATAAAGCTCTATCTGCAATATTAAAAGTTAATATTGCTTAATAGGATTTCCATGCGTCTGCGGTGACTGAAAGCGGCGCTGACCTTCAAATTTTCAAGAGACGACGATGATTTTCAGCTGATGAAATGATGCTGCACAACAATACTTCCCATTGTGCACATCAGTTTGAATTAGTTGCTCAAGTGGCTTAAAAAAAAAAAGAACAACCATCAGGTGATAACAAGAGAAGAGTGAGGAGTTAATGCTCCCCCGAAGACACTGCGCAGCATTGTTTCATTACAGCCAAATTAAGTCAATAGGATTAGAATAAAATGACCCCTAAGTGAGGGTGTGTTTACGTAAAAAGAGCAGTGCTGGTTTCCTCACTATCCCTGGATAGGCTGCTCTCCAGGGAGCTGTGGTTTCTGAAAGGTTTCTCATCATAGTTAATCCCTCCATCTCTTTGTGTCCTGGAAAAAAAAATATCCGCATGAAACTTGAGGCTGACGAAGGCCAAGTCGTGTGGGAAAAGGTTTTTTTTTTTTTTTTCCAGCATTTTGGCTGCACTGTTATAGTAAATGACAAAATCTAATTTGAATGCCTATATTGTAATATTTAAATCCTGCAAATACTTCTTGAAAGGTTTTTAACCAGGGTCGGACCTAGAATTTTAGACACCGGAGGATAAAATATGACGTAGTTTCCACCACAAATGTTCGAAATATACAAAGCAATGAATAGTTTAAGCATGAATTCCATATACAGTAGCCTTTAATAATGTTAGTCTATTAGCACAGTAGAAACTAGGAGAGAAAATGCATTCCACATGCAGTCAGTGCTTTAAAATGTACTAAACAAATGATAAGAATAATATGTCAAAGTTGCATTTATTCAGACAGTTTTTTCTGGAAATTTACTTTGATCTCCTGACATGTTTTGACTGTCAACTGCCAGTCTTCTTCAGAGGCGTCTGCTAATAGCTTTGATGTGTCCTTGACTTTCGCATAATAATTCCAGCAAGTTCTCAAAAGAAAATTTCCTGACTAAAATTTGCCTGAATAACTGAAACCTTAAAGGTGCAGTCTGCAACTCTTATAAAAGTGACTTTATGTCATATTTGCTAAAACTGTCACTGTAAGGACAGCTTTACATCAAACTAGTAGTTTGTGTGAAAAAAAACCACAGACTTATTGAGTCCCCCCTGCTGCTCCTGCAGCCTTTGGCAGATTGCCAGAATGCACCACGACCGAGCAAAAAGAACCAATCAGAGCCAGGATTGTGTTTGATGGGCTGTCTGACAGCTGTTGCTCACAGGCCCCGCCCCTTTCCTGGAGCTGTAGTGCCATCTTTTTTACAATGTATGGTCTGGAGGAGAAGAAGAAGATGGAATTGGTGACTTTTCTGCTTGAAAGGTAATTACTGCTGCTTGATTTACATTATGATTGATTTGTAATTGTTACACTAGAACTCTGTGGTGCATGTGTTGTTTGTGTGTGTGCAGCAGCCTCCGTGTGGGCTGCTGTAAGTGACACGTGTTGTTGATGCTGCTGCTGCTGAGTTGTGGCACATAATATGCTTTTAACAGTGTATGTTATATTCATGTGATGTTGCTGTCGGACTAACGTTAGCAAGTTAGCTCCTCTGAGGGAGGGACATTGTAAAGTTTGGTGGCAGGGCAAGAGAGCAGCGTGGAGGGAGGGAGAGAAAGTTGCGGACTGCACCTTTAACATATTATTCAAAAAGAAGACAAAAAGAACCTGCTGGAATTGTAAATAATTAGTTTGATTAGATAGGCAGAGATGGGAAACTTTTATCACAGTACGAAGAATGTGACTGTCTGATCCCAGGGCCACATATCAAAATTCATGTCAGTAATGACCAAACTGATCATTAACACTGAAAAGAACAAAGGGTTTGTACTGTATATATCTATTTTGAGTCTTTCTGTCAGTTTTTGTTTCGTTTATTTATTTTTCCTGTCATTTTAAAAGTGATTGGTAATTTTTTGTTGTCAATTTGTTTTTTGCTATTTTCTGTTCAACAACTTTGTCAGTTTTTTTTCTTTCTATTGTGTGTTTTTGGTTTAATTTTATGTATTTTTTTTTTCCTGTCACTACCTACGGCAAGGAAGTCAAATTTTCAATGTTTTTTTTTTTTTTTTTTTTTTTTCTGTTAGCAGGGTTACGTCAAAAGCACATAAATGGATTTTGACATAAACCAAATATAAATTTTATGCCTTAGAATATTTAATAAAATTTTCAGTTATTTATAATTACATTTTCCATTAATATTTATAGAATATACTGCTTCTGGATCAGTTTTGAGTTAGTTCCTTAAATACTCCACCAAGTTTCATCTGGATCATATGCACATTGCATATTACATCGCAATTATTATTTTTAATGGGGGAAAAAAAATATCCAAGCCTTTAAAGTGTGAACGATCATAGTATATTGATCATGATCATTGATCCAGATGACTGCCAATATCTGTCAGAGGAAGTTTGCGCGCTCTTGTTTTGAATGTTATTGGAGTCATTTGGTCAATTTTTCCATTATTTTGTGAGGTTTTAGTGTCAATGTGTGTTTTTGAAGTAATTTTCTGTATTTCTGTAGTTAATTTGTATATTTTACTGTCATTTTAAATGTTTTTGTTGCCCTTCTGCGTGTGGTTTGTCCACATTTTGTGCATTTTTCTGTCATATTGTTAGAAAATTAGGATAAGAGCTGAATGTGGCCCAATTATTTACCCATGTTTATTTAGATTAAAGCTTAAAGGCGGCACTAACAGCCCATCTGGTGTAATTTACAGTTAAGCAATCATCAGATCCATTGTAATGGTGTACAATATGGCACAAAATTCCTAATATATATATATTACTGTCCAAATGTTTGGGTTTTATAACAGATTACATTTAAATTATTTTATCCCAAATCTTCAAAGATCCTATTTCATATAAGTTCATACATAAATAATAGTCTCAGATCCTTGCTTATAACTGGTTTCATTTACTTGTCAAAACTTAGTGGAGAAAACATAGACGCGTTACCATTCCAGGTGTCTTACATCATCATGTCTTTATTGGAGGAGTGTAAACAATCTCTGAAAATAGCATCAGCCAGGTTTTCCTTCATTGGCGATCACATGATCAATGGGGTTTTTTTTTTAGTTTTTTGTTTTTGCAGTCATGGGTAAAACGATCACTGCATTGCAGAACGGCTCTCCTTAAATAATCCTGTCATTTTAAGTTGCCTCCATTTGGTTTCAACTGTATTACTGCATTTGATAATTAAAACCTAATATCTAAAAAAAAAAAAAGAATTGAACTGTTGATTAAAAGTGGGGAAAATACATGCGATCAGTCATGAAAAGTCCGACATAAACCCACTTTACACTTGACGTTGCCCACAATACAGTTATAGCACTATTAAC
This sequence comes from Gouania willdenowi, assembly GCF_900634775.1. NCBI lineage: Eukaryota > Metazoa > Chordata > Actinopteri > Blenniiformes > Gobiesocidae > Gouania > Gouania willdenowi. The sequence goes on along the minus strand of NC_041060.1, from coordinate 19,423,911 downwards.
AGAATGTTTTAAGTGATCCTGTTTTACAGTGCGGGTAATAAATAACATGACTTTATGAACATGAAGTTCAGTCTCACATTGTTACTTAATCTCATCCTACTGTGTCTCTGACTACTGTATAAGGTGCTGAGTGAGCGTAAAACTGTCCTCGCTTGGGAATGCGATGCAGCAGTAAAATTCTCTATGTGTGTGTGTGTGTGTGTGTGGAACTGTTCCAGTATCCAGAGGCTCATTAGGTTAGTAATTAATGAAATCATTAAATATGAAACAGGAGGAAAAAAATTGCAAAAGTAGCCTTCTTTAAAAACAAGAAATACTTCTGCAGCAGTAGTCGTAGTGTTGTTAAACTACACAGAGTGCAACAAAAATATGTATAGTCTGCCATTGTGCATAACAACAAATATATATTTACAGTCAACATAAACCTGAAAAAAGTCCAACAATAAAATGTCACCACACTCAGAACCACAAACATTGTGGGGATTGACTGAGGAATTACTGACCTATTCTGACTGCGGACGCTCAGAACCAGGCTTAGACATGACGTCTTCATTTTTAGTCCCAAACTGGCCCAAATCAAGCAAAACAGATGAAGGGGAACCTTTTTAAGAAATACAAGCTGTGGATTGAATTCATACATCTAGCTGCAGGTCGACCGGTCGTTGGAAAAGCAAAGAATGACAATAAAATGAAACATATTTTTAGAACTATTTCCTGTTAAAAGAACAATGATTACCAAAATGCAGAGAGACAGAACCTAAACTACCAGTAATGATATGTGATTGATGGTGGACATTTCAAAGTAAAATCTAATTAAAAAAAAACTAAACTTCAGGCTAAAGTTTGGGTCCAAACAAGGAGCTGTCATTATGAATACGTTTCTATTTGACTTTAATAAACAGTCTGCCATCATGTTGATTTTATTATTATGGCTGTGTGTGTGAGTTGAGAACCTATTCTAACGCCTTTTTTTAAGGCTTTCAAGTAGCTTTGGATCAAAGTCAGTGTGAGGGAATAATTCCACATAAACACAGAACTTGGGAAACGTCACTTTCTGCTGAGCTCACTTCCACCGTTCCTTTCAAACACCTACATGAGCTTCTGATTCACACACACAGCCTGATGATTTGTTAGCTTCCTGGTTCCAAAAAAAAAAAAAGAGAGAAGTTGAAAATGCAGTGTTAAATGAGCAAATATTTGAAAATTATTTGAACACAAGAATAAAAGGGAATAAAAGGTACTGGGACAGAGCGTTTTGAGCCTTTTTGTTTTAGACATTAACAGATTGTAACAAACTAAAGACAAAGACTGACCATCAGTGTGGGCTGAAACAGGAAAAGCTAGTAATGAACCGTTGATTAACATTACGTTACCGTAGTTACCAAGAAATTAACAGCAGTCACTGCAGTCCACATCCAGGTTTATCAACATATTGGACTCAAAACAAATGGTCAGGAGGAACTAGACCTTTCTGGGACTAGATTGAAATAAATATTGTGACGTTTTAGGCCAACTTCCCTCCAGCCTGACAGGGTTTTCCGAGGAAAGGCGTGGCTGGTGACGGAGGAAGGTGAAGAAGCCCCTCCCCCTCTATGTGAAGTTCTGCAGAGGCTGGCTGACCCTCATGCAGGCCCAGTAGAAGGCCCGAGCCATGGTCACGAGAACCAGCAGCAGTAGCGCGACCCACGAGGCGTAGATGCCTGGGTACGTCTCGGCCTTCACCCAAGTTTCAGCCTGTGGTGGAGACCAAAGGACAAAGAGAGCATCAGGAAAACAAGACGCACTCAGTTACTCTGTCAGCAGCTCAAAGAGTGCACGGGAAGTGTGTGTGTGTGTGTGTGTTGTGCATTTACAATTACAATTAAAATTACAATGACTATTTTACCCCTGAAAGTCGATTACAATCACATACTCAATTACTAAAGTTCAATTACAATTAATCACAATTACTGAGCCAATTCCTCTTGTGTTAGCTTTCTGTTAGCATCTCTAATGATAACGGGTCATAATGTCTTAAATAAACAGTAAAACACATAAAAAACATTATCTATCATCCTATTTGTTTTTCATCTCTTGGTTACATTCTTAGGATTCCTAATCAATGAAAAGATTGGTTTTAATATTTTTGGTGTGGGCGTCAGTACAGTTAAACCCTCAATTTCATTTTTTTTTATTTTTTAAATGGTAAAATGATCCTCAAGAAAACGGACATATAAACTTGCTGTGAAACATATCTGAACATTGTTAACTACATACGTGTGTAAGCCATAGAACTAGAACATGGTTCCTTAGTTTTAATTACATTGTAAAGGTTTTTACTGAATTTCCAATTACAATTACAAAGTGAGTTATCTTAACTCAATTACAACAGCAACATATTTTTATTCAATTACGATTACAATTATACTTACATCATAATTGCAATGAATTATCAATTACGCAATTATAATTGTCTTGATCCCAAACCTGATTTGAACACACGATGACTGAAGTCCAATTACAAATGAGGACAAAACACTTTCATAAATCTAAAACTGACAAAAGTATTAAAAAGGTTTTATTTTAAAGATGTGACAATGTCCATGTATCATGTAGATGCGGTAATGTCTATGTATCATGTAGATGCGGTAATGTCTATGTATCATGTAGATGCGGTAATGTCTATGTATCATGCAGATATGACAATGTCTATGTATCATGCAGATGTGACAATGTCTATGTATCATGTAGATGTGACAATGTCTATGTATCATGTAGATGTGACAATGTCTATGTATCATGTAGATGTGACAATGTCTATGTATCATGTAGATGTGACAATGTCTATGTATCATGTAGATGTGACAATGTCTATGTATCATGTAGATGCGGTAATGTCTATGTATCATGTAGATGCGGTAATGTCTATGTATCATGTAGATGCGGTAATGTCTATGTATCATGTAGATGCGGTAATGTCTATGTATCATGTAGATGCGGTAATGTCTATGTATCATGTAGATGCGGTAATGTCTATGTATCATGTAGATGCGGTAATGTCTATGTATCATGTAGATGCGGTAATGTCTATGTATCATGTAGATGCGGTAATGTCTATGTATCATGTAGATGCGGTAATGTCTATGTATCATGTAGATGTGACAATGTCTATGTATCATGTAGATGTGACAATGTCTATGTATCATGTAGATGTGACAATGTCTATGTATCATGTAGATGTGACAATGTCCATGTATCATGTAGATGTGACAATGTCCATGTATCATGTAGATGTGACAATGTCTATGTATCATGTAGATGTGGTAATGTCTATGTATCATGTAGATGTGGTAATGTCTATGTATCATGTAGATGCGGTAATGTCTATGTATCATGTAGATGCGGTAATGTCTATGTATCATGTAGATGCGGTAATGTCTATGTATCATGTAGATGCGGTAATGTCTATGTATCATGTAGATGTGGTAATGTCTATGTATCATGTAGATGTGACAATGTCTATGTATCATGTAGATGTGACAATGTCTATGTATCATGTAGATGTGACAATGTCTATGTATCATGTAGATGTGACAATGTCTATGTATCATGTAGATGTGACAATGTCTATGTATCATGTAGATGTGACAATGTCTATGTATCATGTAGATGTGACAATGTCTATGTATCATGTAGATGTGGTAATGTCTATGTATCATGTAGATGTGACAATGTCTATTTATCATGTAGATGTGACAATGTCTATGTATCATGTAGATGTGGTAATGTCTATGTATCATGTAGATGTGACAATGTCTATGTATCATGTAGATGTGGTAATGTCTATGTATCATGTAGATGTGGTAATGTCTATGTATCATGTAGATGTGACAATGTCTATGTATCATGTAGATGTGGTAATGTCTATGTATCATGTAGATGTGACCATGTCTATGTATCATGTAGATGTGACAATGTCTATGTATCATGTAGATGTGGTAATGTCTATGTATCATGTAGATGTGGTAATGTCTATGTATCATGTAGATGTGGTAATGTCTATGTATCATGTAGATGTGGTAATGTCTATGTATCATGTAGATGTGGTAATGTCTATGTATCATGTAGATGTGGTAATGTCTATGTATCATGTAGATGTGGTAATGTCTATGTATCATGTAGATGTGGTAATGTCTATGTATACTTTATTCTTTACCTTATCCAATCACATCGCCTTAATCTGAGAATCAAAACTCAGGTAAACATTAATTATTCCCCACAGGAATTTCTCACAGATATTAAACTTTTGATTAAAATGATTCAAAGTGGTCTTTAAAACCTTTGAAACGCTCTGAAGAACTAAAGATGACATAATATTTTATATCCACTTCTATGAAGCCTAAATTTCTCTCATAATGCACATTTATTTATTTTTCTTGCTTAAAAACACCCAAAACTTAAATGCATCTTGCGTTAACAGATAAATAATGAGACATTGTTTGACTTATAACTTTGCACATAATCAGATATAAGGTTAAATAAGGAAAGCCTCTATCTTTATGCAGTCAGTGCTGCTGCTCATATTTCTTATGATGATCTGACTTTGAGGAAACCCACGAGGATTTTCTGAGAATATGAAATTAGTAGCTCACATTTCAAAGTCCAAATATGAGAGCAAAGCTAAAATGGATCAAACGGAAGAAAAGAAATCTGATTCATGCAGAATAAGTCTCATTCAAATCAAATCATATACTAGCCATTCTTCTACTGCCTGGAAACCGTAGCACAATCTACTATTGAACTGTTTAAAGGTGAATGGGGCCAAACTCAACCAGTAAGAGTGAATGGTTCTGCTCTCAGCTGCTTTTAGTGGTCCAAACTCATCTCATCTCACGCAGCTGAGCTGGGATTTAAGTGATGAATAATAACTAACGGTAATGCAAACGTCTCCAGTTCCCTCTGTATAATTAAAAATAAAACCATGTGGAAATGCGGTTTGAACATAAAAGGCTTTTGATGCAAAACACAAGCATGAATATTAAGCCGTCGCTGCTCCTGCAAACGCCGCTATAATTGAAACTCTCTTTTAATAAGCCGAGCGGATTGTTGTGACATTTATTGCGGAGCATGCCAATATTATGCAATGCTTCCATTACAGCCTGTTTAATGTCTGCACTTTGCATGCTGCTGTGAATGCAGCTGATCACGTTGAAGTTACATTGTGTGTTGAATAGGTTTTTTCTGCGTCATGCTGTTAGGTGCACATCTTGCTCCCTCTGCTGGTCATCAAGAACAATGCAGTGAGTTTCAACCTCTGTCTCTCTTTGTATCACTAGTGTGATGGAGGACCATATGAAAGTTAAATTAATATCAGATTTCTTTGGTGGTAAGACTTGAACACTACTTATAATTTAAGATGTTTGGGGAACATCTTTTCTTTGACGTTCCCAGCCTAAATGTGAAACCAGGAACGCTAAACATCTGCTGGAAGAGACACAATCTCATTGTTAAGCTCAAAGGCATGCTTGGTTGCCGTGGAAAAAAAATCAGTGCTGCATTTACACAGCGTCCACTCACCATCAGCCCAGCTGTGGAAACGCAGAATAGCAAGCAGAGTAAAAAACACCACAAGCTCCGCCTCCGGGGATACCTCTGACCAATGGACGAGCTGCAGATTAGAAAATGAAAATAAAGAGTAAAATGCATGTGATTTTTTTAACTGGTGGAATAGATCTGACTTTTAGGCATAAAATACAAAACAAAGAAAGGAAAATATGTTTAATATGTTGAATAGTCGAACAGTTTAGGTTCATGTTTAAACTATGAATGAATTGGGTGTTCAGGTTGAAGTAAAGAAAAGCGGAATAATGAGTAGATTATTACAGTAAAATATTACAGTAAAAACAGATGCAGAGTTCTGCTTTTACAAACCAGTCACGACTTTGCAAAAACTAAATTTAGCAACTAATGAAATGACAAGTCAGGGTAATACGGAAGAATAAAAAGTGACAAATAAAGTTTGAATAAACTATTAATTCAGGGATTAAATAGGACTACTGATCAGTTTGGTGTGATCATCCTTCATCGATCTCCTATCAGAAGTGATTCATCAGTGCTGATAACTCCTATTCATATGTCTAATCGTGCCTCCAGGGAAGCCCCTCCCTACACGCAGAACACGTGCTATGTGGAGGTCATCATCTTCCATGGGGGGTCACACTTGTCACGAGGGGACGCATTTGTGCAATGGACTCGCTGCGCGCATATGGGCTCCGTGAGGCGTGGAAGGAGATAACACAGCTGTAATGTGACCAAGCATTCATCACTGCTGCAATGAACAATCAGAAGAGAGCTTGTAGAGCATCCTTCAGAAGTGTATGGAAAGCTGAGTGAGTAATTATCAGTCAATGTATCCTTAATATCAAGGATGTCAAAAACACACACACACACACACGAGTGAGCTGCTAAACGTCCGACATGTTAACTAGTCAATCACTAAATAAGGTTTCTAGTTAACTAGTGACACAATTGTATGTTAGTTGGAGGCTGAAAAGCACAAAAATGTGTTATAACCTTTCCTGTTTGGTCTCCACACCGTGGGTGGGGTACTGCTTCTCCTCCGAGGATCACTTCGTAAGCTTAATAAAGATGGTACCGTGTAGTAATTATTTGCTGTAATTTATAATTTTTTTCATTAGCTTCCTCTACTAACACCTCCAATTTTGCTGCTTCAAATGAATTTTTTCGCTTCCGTGCACTTAGCTCTCCTTCACGCTACATGTTCAACACAACACGTACAAAACTCATTTAAATAGGGCGGTCTCCACCACTTCTGCACGTGCACTAATCATTGCTGCAATCTTAATGAATTCCTCGCAGCAGGTGAGAAAACAGCGTCACTAAAGGATTTAGGGACGCAACTGGTTTACCACCCTTTATCTCAGATATTAGTGAATCCGCCCCTCAGTGTCTTGCCCAAAGACACTTCGACAGACAGACTGATATCAAACCCCCAACCTCTTGATGAGAAGACTACCCCTGTACCACCTGAGCCACGGTTGCCTGTCAGGGTTGTCAACTTAAATGCATGTTGTTATACAATCATTTTGAACACATAGATAGTTGGGGGCCCCGGGATCCAAACTCGCTTAGGGCCCCAATTTGGTCAGGGGTGGCCCAGCGTGCCTCTGTTATAAATTGTTTTACACACTGATATCTTAAACTTGAATTTTTCTTTTAAAGGAATTCAGCGACAGAACATAAAAATGAAAAGCACGTACATTGAATATCAAAAACCACTGTCTGTCTTTTAATCTTTGTGCTGGTCCCTAAGGAGGAAAAGCTGCAGTCATTCTGCATCTCAAAAGGTTTTTTTTTTTAAAAAAAAAACAACAAAAAAAACAACTCATATCCCAGCAGCAGTTGACATGAATGAACCCTGCACAGTGCCGTACCACTGCAGGCAGACACACTGATGCACCGTGTTAAAGCAACGTGCACGCTAATAACCTGAGGACAAAAGAGAAAGTGACATACTGCTTTGCATGAGTCATTTTGTCCTGATTATTCTTCTTGGCTTTGTTTGTTCTTTATTATTAAAAGAAGCTTGTCTGTTGAATGGGAGAACAAACACTCTCTGTACATGAGTCTCTGCATCAGATACTGGTCATGGTTCACTTCCTTTTCCTGACCACTACAGACTGGGAACTTTCTACAAGGGCAGCAGAAATGGAGATGTTTTGACACGGTCATCACAACGTATGTGGAACAACTACCATGTGCCAAGAGGTCATGGCTGATGATGAGTGTTTGTTTTTTTTAGTAATGTTGCTGCAGCTCAGATGAACTTTTCTCCACATGTTAAGAAGATTGTCTCAGAATGTTGCATCAGCAAAGTTTAAAAATAAATCCCAAACAAGTGAACTTTGAGACAACGGTGAAAAACGCTTTGTTGCATTTTAAGTTAGAGGACACATTTTACATGAATGGGAAGTCACAGGTTTGAGCCACTGAATGACAAAAAAAACAATGCAAAGCAATGCCATCTCATACTCCTCTGAGAGAAAGCGTCACTAACCACTCAGATGCATTGAATAACTAGTGACGTACTGGGATTGACAGCTTCCTGATAAATACTTACACTTTCCTGCAGTGTGGGCAGCGGGCCAGCGTCCGATCCGTGAACTCTGTCCACTGAAATTACAAAGAAAAAGAAGGAAGTCTAAACTCCAGCTAAGGTGCACTCATAGAAAAGAATGAGTTCAGAGTTTAGAACAATGGTACGAGCAGGAGAACCGTTCTGACTGGAAGCCGACAAAGCGCTTTTACAACACTGAGGCTATGTTAAATGTCACACTCCGTACTATACACTACAAACTCAATGAGTATATACTGTCTACTATATACTATTAGTATGATTAGCATGGTGACAGTCCCCACAAAAGTAAACTTCGAAGTTTCCCAAGATGCATTTCGAACCTACGATGACTAAAACCTGAAGTACACTGAGGCTACATATCGCCGTTGACGTTTTAAGTGAGAAAGTGACCAAGTAGAACATCAACATGTGGTCATTTGATCCATAAAACTCGCGGAAACACGTTTCATGCCGACATTTCAGAGATTTTCGAAAACCCGTCATTATGCTACTGACAAAACTTCTAGTTAACTTCAAAACAAGAGTCCTATTTACAAAAGGGTTAGAAAAAAACAAATGGAAGACAAGAAGAGATGCTTTTATTTTGAAAAGGGGATGTTTGACTTTTAGCTTGAAGCCAGTCCCAGGATGGTTTTACATTCTGCTCACAATACATCATGAGGCGGTTGAGTATGACTAGTGTGCCCACCGTGCATACTTAGGAAATGTCACAATAAAGTATACATCTGGGTGTTTCTCGCAAACTCAATCTTTTCATATTATCTAATGTAAATGCACTTCATACTAATTTTGACATCAGACTTAGTATGAGTAGTACGTAAGTATGACATTTCAAACACAGCCTGAGATCAGGTTTGAAATTTATTTTCCCCCAAAATAATTATGTCTTTGCCGTTGTTTGTGACAAAAACAGATAGTTAAAAAATAATAATAATAAAAAAGAAGCATATCGCCAGTCAAGATTTTAATTTGAATACATTTTAAGGTGAGGTGACAGACGTAATTTAAAAATATAGGTAATAATTGAATTAATATACAGTATGATCCAAAATACGCATGAGTAAAAACAAAAATCTCACTGCTGAAAATCAAAATCTAACCAGGGCTTGAAAATGTACAATATGAGTCAATTAACATACCACCATTCATTTACCGACCCATGTGCTCCTTTTCAGGGTCACAGGGGTGTGCTAGTGCCTATCTATTCTCCAGCTGTGATCAGGCACTAGGCGGGGGTACACCCTGAACAGGGCGCCAGTCCATCGCAGGGCAACACACACACACAGCCAAACAACCATTCACACTCATATTCACTCCTACAGGAAATCTAGAAATTCCAAACTCATGTTTGGACAAACGTCATTTTGGAGACAACTCATGCAAGCATGGGGAGAACATGCAAACTACAGTGTCCACCCCAGGGTTTGAACCCAGGACCTTTTAACTATGATGCGGATGTTCTAACCAGGACCTAATTGTCTCCCTGCACCGACGCTCCTAAATGCTAGCTTATTAGCATGCTTTGTGCACAGCTACATGTTCTTTTCATTAGATGTGTTGGCACAGAGGCACATGCGGGACAGCTAGCCTCCAGGACCTAATTTGGATATAAAGGATCGAGATGAATCTGCTCTGATTGAGGCAAATCATTTAAGGGCTTATATAAACTACACAGCCTTGATGACTTCAGCACATAAGGGTTAATTTATCTCTATATTTTGGAGTCCTCTTCCCAAATGGCTTTAAGATTTATGGCAACCCGATTTATATATAAAAAAAAAAAAAAACAAAAAAACCAGAGGACAGATATTTTCCTCTCCCGACACTGATGCTTTATTTCCTCCTGAATGCTGAACTGAGATACATTTGTAAACTGTGCGGAGCCCACTGTGCTGGATACACATTATTCTTATTGTCAAGCAAACACCGTACTGGAAGCAGAGACGACATTATCACTAGACTTGCAAGATTCAGTGCGATGCTATACCCAGGGGCATAGACCTATACTTTCATTCAGTCCAAGAGGAGGTGGAGGAAAGTCCATCCGTCTCGTAGCATTTTACAGTCAGATACCTCCAACTACACCAACATCCACTCCTCCGCCATATATCTGAGCCATCCTAAAACTGTCCCAAAGACTGTTGGAGAAGCAACAAGACAGATTTGACCGCACTTTTTTTAGCACAGTATGACCATAGTATATCAGCACATACTTGATGGGGTTATTGATCTGCAGCGATAATATTTATTTGGCCTAGTGCTGGGCTATTCAGGCCCCTGTTTGTTTTTACAGCATAAACCCTTCAGGCTAAACAAACCCAGCAAAATGTTGAGGAAATATCCGAGCGCCAAAGGAAATGTACTAAAAGAATAGTTGTTTTGTAGGTAGACAAGACATTTGGATGGAGTTCAGCTTGTTATAGTGGAATACTGCTCAGAGTGGGCCGAGTAAACGATGGTTACGCATACAGTTACACTGTATTCCATGTCTAAAAGCTTAATAACCATAAAACAACACAAAAACAACAAATAAATAAATGAATATATGAATCATAATGAGAAAGTATTAAAAAATGTGCTTTACTTGCTGCAGCTACAGATGATATGAAATACAAACCTGAACGCACTGTAAAAGTTGTGGATTAAACTTTATCTACAAACAAAGAAACCCACTCATTTTACACACACATAACAGTAACTAAACGTAATTGAACATCATCACAATCATCATCTCTCCACTGCTAGAAACCTGCCTCAGCTTATAAACCACTTTTACAAAACACTTTAAAATTAAGAAAAATGCAAACAAAAGTAAAAACAGGAAAAATACAGAATAGTAATATGATACTGGGTTATAAATAAGTGTGAGTGCAGGTACAGTCAATGGGTGTTATCTGAATCTGACCATTGGATGCTCTTTTTAAACAACCGGGCCAGAGTAGAACCTCGTTAGACAGGACACCTTAGACCAGGGGTGTCGAACTCATTTTATTTCAGGGGCCAAATACGGATATCTTTGATCTCAAGTGAGTCACAGAAGTGGGGAATCAAACAATTTCAACACTACTGCTACTTTGCATTTCCATGTATCAAAGATATCAAAGTACTACTGTAACATATAAGACACTGACAATATCCAGACAAAAGGTGACAGGTAGCGACTATATTTATTTAATTTGTGGAAATTTTGTCAAATAATTAGAGGATTGTGTAGGATTTAGGAAAAATTAGGTTTCCTTCAACAATTTGAAAGTAAAAATTCCATCGTGTTATACAAGCATAGGAATACTGCCAACGCCAACAATTATTCAGGTGGAGTTTCATTGAATTTGTGACAAATTCAATGAAACTCTACTTGAATAATTGTAAAGTTCTACTTCCAAATCAATCTGTTGAAATGTAGTGCTTTGAAAAGTGGATTATTATGCATGGATGCCAATATTTCTGTTTGGATAGGATACAGTGATTTAAAATTACTCCCAATTTCTGTTTAATTCCAATAAATCATTCCCATGAAAAGTTTCTATTTTTTGAATAATGCCAAAATTCCTGAGCTTTAGTTCCCATGACAATATGCCAGATATTTTTACGTCCCTTTGCAATCTTACTGAGATATCCACAACTACAATATTTAATCATTTACACAATGATTCATGTTTTCTCAGCCATGTTTGCTTTCCCCTGCAGACTGATTTGGATGTTTTAAAGGGCCAGATTTGGCCCCCGCGCCTTGAGTTTGACATGAGTGCCTTAGTCCTTTCGATCAGCTTTGATATTAAAGTGCTAAAGTGTCAAAATTCGCTAGAAGCTACAAATTAGCATCCATTTGATGCCAATTTTGAAGTTTCACGTCAACATTTCAACAATAAACTTTTTAAAGTTAGCATTCATTTGAGTCATAGTTCTTTGTTTCTTTATGTTAAAAATAAGCAGTTTGGTTTTAGAGTATTTAATATTTAACATAAATCATTACACTGAGCAGTTCACACGAGACATGACGTAGTGAATGCAGAATGTGTGAACATGCTCCACTCAAACAGGTCAAAGACTAAAGATAAAAGGCTGGTACCAGGAAAGTGTTGCTGCAGTGTCCACAGGAAACTCTGGCTCCAGCTGGCTGAGGATCAGGACTAGCAGGACCAGGATGAACCGGACCAAGATTTATTATCCTCTTACTGGAATGAGACACACACACACAACACACACACACACACAACACACAACACACACACACAGAGTCAACATTTACAGAACCTACGACTTAAGACAACATTCTGTTATTACAGGCTCATAAAATGTGGGACTTTGTTTTACAGAATCCAGGTCCAGGAGCAGCTGGTCGTCTCATTATGGGATGTGATGCTGCTCTTCTACCGACAACTTCCTCAGACACAAACAGTGGCTCAGAATCTCCAGTCGGTAAGCATTTTAGTCTTTTCTGCAATGGTCAGCATGTCTGTACTAAATGCTAAACAGTAGCGGTGAAGTTCTGGAAGCTAATTAAAGGGAGGAGATGCCTGTGAATATTTGGAGTACTTTTAGCCCGTAGATGAAAGGAATCCCTGGAGCAAACCCAAGACATAAAAGAGTATACCAACCTTTGCACCCTCTTCAAATCTCTTCTTATTGATAGGACCTCAAGTTTGTTAACTTTTGACCCAAATCAGCTCAAGGTGACAGCGTTTGCTTTTCCTGCAGCGATTAGAATGTCTAATAGCTTTGGTAGCAGACATTAAAAAACATATTTTGGTACTATTGCTTTAAATTACAGGTTGTCGATATTGACCGATATTTGCAATAAAATATAATATTGATTGAGATTGGTATTTGAATAAAATAGACAACACAAATATAATTGAAGGGAAAAAATATAATTTATACATCACAGATTATAATATAATAATTTTCTTTAATCTATTATAAAGATAACTTTTAGATTTAGAATACATTTCTCTTTAACTGTCAAATTTGGGGGTAAATGTACAGGCTTTTATTAGTTTTAGAAGTGGAAATATGTTTACGTATTGGTTGGAAAATCAAATCCTTGTCAGCTCTAGGTTCCTCTCTATCAACAGCCAGAGATATTTCATATTTATATTTTAATTACATCATAGGGCATATGTAAGAAAAACATTACACATGAATTATATTAATCAATTAACTTAATTTGGCATATAAATGCCCTTTTCAGTGAAATACTGGATGTGTTTACTTAAGCAATGTTGCTTATTAGGCCTGTATTTACTAATGCTGCCTATTTGAATGGTCATACAAAATGTATTTGCTAAATTGCTGTACGTTAATTTTTGTAATAAAAAGTTATTTATGGAGTAAGATCAAGAAGCATCAAGACTGCAAAACATGCATTTTTTCCTTTACGATTATTTGATATTTTTTTCTTTTTTTTCTTTATTATTACTAAATAAATACAGCAGCTTTTTCCAAAATGAGTTTACTTTCAAATAATGATACAGTCTGCCTGTTATGCGAACCTTATTTAAAACGCTTATAATTTATTCTGTTTTCCATGTAGAGCTAAATTTTTGTGTGAAAGGTAAATTAAAAACATCCTTTAACATTATAACTTGGGTCCTTTTTTTATTTTATTGTGAAAATACTTCACTGAAAATCAAAATCAAAACAATTTGTGCTTCTGTCTAATTTCCTGTGGATTGCTCAGGATTCCAACATTAAAACCTTTTCTGCCTTGAGCGTGACTTCATGGTCTGCTACTAAGGTGACAGATGCATTATGGGTCTTTGATCTTCACCAGAAGAACATTTGTGATGTTTAGTTAAATTGACACGTATTTAAGCGGCGGCACAAATTCAGAGGTTTTTCTTTTTTTATTTAAAAAAAAAAATAAAAAAGGTGGCTAAAAATAATGCTCTCTCACTTGGTTTGCCCCGGGCATAAACAAAGAATCCTAGCTGCCTTTCCAATTACATGAAGCCTGCAGGAGGAAGACGCTTAGATGAGCTGCCAGTGCTGAGCATCTTTTTACGATACGCACCATGTGTTTGTTTTATCAATAGAAAAAACACTGTTTAGATACAATTTGTTGTGGAGCATTTAGCTAAATCCAAATGAAAACTACTAACTTGCATTCTTTCATTTGCTACCTACACTATATTGCCAAAACTATTCACTCACACGATATGAACTTGAGCGACATCCCATAATTAAACCACATAATTTAATATGATGTTTGTCCACTCTTTCGAGCTAGAACAGCTTTAACTTTTAAATTGAATGATTTGGATACCTGAGCTAATACTTTTGGCAATATAGTGTATCTCTGAAATTATAAACCATCCAAATACACCAATGTTGTGTGATTTCCAGCAATTTTTTTGCTAAAAAAAAAAAAAAAAAAAACCAAATTGGACAGCCATGACAATTTGAAACAAATAATTTAGTGCAGGGGTTCTCAACCTTAAGGTCACAAGACAATGGGAGGGGGTCACCAGATGCCTTCAAGAAACTAAGAATATATATATTTTAAATTTTAGCCCATTTTTCCTTATTTTTACAATTTTTCTGCAACTACACTAAACTTGTCATATTTTAACCTATTTTCATCCCTTTTTCTTGCCATATTTTTGCTCCTTTCAAAACATTTCTGCCACTTCTCAAATTTCAATGCCTTTTCTGCAAATTCTTTTCACTTTCAAGACATTTTCTGCACTTATAAAACCTGTCAAAATCTTTTCCCACTTAATGTTGCATATGTTGTCCCATTATTGTCACTTTTAACCACTTTTCACCATGTTTCATGCTTATTTTTGCCATTTTAACCACATTCACAATTTGTCATGCCCATTATCTGCCAGTTAAATCTAATTATTCCAATATTGACACTTTGAACCCTTTTTACCACTTTTTCTTTCTGTTTCTGGCCACTGTAATTTGCAACTTTTAACCAATTTCTGTGGTTTTTAAAATCCCATTTCACCACCTTTTACACCCACTTTTGGTCAATTTTAACAAATTTTATTTCTGAATAAAACAAGAATTTACATCTTTAATATGACTACATACTATGGTGCAAATAATAATAAACTTCCTGGATAACAGTGGATATTATACAGATAAATAAATAAATGTGGTTATCACAGATTCATAGAACAATGGACCATCATTTTGCTGACTTCATGGATGGGCCCCAAAAATCTCTACCCTTTATTTCCCCTTCTAGATGGCCCTGTCTCCACATGACTGTTCTTCAATGTTTATGTCAGTGTTCAACCACCTTCAGGTACAGTGGGGGTCCCTGCTCTCTAGAACCTTTATTTTGGGGGTCATGGGCTGAAAAGGTTGAGAACCACTTGACTTAGTGTACATTTGGATTCATCTTTCAAGAAGAAAGTTGATTTCCATCCTTCAATACTGATCATATCATATCCTCACAGAAGTTCAACCCAAGTAGTGTCTGCTTTTTCTTCATTCCTCTTGCTTAAGATTACAATAATTGTGCTTAGACCGAATCCTAAATTAAATCAAAGCACTTTCCTCATCTGCTTCTTCCTCTCTCTCTCTCTCTCTAACATGAAAACATCTGTAAAACATCTCATGGAGGTTTTAAGAATAATGTGAGAACACATATTCCTACGCTAAGAAAGCCTCACCAGTACGGCCGCGGACAGGCGATCCTCTGAGAGGTGACTTTGCAGATGAGCAGACAGTTGCAGGGGCAGCGGACGTACTTCTTTCCTGCTGGGGCATTCTTAATGGGCTGCAGAGGGAGACAAAAACACACACAGGGGGAAGAGATAAGAGAGGGATGCAGGAGAATAGGAGTAGATAACAAGCCAACTGTTGATGGATTATAAACACAAGGACAGAGGTCTACTCAGATACTGGAGTGAGTGGAGAGAACCTGTAGTTTGGAGGGGGTACACTGACTCTAATTAGAATTTACTAGGATATTAATGGGGGTGTTAGACATGGAAGAACTGGAAATGTTTGGTGGTAGGCCTGCTGCATGCATTATAATTTAAAATGTTAATGAGAGAAAAAGTACACAAATTGCTGCCCACATTCTTTTTTTCTGTTGTTAAATGAATAAAGTGT
Source organism: Gouania willdenowi (assembly GCF_900634775.1). Classification (NCBI taxonomy): domain Eukaryota; kingdom Metazoa; phylum Chordata; class Actinopteri; order Blenniiformes; family Gobiesocidae; genus Gouania; species Gouania willdenowi. Next base: position 19,407,701 of record NC_041060.1, on the reverse strand, counting down.
TTGTATTCTTTTGTAATAATTACTCCTACATGTATTTTATTTAAATCAATGCTATAAAAAAGTTTGGTAATAGCAAGTATTTTGCAGAATTTAACATTGTTTGTTACTAACATCCCTGCTTGTCTGACCTCAAAGTAAACCCTGCAGTTAGTTTCAAAGAAATAACGAATCCTGAATCCTTCCAATGTTTCTTCTCTCCTACATAAATTCATCCCCACATTTGTAAATAATGTGTATTAAGACAGACTTTTATTTGTCTTCTAACATCTGGACAATAATTTCATAGCCACAGTAGAAGATAAACCTGTCATTTTCCTAACATTCATTGCTGCTTATAGCATTTGCCCTGTTTTTAATCAGAACAGTCACCTGCACAATCAAACTGTCTTTTACTACTTAAAGAGTCTCTGTGAATCAGTTACCCAGATGTTGCACATTCATCTAAATGTGATTTCTAAAATCTCTCTTAGTAAAAGTACTTTTATATTTTTATGCTCCTTTCTCTAGCATGCCCTTCGTCCCTCAATTTTATATTTATAACTTCATACCAAACTTAAATTCTTGTGGAATTCAGCGTGGACAACAAAGTAAGATTGACATTGTGCAGGGAAACCTGTTTCTTTATTGTAAACATGACAATAAATGCATTAAAATAAGAAAAGCACACAGGAAGACTCATTGGTTAAACCAGTTTGAAATCATCCCTACAGTGTAGGTATAATATATATATAATACAGTGTAGGTATATAATTAAAAAAATATTCAGTGTGGGGCCTACACCAAATATTTTTTTCTATTATATACAAGATCATTTATTAACTTAGTTTCTAATAATTGGAAAAAAAAAAAAAACATTAATTCTGTAAATGTACATAAATGGATTTTCAAGATTACAAATATTACACTGTAATGTGCATAGATTGTTAATAATGTTCAAACTGAGTATATGTGTGTGTGTGTGTATATATATATATATATATATATATATATATATATATATATATATATATATATACACACACACACACACACGTGCTGATTCCAAGTGAATCAGAAAATACTTTATTAAACCCTGAGGGGTAATTAGAACAACAAAGATTGGCATATTAAAAACAACACTAATAAGAAAAAGAAAAGAAAATGTGCAAATAAAAGATAAGGTCCAAAAAATATTTAAAAAAAATAAAAATAATTAATATAAATAAATAAAGTATATATACACGTAAACAGATTTTTTTAGGTCCATGGCAGGCAGGCTGTGGTGAAAAAAGTCAGATTATTTTGACCCTTTAGTGAGGTTCATATTTATTAAATATTCTATTTAGTCAAACATATTGTTTGGGGTGTGTACAACTGAATATGGTAAAAAACCTCAGTAAATACCACTTGAGCAATATTCAGTAACACATTAAATTAAATGGGCGTCACATTGCTTTCTCTTTGTGTGTACAGTTAAAACAGTTAAAAGGATGCACCTGACCTAGGTTAGCATGTTGCTATGAAATCCTACCGTCGCTTCATTGCAGACTCCACATTTCACCACATGCTGATGGGTTTTGCCCTCCACAGAAATCAGACTCTGACACACCCTGCAGCTAATGACAGGAGCACTGCCACTCTCAGGGGAAGTGAGCGGGGAATAGGGCGGCGGGTCCTCCCCCAGGAGCACTGATGGCTGAGTGGGACTGGGAAATGGAGGAAAGCCTGCAGACAAGATGAATAAAATAAGACCCGTAATGAGGAGAATGGTAATGAATCTGTGTCGAGAGGAACAAGTCATGAGAACACTGGAAACCCAAACATTCAAAGTGCTGAAATAGATTCAGTAGTTTATACTCAAAGTTATAGAAAAAGTTCTACTAACTTTTAATTATGTCATGTTGGAGTAACATGTTCTTCCTTTTTGAGTAATTTTAACTAGTGCTGTCCCGATCCGATATCGGATATCGGTCCGATATCAGCCTGAAAACAAATATCGCATTCAAATTTAAGATTTTTTTTTTTTTTTTTTTTGCAGTTCATTTTTTATTTATTTTATTCAATTGTAGAATACTGTAGATATTATGTTTAAGGTCAAAATGCATGTAACCAATTAGTTAATAAATGGGTGAGTATTTCTCATACCTACTGTTGCCTACTATTGTTCTCAGTTTGAGTAACATCACTTGATCAAGCCTTTTCTAACATTCCACACTACAAATTAAATAATTGTTGTGTTTTTTTTTTAAATTTTTTTTTTAAAAGTAATAAAAGTATGTATGATTCATGCCGATATCGTTTCGGATCAATATCAGTATCGGCCGATACGCAAGGCTGCAATATCGATGTCATATCGGAAACTAAAAAGTTGTATCAGGACATCCTGAAATGTAACTTGTCATTTTTGAGTAAATGAAACTATATTTGTTTATAAGTAAGCATAACTTAGGTGCAACTTAATAGAATTAAGTATTTACATGCTAAGAATGATAAAGTCCTGTGATTTCTGTTGCTACAAATTCATACAGCATTTTAATTCAACTGTTATTAAAAAGTACAAGTAGCCAGTCATCCAACCTTTTAAGTTAATCAACTTGAAAAAAAATGTAGTTCTGGTAACTTATACGCATTTATAGTGTATGCTAAGGAGTTGATAAATGCACAATAGCGGAGACAAGATGGGTAAATACAAAAACAAGTTAATAAGATTTGGTGTTGTGGTTAGCTGAAAGGAGCTTTAGAGGAAAAACACTCCAGGAATGCAGAGCAGGGTCATTCTGGACAAATAAGGCTTTTCACCTTGTAGGAAGAAAAAAAAAAAAAAAGAACGGGTAAACCACAATAACTTGGACACGTGTTGCAGGAATCTTGGGTAAAAACAACAGTGGAATAGGAACAAGACCATTATTATCGTTGTCCTGTATTTTACAGTTACAAAGGACTCCCTCTATGCAGTTATTGGTTGTAGCTCTCTCAATGGTCTCCTTATGTGTCTGTCCAATCAGGTGTTTCAGAGATGCTAGCAAGCTAAGCAGCATTACAAAAATATAAATACACATTCTAATCTATTTATTTAGTTAAATGCACAAATAAATATTTCTAAAGTATTGTGGAACTGTCGAGCTGCGGGTATATAGCTTTAAAAAGGACAGTTTTGGGGGTGTAACGGTTAAGTTGCTGACCATGCTGACTCGTGACGTACTTCCGGTGAAGTCAATGAACGCTTAGAATAAAATGCAGGTGTAACTAAGTCTTAATGATTAAATATCTCAGAAAATGATCATTCAAATTATGTTCGAAGAATTTAGGATGTCCGTTTAAAATATAAAGTATAAATTATGACCAAAGAATCAAACAGCTGCATCAGCAGTAGCGGGTACAAAAAGTACCAGTGTATAATGCCATTTAGCAGCTAGCATTTGTGATGCACTATACTAAATAGAATATATAATTCAGAATAACCAGAAATGATCCAAGAAGCAATTAGAAAACGTAAAGTGAATTTATATGTTGCGTTTAGGAGGGAAACCGCTAAGCAACGCAGCTGGGAGGCGGTCATCGGTTATTAGGTTCGCCAGATGAACCAATACACCAAGTTGAGCTAGCAACGATGCTAACATATGGGTTGCTAGGTGAGTCAGTCAGCACAAATCACATTTCAATTTGACGTAATTAAATAATCACACAATAATAACATGACAGGCCAGTGTTAATGAACAAAATGCAATGATGACTACGTTTTCCATGAGCTCACCCTGAAGCTACGCTGTGGGAGCCGGGTGCTAACGAACACTAACTCCCCTGTCAGTGGGCTGGTAAGCTAGGCTAGCCGAAGCTGCACCGTAGATACTCACTCTGTGGTTTGTTGGGCACACCATAAGGCGCCGCACCGGGAGACACCCCTCCGTTACCGCTGCCGAGAGCACCATCTCCCAAATCAGACAGTAACGGGGACCTCTCACCATCCGCCATACCGAGAGCGAGGCGTGGGAGGGGGAGAGAGTGGGACCGCGGTAACAGACCGATACGGTGCTGTATTGTTGTGAGGGAAACGAAGGCGTCACATGACCACACCCCCATCACCACCTCCTTCAGCCACTGTACAAGTGGTGCTGATGCAACGATGCCTCGGGAGTATTGCCCTGTCTGTACACCAGAGGATGCTCTTCAACAGGCTCCTCTCTTCTATCTGCCTGCTGAGGAATCAGTCCAGCCATTAAATCGGCAAGTGCAGTCGTTGCAGCAGCAATAAAGAAGGAGAGAGAGGAAACAAAAATAGAAATACATCTAATTAAAAAAAAAAAATAGGAAGAAAACATTCTAACTGCATTGAAATTAACAATTAAAAAAAAGTAATTCCATTATTGCAGATTTTTTTCTTTTAGTTTTCATCCTATTTATTTTAAATCCTATGTGTATGCATAGGTTATTATCCCCCGTCACAAAGTGTGGAAAAGGGATATAGGTTTGAGCTCTGTCCGTCCGTTCGAGTTCAAGGGGACAGCTTTTCTCAGAAACCATTTAAGATAGGATAACCAAATTCAGTGTGTGGCTTCAGGGTATCTATCCCTTGATGGAGTTCGAAAATGAGAAGCGCGCAATTATTTTTTTCCGGAGTTATTGCCCTTGTTCTGATTTTTTGGACTCTGTTCGAGGTATCTTCAAAGGGGACAGCTTTTCTTACAAACCATTTAAGATAATTAGTAATTTTATATTCTGACGTGATAATATTTTCTTATGTTTACATCTAAGTCCCTAGATTTAGGACATTTAGGAAAAGGTTGTGAGTTATGATGACAACCAATCTGGAGGGGGATGTTGATGACTACTCTTGTTTTTTTTCTACCTTTTTGATACGTACATAGGTAGGCTATAGGTTACCTTGTAAAGCAGCATTTAACCCTCCAACTATCCTTGGGGTTCAATGTTTATCAGTAATACATGGAAAATATATATAGACCCATTGATCAAATTACAGAAGAGATCATTAAGAATAATACATAAAATCGATATCCGGGCACTTCCTAATTAACTGTTTTAAAAATCATAGAACAATGAAAGTTATAGATTTAGTAAAGTTAAAAGTGTTAGAGATTTTATTCAAATCAAAAATAAAAGCCTTCCTTTGTGTATGATATCACTTTTTAAACAAAAAGAAAGAAGATATCATTTAAGAGGGATTTATTTTTTTGAACAAAGCCATTTAGAACACATGTTAAAAGAAGATGCGTTACTGTTTTCGGTGTTAACGTTTGGAATGATCTTGAGGATTATTCTTAAGGTAATAAGTTCACTGTCTATGTTCAAAAAATATTTTAAAAACTAAATGTTTGCACCTATTAAGAGTTTGTTTCTATTGTTTTTGGAGGATGGGCTCCAATAAGTGGTGACTGCTTCAGCCCATTCCATTTTTGGTTGTTAAAATGAATGTTTATTCTTTATATTGCATTCTGGAAATACAGTGTGCACAAGTTTGCTTTTTCTCTCACGTTTTAAATTTTCAGATGATGCAGTATAGAAACTGACAAAAGGCAGCACCAAAAATGAAGTTTGCCTTTGTTATCATTGGCTATACAATCCTTATATTAATAATGTTACTAATTAAAGTTCCGTATTTTAAGTTATTAGTGTTTTGCTTCTTTGTCTTGACTTGAATCATATTTTGGTATTATGAGAATATGTATTTATGTACAGTATATATTTTGGGTACATCAATGTTCTTATTTCACATATCGGCTAATGAGCGATGTATCCGTAATCGAACGACATCGACCCTAAAGATTCCATATCGGTTGGGCTCTCTTATGTACTGACTTCTTGGGCATGGATGTAAATGTTTAAAACCTATTTTATAATTAATTCATTACAAAAAATAATTGCCCAAAAAAGCTAGTAAATGTAAACATAAAGGACCATGGCTGTAAATACACAGTGACAGCCATGTGAGAAAGAGCCACAGCACATATACTGTAGGTTAAGGAGTGGAGTCGTGCTGTGTAGAGTGGATAAAGCACGGAGGTCCACACTAAAAAGGAGAATATTTGTCAGATGGTAGGGCGATCAGAGTAAGCTGAGCTGAAAGTCTCAGAAATTAAGATGTTGAGGTTGTCGGCGTGACAGGATTAGAAATGAGTACATGTGAGGAACAGCTGAAAGGAAGCCATAGGGAGATGATCAGAAGCTAGGCTTAAATGATTCGGGCATTGGCCAAGGAAGGGAAGAGTGTTGCAGATGGAGCTGTCAAAACAAGATGAAAAGAGGATGACCACTGAGGGCATTTTTAGATATAGATATATAAGTGTAGATTAAGGCAGATGACCTGGAACAGCTTATTTATAAAGTTAAAGAAATAGGATGATAAAAATAGGACCCAAAAATATAAGATGATGATGTTGAAAGTTACCTTAACTGCAGGAATTCATTTACTTACGTCGTACCTTTTTCTTATCTTCTACCGCATTCTTGGCATGGTTTAGTGGTTTATTGTTGAATAAAAAGGCTACAAGATGCTGTCTTAGTTCAATACAAAAAAAAGTTTTATTCTTAAAATTACAGCATTCTTCTCCAATAGGCTTAAGCAGAGCCTTCAAACAACTGGTCACCAAACTGGTAATTCTCATAATCTTACCCATACTCTTTCCCATTTACTGTATATTGTTTCCTTTCTTCACACTCTGACCAAATGGTAAAATGGACTTGATTTATATAGAGCTTTATCCCTACACTGAAGTAGTCTCAAAGTGCTTTACAATATCAGCTTATTCACCCATTCACACACCAATGGGACTGAGCTGTCATGCAAGGTACTGGTCAACCACTGGGAGCAACTTAGGGTTCAGTGTCTTGCCCAAAGACACTTTGACACATAGACAGGTATAGAGTGGGATCGAACCTATCTGATGCTTACACCTTCCACAGTCAGTCTGAGAATGCGAAAAACAGAATTAATCCTCAAATGGAAACACAGAGAATATACGACATGAAACAATTTAGTTTATTGTTAATCAATTAGGAGAAAATTTCAATAGAAATCTTTCCATTTATTTCCCCCAGCCTGCTTCTAGCTCACTCATATCTGTAATGTTTTGCATGTGCATCAAATTAATGCAATGATTGCTACCCCAATGACAACTTTTAGAGACAATACTGAGATAATGTATAGTCCAAAAATTGCCCAAACAAACAATTGTGCAATGTATAGATGCCACTGGCATCATGCCAGGCATGGTTTACATTCCAAGTATGTTCCAGAAGTAGAATGCTCCCACAGGTAACATCTTGTACGGATGTAAATCACATTAAAGATGCTCAAATTTGCAATCACACTATTATGCTGATGTTTTTTTGTTTCTTGTTAAGACAAGTCATTACAACAACAGGAACAGGAAACTTACTAATGAGGCTTTAGCAGCTGGATGACAATGTTAAAAGTAGCATCGAAACCACACTGTGATGTAAAAAGAAGAAACAGTTTCACTTTGATTGCATAGGTTAACCTCAGTTAACCTCATTGAGTAAGGAACTGTCAAATTTAAACGGACTATAGTGTATATTTGTATATTTAATGGCTTCAGAGTTTTATCATCAAGGCGCAAAGAATGAATGAAGACAAAATATCAACAACAGGGCAGTGGTGGGCGTTACAGTTAAGGAAGTGGGCTTATAATCGCAGGGTCATTGGTTCGAATCCAACCTGTCCAATCACTGTGGGAGGTTGAGCAAGTCCCTTAACCAACACATTTTACCCTCAGGGTCAATTTGACCACAGGCATATTTACCTCTAGAAAATGATTTCCAGAAAATTCTTGACTAAGGAAAAGTCATGAAATATGAAGCAAAAAAATGTAAATCAACTATTGTTTTGTTTTTTAATGATAAACATTGAAAGGGTCAAATTGACCCCAAGGATAATAACTGCTGGTGTTGTTGTACGTCGCTTTGAAAACAAGTGTGATAAAATGAAATTGTAATTGTAATCATAAAACAGTCTTATTTTATTGCATGTTGATCAGGTCCAGGGGCCGCTTCATCAGTAGAGTCACCTCCAGCTCTTCCCTTTCGCTGAAAAACTGGGCTTTTCCCTCCTGACTGTGAATGGGATGAGGCAGGTGGAGACCCAGTTTGCTGAGAACAAATTAAAAGAAAAAAGAGATTACACATTCTGTGAGGTTAGATGAGAGATAATGTGTGTCTAGAGTGTAACAAGGAAGATGACAGAAGCTGTGAATAGGAGATCAAAGCAGAGATCACAGCATGAAACTTTGATGAGATGGGAATGCCTGGATAAAGGTGCTTTTGGTCTATAACTGCTGCTGCTGCTGCTGCTCCTTAGTCATGAAGGAATTTTAAAAAAAATAAAATAAAATAAGATGAAATCGAGGAGGATTTCAAAAGGTCCCTTACTATTTTGGAGTGCGGAGATCAAGGAACTTTTCTTTCACATCCAGGACGACATCAGATGATTTAGTGTCAGGCAGCTGGATTTTCACCTGCGACAGTCACAAGGTCGGCATATTTATTTCATCTTTAACAAAGTGCACCAATATAATTTGTGAAAGACTGACCATCACTTCTTTTTGAAGTAACAGAAACATACTACTGTGTGACTCTAGATACATATTGTCCTTCATTAGGATCTCTACAGTGAGTGAATGTGTAAAGCTTTTTGTCACGACAGAATGTCAGCACCCCTCCTTTTAGACAATATACATAATCTGTGGTGATGAAGTCCAGACGGGGGCGATGGTGAATCAAAGTGACAAAATGTATTAAAACCAAATAATCAAAAGAAGTGCGCACAATGAATCACTCTGTGCAAAGAGGAATGGACGGTTATGCTAGTAATCTAAAAACAAACAATATAATTTACAGTGTTCTAAGCTCAGAAGGAGGAGATAAAAGAAAAGAGGGAGGGCAGAGGATGTGAGAGCAAGAAAGAAAATGGGGCTAAGGAAGCGTTATCTGGCCTGTGTGTGTACATGCTTGAATTTGGGTGAAAGGCACCTTTTTATCTAACTGTTTTGGTTGGTATGTGTGCGCAGGCGCTGTTCTCATGGCCTGAAGGTCGGGTACCATCTGGTTCTAGGCAGTATCTCTTTTGAGGGTGTTTTATCTACGTATGTGACTCACCAGGCAGAAAGGCATGGAGAAGGACATCAGGAGAACATAGCAGAAGAACTCACAATTTACACACAAGAGTATATGAAGCTTTGATATGCAAGCACACAACCTTAATGAATCATCACACATGAATATTGTATGTGTTGCACTGATATGTAATCACTAGTGGTCGACCAATTCATCGTTTTGCGTGTATCGGCATCGGCCGATGTACGCTGGAGCATTCGCTGATCTGCTTTATATACAGAGCGACTGCCACAGGCTGCTCCATGTTGCTGGAGACAGAGTGCAGAGCCCCTCCCCCCACTAGCAGAGCGTGAAGGAAGCTCTTCAACCCCAACGGCAAGTTTTAAACTTTCAAAGCATCTTTTAACTGTTTAACTTAGAGTTGTTCCGTGGGTCCACGTGTTGTTGTTGCAGTTGTATTTAACGAGCAGCTGGCTGGAGGTTTGGCGTGTGTGTGTTACCCTCTCTCTCTTTCTGCTTCTCACTCAGCGCTGCGCTGAGAAGAAGTTTTTAAAACTTTGAGAAGCAGTTTACATCTTGTTTGAATATTTATTCTTGTTAATGTTGATGCAATTTAGAACAGAAACTTGAACAGTTTGTTGCTTAATGTACATCTGACATCACATTATTTTCTTCTGCTAATTTATGTTCTGGGGTTGTGTTGGAATGGACTATTATTCATGGGTTCTTTTTGTGTTTAATACTATAATTATATATCTTTATACTCTATAATCTTGTTAATAAAATACATCTTCAATCAGGCCAACTTTTGTCAAAGCTATTTTCAAGTCGAGGATGAACAGTTCTCTTAATATTTCATGAGATGTCTCACTCTTTTACTTGTTCTTGTTCTACATCCCCTGTTTTTATTATTTGTATAATATTTTTTACTTGGTGTTGTTCTACCTCACCTTTGTTAATTTCAATAAATGTTCGTTTTTTATTGAGACTTGTATCGTTTGTTATCATCATTGTACAATTTTTATGATGTAAATTGAGGAAGCAAAAGTAGTCGGCTCCAAAAATCGGCTCAAGAAAATTGGCAGTCCGTATTGGTCATCGGCTATGGCTGATGAAAAAAAAAATCATTATCGGCCCTAAATATCCATATCGGTCGATCCCTAGTAATCACACAGATCATCACACGCAAATATATGGTATATTAATTTTGCTCCAACATTTTAATGTTACCTGCATGAATTCACAACACATGGAGGATGGATTCTTTCCGCTCAAACCAAGAAATAGATCTTCAGTCCCCACACACTGTTTCAGTATGATTTCATACCTTCATAGAGACACAAACAAAACACGGATAATAAAGTATAGAATACGCCAACATACATAAATAGAGAATGCATTTGGCGAAGCTCGCTAAAATGGATGTGTTGGGTTTTTCATTAAAAAAATTTTTATATATATATTGTGATGCGTGCCTGGGTGACATGTTGTATTTGCTGCTATATAAATAAAGTTGAATAGAATTGCTCAGAGAATAGTAAAAAATCAGTCACCCTTGTATTAACCAACTTTAATTAGTTTATAGCACAATGGTGAGCATGAAACACTTTGGTAATTAATAGAAATTCACAATCAGGGGGTTATTGCAACATATAGTGCAAATTAAAACACGAAAAAGGAGAAAATGAGTTATTTACTCATAACCTCAATAAATGTTAGCGCCACCAGTGGGAAATTACGCCTTCATTTTTCCTGTCTCTTTTAGAGTCTTACTCAGGTTGTGGCCTTGGGTCTGCAAGATCTTCATACTGGCAACTTTCTTCCACCTCGTCCTCGCTCCAGATATCTTTGCAGTTCTTCTCCATGATGGAAGTTGACGCTACCATATTAAAAACCAAGAATAAAAAGAAAGGGGAAAGAAAGCACAAATTCAACATTGTGGTTCCCCAATTTGCACTGTCATGTGTAATAAATATTGTAAGTCACTTACAATATCCTCACTGCTAAGCAATTACTCACAATTGCCTGAATTCTGTGGGATATATGCAAGAGTTTTCTGGATTTCAAGGGAGAAAAATGTGTTTATATTACTGCAAATAATGTAGTACTGTATTCTCTATCATATTCTGGTGGAGATTTGCTAAATTTGGGAATTTGTATTGGCTTAACCTTAAATACCTTGATCCCAAATATCAGTTTTAGGCAGGTATAAGCTCTCACCACTTCTGTTCACCATCATTATACTTATACTATACTATAATTTATCCATACTTGTCACCAGACAGGCTTAACTGATTACACACCAAAACACAAGGTGATAAAAAAAGATACATTAGAGAATTGAGAATTCTCAAATGTATTAAGATAGATATATATCTACAACTGAAATGGTGATTTTCAAAGAGTTGTGTGTTTTTTTTTTTTTTTTGAATTGTTACTTTGAATAAAATCTTCCCGTGGGCCGAACAGACTGTATGTTTTGGTCATTGAATTTTCTGTTCACAAAAGGAAATCGAAAAAACAAAAAACGAGTGGTTATTTAATTTAGTTTTCAAATTTAAAACCTAAAATTTAAATTCAAGGCATATTAGTTCATCAGGGTCAAGAAAGGATAAACAAACATTTAAAAATCGGTTGATTTTGAGACCGGATGTTGTTCTTTTCAAGATAAGAACACATAAATGAGGACACTGCTGTTTTTCTGGCACCAAAATATATGAATTATGGCAAAACAAGGCTTGTCATCTGCAGAAATTGCTACAAAAATATCGCACCAAAGTGGGAATGGGAGTTTTTCAGCAAGAGAGGAGATTTTGCACAGAAAATGGTTTAATCTGATATCAGTGAGTTTGATATTTGAAGCGATTTCTGCAGATGACAAACCTTGTTTTGTCATTTCAAAAATAATTTCGGAGTATGGTTCCAAAGACATTTTAAACAGCAGGCAAAATGTAGAGATAATTCATATATTATTGCGCCAGAAAAACAGCAGCGTCCTCACATATGGTCTTAATTTGAAAAATACAACTTCGGTTTTCACCATGTCATAAAAAAAGTGGTGAAAGGCTAAGATTAAGTTTGTGTTGCATGTACAACAATCAAGGTAAACCGTTTTTATACCCTAACAAATCAATTAAAATTTTGGAAAACGTACTTAACAAAAAGCAATGCATTTATATTATATCTATTTATATCGCATGAAGCTGGAATTTAGCTCTACCAAAACAAAAAGGATTACCTTTATCATCCTGTTTGCGTGCTGGACCAAAATTATTAGGGCCCAGCTGTGCCAATCTGTCCCCATTCTAAAAAAAAAATAAACAGTCTTGTGGAAACATAAACCAGAATTTCAAATTGTGGTAAATATATGAACAACATGGGGAAAAAAAACAAAGGATATATATAATACCATCTTAACATGTGTACTAACCATTACCAAGTCTTTATCCTCCTCCTGCTGAGGGGACAACAGGGCAGACAGAGCCTGAAGGTTCTGGACTGAAGATTCCCCAAGTCTCTCCATTTACAAATACAGGCTGTGGTTGTTTTCTCACCTAATTTATATAAAATAAAACAACTTCTACCACTGGTTAACTTGGCTACAACCGTTCCACAATAGCGTTAAAATATCCCTTTAGGTTTAAAAATGAAAGGAGAACTGTTTCCGGTCCGTTACTATGGTAACAAACAAACATGGCAACCAACGACCTTTTTTTTTTTTAAATGCTTTATTGAGAAACAAGTATTTTATCATTCATATACCACTGTAGATCTTTCACATAAAAAAAAAAGATAAACAATCAGGCATCAATAATGAAACACCAATCCACATATCCAAGCAACAAAGCAAAACAGAAACGAAAATGATCTTTTCTTAAATGAGTTTTTCAACATACAACATTAGAACTGTCGACAGTCTTATAGCGCTTCTGTTTTATGATGCCTGCAATGATTTCAATACATTTTTAACATCAATTTTAAAAGCTTTAAATTCGAACTGTAACGTTTCAGAAAAAAACGTGAGTAATGAATTTTTAAAGCAATTACAAATGGAAAAAACGGGGTTTTTTTTTTCTTTTTTTACATTCTGATAAAGTAAACCTTATTTTTACTTAAAATGTAAATACATTTGTGTTTAAAAATGACATTTGTGTCATTAGCCTGAAACAAAATAGCATTTTGTTTGCGAACACTGTAATAAAAATCTTTAAAAATGTGTTGTGTTTAACTTTAAAGGCTTTTGTTTTTTTCTATTTATTTAAAGTTCTAGCATTTCTTTGTTTCTCCCATGAAGAGATGGATTCGTTTGGGATTTTTAAGCAAATAATAGATTTTGCTTTGAGTTGATGTTCCCTTATTGGCAAGTTCTTTGTTTTAATATTCTACTGTCGATTGGAAAATGCCATGTTTGTTTATTATTGTACGTATTTGTCATTAATAATAATAATTAAAATAAATAAATAAAAAAAAGGTTGAAACCCTGCTTTTCAAGAATAATTAGAAATTTACGTTTTTGTCTTTTTTCGTCTGCACCTTTAATGTATATTTGATGTGAATATACATATATAAATTTTGTTATGTCAGCTGTATGTTGTAGATGCTTTTCAAAAAATAATTTTTTTAAAAAAAAAAAAAGAAAAGAAAAATAGTTTGGGTTTTCTGGCTACGGAAGGGACTGACGTCAGACACGCGTAGTTGACAGAATTGTTCCTTTGCGAACACCGTAGTCAATGCATGGCAGGCGGAGATCATGTTGAAGGTGAAAGGCACCAGTCCCCGTGCAATGGCCCGAGCCATGGCTATTCTACCTGTCACCGTCTTTGCTGCCACTAACGACAGGCACACAACGACCGTTCCCCCGTTAAAGCAGGACGACCTGTCGCTGTATTCTGTTCCTCAGCAGAAGCTTCGCTACGAGGAACCAGAAGCGGGTCAACTGGAGGAAAGTGTCGCCACCCTGAGGAAGTTGGTGGAGCCGTACGCGGCCTGGTGGCAGGACACCTACAGCCGAGTGAAACCCAAAATTCAGGGTGTTGTTCAGCTGAGCAGCGACACCTATGCTTTTTTGAAGAACCCGCCGAAGGACCTCTACCCTCGGGTGGGGATCATCGGCTTCACTGGGATCCTGGGACTGTTTCTCGCCAGAGGCTCCAGGATTAAGAGGATCGTCTACCCCGCAGGCCTCATGGCCCTCAGTGCTTCTCTCTACTTCCCTGAGAAAACTGCAGCTCTGGTGAAGTCAACGGGGGAGTCTGTGTATGACTGTGCAGTGCAGAGCTACAGTGTGGTGGAGAAGATGCTGAGCCCTGAGAGCAAAACCAAGAACAACGACTCAGAAACTAAACGATGATTTAACTCAAACAGCAGTTTGATCTGATTCCCAACACTGTAGACTCACGTGGTACTGATTAGTGACTTTGGATTGACAACTTGTTTTTTTTTTTTATTTGCACTAAATCTTTGAAGCTCAGGCAAGGTATGGCTTGTCAGAAAAGATTAAACAATTTACTGCTGTTTCTGCTTTGAATGTATATTTATATGTAAGGTAATTATCTGGCATTAAAATGAGAATTCAGTATTGTATCGCTTCAGTGTCAAATTTCTTAAAGAACAAGAAACGACAATTAAAAAAAAAATTAAAATCTTGTATTTTGTAGCAAATATTTAGCACACTACAAATAAATGGTCTAAGGTAGTGTTTTTCAACCTTGGGGTCACCTGAAATGTCTTGTAATTTATATATATGAAAAAATACAGATTAAAACTGTTTTTTCAAGTTATTTTGATTATTTTTAAAATAAAAACACAATGTCAAACCACTGTATAATATACTTCCACTTTCTCAAATGTAAATAAAGTATTGAAATATGAGGTGGTGCAGCTTGTCCCTTTGTGCACTAATACTGGCTTTTTTGTATTTGTAACACAGCAAAACAAACACGATCAAAAACTATAACTACAGGAAAAAATGTCTCTGGGATTGCCAGAAATTTCTGATAAAAAATGGGGACATCATGGCCCAGAAAAGGTTGGGAAACAGTGGTCTAAGGCTAGATTCCAACAACCTCAAAACACCACTAAAATCTACATCACAAAATAAAAACTCCAGACACTAGTATGTAAACATTGACTGTTAAACACCTTTATTAGTAACAGTCAAGGGTACATTATCTTAAATATAAATCACTTCAGAAAGGCTCTTCAGAGCAGCACAAGCTTTTCATTTAGAGCAATCTGTGCTTGGGTGAGGTTGGACAGGTACGTCACCATCAACAAGTCCTGGGGGAGAAAAAACAGACATTTATTAACATACCATTCATCAACCTATTTTGACAAGACAAAAAATTAACTTCCAGACCAGAAGCACTTACGTTGATGTTGGAGTTCAGCATATTTTCAAAGTCCTCAGCTGAGATGGTTGGCACCTTGTTGACCAGGTCCATCAGGAATCGGCCCACACTGTTATCTGCTGTCACCTTTCCAGACTGGACAAAATGAATACAATTTTACTGCAGAATATTTATCCCATTCCTCATCTCCAAACTTTTTAAAGACATGCAAATTAATATGGAATAGGACATGAAAAGAAATAAGGCAGGAAAATGCTGTTAAATTCTAAAGCCTATATTCCCAAAGTCACCAGCCTTGGTGACACCATTAATAGTGATTTTAAACCTGATAAACAAATTAATGGCGGTTTTTTTAAAA
Organism: Gouania willdenowi; assembly: GCF_900634775.1. Classification (NCBI taxonomy): domain Eukaryota; kingdom Metazoa; phylum Chordata; class Actinopteri; order Blenniiformes; family Gobiesocidae; genus Gouania; species Gouania willdenowi. Next base: position 19,391,927 of record NC_041060.1, on the reverse strand, counting down.
TCTTGCTTTTATCATTTTCATCTTTTATTCAAAGTTAAGCCGTTTTTATCTTTTAATCTTTACGAACAAGTCGTCCATGCTTTTATTTCAAGTCATCTGGACTAGTGCAATGCACACTCTGGCATCAGCCCTTTCCCGCTTGCTGTTAGTCCAGAACGCTGCAGCACGACTTTCAACAGGGACCAAAAAACTTGAACATATCAACCCAATCCTTGTGTCTTTGCACTGGCTTCTTGGTAATTTCAGAATTGATTTTAAAATTGTGTTTGTTTTTAAAGCTTTGAATGGACTGGCCCCTCAGTACATCGCAGACCTGATCGGAATTCTCTGGCTTTTAGCACTGCATAAGTTGTGTGGTCCCGTGTGTCTTTATTTATTTAATTTATTGGTTTTTAATGTGTTTTCATTACGATTTATGGTTTTATACTCATTTAGTGGCAAAGCTAATTTGTATTATTTTGGTTTTACCATTTTTATGATCTCATGTGCAGCACTTTGAAAACATTTTGTTGTTTAAATGTGCAATATCAATAAAGTGGATTGAATTGGATATATATATTTAATACTCACCAGGACATCCTCAATATATGCAAGCACAGTGGTGAGCATATCCTGAACCCTGGAGGCAGAGCCAGCAACCTGGGAGAGGTCAGAGGTCAATCCCTTTGTACGGCCAGGAGTCATACGTGTTCTCTGCAGGAGATCAACTAATAACAGGGAACAACAGGGCACAATAAATAACACACAACTTCATCTGAAAACCATATTTAGTCCCAAAGACTGCAGCTTACCCCCTATCCTCTCAGTGTCGTAGTAGATATACTTGACACTCAGTGGGGTGAACATCACACCGACCGTTTTTCCCGGCACGCCCATCTGTGCGCTGTAAAACACATACTGACATTCAGAAATTCCCTCTGAATTTTTTAAACACAAAACAGAAAGGTGAGCCAACCTGACGTAGGCTCGAATGTTCATTTTGCCGCTCTGCAGAGCCGTGTCCGCTGTCAGGTGGATGGGATTGGTGGCCTCACGGCTATAATACTCATGGATGAGCACAGAGTGCTCTGTGATGTCAAATCCTGTGGCATACCTGTCAAAGACATTTTGGTTTTTAATAATATCACTTATGTTTGTTTAAAAATGTTTGAACAGAAGATTTCTTAAAACTCACCATCCTATGATGACTTCTGTGGGGGAAACTCTTTTGTGCAGCTCATACATGTTTTTGGCAAACTCCATGTCCACAGCAACCTGTTGAAGAGAATTTACCAAATGATGTGAAATTCTGGTCTTAGCTTTGCACAGTTGTACAACTTGCAGTGTGTCTAACATTCTAGCCTAAAACGTGTTCAGAACCTACTCAAGTAAAAAAAAAACCACACACACACCATAAAAAATGAGAATTCATTACTTTTGTCATGGATTTATTTTCACTCTATGCCCAAGAGGATGAAACCCACCTTTTATTTATTTGTATTATTGATCATCCTGCATTCACATCACTAAAAAAAGATCTTTATCTTGGTGTATAATTCTCCACTATCTGTGCCATATGTATTTATTTCTCATATGTATTTATTTTTTATAATGTGTGCTATCAAATTAATGTATATAGTGTGCCGAGTAATATAGTAATCTAGTATTATATATTTATTTTTCAAATATTTTTAGTGTGTAATATGTCATTCCTAATTTATTGGAGAGCAACTTAATTTCGTTGTATATGTTGTACAATGACAATAACAATTCTATGTATCTATCGGAAGAATTGTTACTGTTGGCCCTGCCAGAATAACAATATATGTATTTAATATGAGATAAATGTAGATCATTTTTAATAAGCATGATTAAGTTACATTTTATCAGGTTATATAAATACAGTAATTCTCATTTGCAACTGTAGTGCATTCATCACAATAAAAAAAACCTGATCATTCACAACATACCTCATCTTCTGACTCATTGTGAGGAACAGAAAAGCAGTTGGTCACCTCGATGGAGTGTTTGTCAATAGTACCTGAAAAAAAAAAAAAAAAAAAGCAGATGAGAACAATTTACCTTTGTGTTGTTAACTAGCATTAGCACAAGTTGCTAACAACACAGCAACAACTGTTATCATCAGGATATTAAATTCGGGGGAAAAAAACGAGATGCCAGGAAATCTATCACTATACATTAAATTAAAAAAAAAACTCAAACACTTATAATTTCTCGTCGTGACACATAGCAATGATTTTGTTAGCATTACAAACAGTAAGATAGCGTCTGCGTTTAATCGAACGAGCGTGCGTTAGCAACCTTGCTAGCTACCTAGCATCGTTTAAAAATCTATACAAAACCAAGCTCAACAATGAAGACACGCATATTAGCTTCATGCCTACCCAAAAGCGTCCCAATCACACGACTGGCTCCTTCATTTCGTCGCTCGTAAGAGTCGCAGATAGAAGCAAGAACCACAGGGTGGATTTTCACAACCGGCCCGAACACCGACATTTTGGAAAAAGGGCGGAGATTCTACGTAGTGTCCCGTCAACAAGTTATCATTGGTTGGGATAAGACAACCCGCGCTGAAATTACCCAATTAGATGCAGCGTAGGGCGGGTGTTCTAAAGAATATGACCATCATGTCTGACTGTAGCGCCTACTACGTAATGGCGACGTCACATATAAAGTAAACGGGCTCCACACAATCAGACCTTCAAACACAGTTACCACACAGTACAGGGGAGTTAAATTAGTTTTAAAATTAAATCCACCGGTTTTTCACTCTGTAAATACTCTATATAGTTACATTTGGAGTATTATGAAGCAAAAGGAAATTACTTAGCTTAAAAAAAGCCTAGAGAGAATTTTAACTTAATTTTAGTTACATATTTTTTTGTTCAAAGGAAAAAAGTTATTTTTGGCAACATTTCATATGCAGCATATGCCGATATAATGTTATGCGTATCCGGTCTAAATTAGCTGTAAAGATTTTGCCCTTATCCATTTATGATATATTTGTGTTTATATTCTTAATGTAGAATAGTTTGTTAATTTGAGCCACCCTTTTCATATCAGCATCATCTTTTTTCCTATTTAATTTTGTTGTGAGTTAATCTTTTTTTCTTTTCTTTTTGCCATGTTATCTGTTTACGTAGGACCGAACCTGCCAAAATTAAAATTAAATGAATAAATAAACAAATGTGGGAAAAAAAGTTTAAAAAAATACAAAAAGTTCAAACATAGATACAAATATAAATACATCATTAAATAGTAAATACAAAAAAGCTGAAAATATCTTCCCATACCCATTTATGATTTGTGTTTATATTTTGAATATAGAATATTTTTTTGTTATGTTGAACCACACTGCAAATCAGCATCGTCTTATTTCCTATTATTGTTTTAGGTTAATCTTTTTGCCACGTTATTATCTGTTTATGTAAATTAATAATAATTAAAAAAAAACTCAAAATATTGTCCAAAAAATGAATATAGATTAATAAATAAAAGTGGAAATAAAAAAGAAAATTTCACTTCACTTCTATGTTTCAGTTTATTTGTGTGTGTGTGTGTGTGTGTGTGTGTTTCAGTATAACAATGAAAATATTCAAACATAAATCACAATTTAAAAATATATATAACAAGACTGAAACAGGCAGAAGCAAAATGCTTATATGCCCAACATAAATTACATTTCAGTTGCCGTTTTTCAAATAATGCAAAACATATAAATACATAAATACACATGTACCTTCTTTTATATACAACATTTAACAAATGCCAAAAAAAAAAAAAAAAAAAAAAAACACAAACATAAATCAACTGCTTCACAAAACTCTCTAAAATATATTGTGACATTTTCTTTTTGAAAATAAATAATGTGTGACTATTTTTATTTATTTTTTTCATTTCTTTATCAACAGAATTCCACAAATTAACCCTAAGAACAGACAGACATATTTCACTATTGTTATTATTTTTTAACTTTTATTTATCTAATCATTTATGCATATAAGACTATCTATGTTTTGTTCTTATTTTTATTCTTTTGTTCATTTTATTTATTTATTTTAACTTTGACAGGTTTGGTCCTCCATATCTGTTTTGTGCATGTATATGTTTATACAGAACGCTCTCTCAGTGATTTCCTCACCCGTGAAATGTGCAGATGTTGGGGAGGCTCTGACTCTATGACCGCCCTCTGTGGTGGAGGTGGTGGTGGTGGTACAGTATATATGTGCTGATGACAGCATCCTCCATCCCTCCTCACCTGAGCGCCTCCATCCGATGATGATGATGATGATGATGGTGATGATGGCTTTCTCCACACTGCCACCATTTCCCACCTCCACTCCTCACATGTTCAGCAAAACAGCGTCTTTTGAAGTCGGTGAATCCATCCTCCAGATGCGCTTTTGTTCACAGTGAAACGCGGTGTGATCATCTGTCACGTAGAGGCGGGTTTTCCCTCCACACACAGCCATAGCGGATTGATGCGTCGCTGCTAAACACTAGAAATGGGAGTCATCGATCCAAGCGAGCCGGACGTGGATTTTCACTTTAATTTCCATCAAATGAGGGATTTCCACATCTACAAGTGGCGCTGCTAAAGCAGGTACAGGCCATGCTTTGTTTCCTCATTTCATTTCTGTTCAACCTTTGCATGATTAATTTGTATCCACACACTTCTTTCTAATCCATCTATCAAGTGTTGTGCGTCATCGTGATTGTTACCAGATCAGTGTCGTCTTACGACCTGCCAGAGGCTATACAGAGGACTCAGACTCCATTTTAAAGACCTTCACTGTCCATGTACACAGTGCATCCAGTTAATTCTAACATACTTGTGTAAGGAATGACCCTTTTCAACTCAACCGCACTCATGAACACAAACACACTGGTGAAAATTGATGAAGCTTATTATAGGTACAGTTAACACTGCTCCAGAATTATTTCAAGGACAAACATGACATTTTTTCCAAGTTTATAATCTTTTTTTTCCCCTAAATACTTTATTGGAATAATAAGGAAAAAAATGAGTGTAACAGACAACTGTCATTGAAAGTACACTGCATTTAGTATATATATTAGTTAAATAAGTCAAGAAAAAACAAAAAAATAATAACAAAACAAAACATTGATCATCCTAAATGATAAATTGCCACCTGTATAAAACTAAGGACATCTATTTATCTTCCTGAACTGCTCCTCCACCAAACCTGGATTGGAAAAACAAGATAAAATCGGCACATACTCAATCAGTGAGAACATGCAAAGTAATGCTGTGCTTGAGTCTACACTACTTTTTTGGCTATCAAGCATCAATCATACGTCCAAAGCCCTGGTTTGTTGCTTGCATGTCATGGCAACCGTCGTGGATGTTTATCTGTGATACAGTTAGAGATATACGGATATGACTTTTTCACACACACACACACATATATATATATATATAGTGTGTGGAATGTTAGATTAGGCTTGATAAAGTAATATACTCAAACAGAGAATATTCAGCAACAGTAGGTATGAGAAAAAAACGGAGCCCTTTATTACTACCCAATGAGTTACATAAATCTTAACCTTAAACATAAAAATATTCTACAACTGAATAGAATAAAAACAATTATAAAACTCTAAAAACAATAATCTCAAAAAGCAGGACAATGATAATCTAATAGTAGTTTTCTTTACTCTTCTTACACATTCAATATCAATATTGTATCGAAAACACAAAGACCTAATAAGAAACCTTTTAGCACAGTATTGACCAGGGTGAGGAAAGTTCTTGCTATGGCATATTGACACTGCTGAGGAACTCATGATTACCCCCCCCCCACACACACACACACACAACACATGCGACACACACTCTCGGAGGTCAAGTTTTCAATATGTTTATTAAAACAAAGTAGAAAGTGTCTATTTGAATGGTTGCCGTAGGGACAACCCCCGGTGCTATTGGTAAGTTTACTGAAGTACACGTTCGTAGCGTCTTAGGGTTAGGTTTAGGTTTTGATCTGTATCGCAACAATGTTTAGGGTTAGGGTTAGGTTTAGGTTATGATCTGTATCGCAACAATGTTTAGGGTTAGGGTTAGGTTTACGTTAGTTACGTGACCGGAACTGGCCAATGACTGACCTTATCACGGACTTGTTGTGCCCCTACACTTCAGGGCGATGTCTTTGGTCTTCAGACCAGGGTCTCCTAAAGATCCCAAAAGCTGGCTGTGGCCCACAGACTCTGGAATAACCTGCACCAGTCTCTCTGGGAGCTTAAATGTGTGGACACTTTTAAGAAACTATAGAAGACTTCGCTTTTCATAAAAGCTTTTAGTTAACTGGATTTAAAATTTTTATTATCCATTTATGTTGCTGCTCTTATGATGTATATGCACCCATGTTTTATTCTTCTATTTTCACTTTGTGATTTAATCTGCAAAAAGCGCTCTATAAATAAATTTCTTACTTACGTACTTTCTAAACTGGCCAATGAGGGGCGCTGCGTACGGATAGAATGTCATTATATTGATACGCCAACCATACGGCTAGTCACTGCCAACAAAGTACACCTGAAAAGTAGCAACAGAAAGAAAATTAAAGAAATAAAAAGGTACAGGAGACCCTGACAAAACAGGACTAAAGTAGGTAGGACAGTGGGCCAACCCTATCCATCGCCATGGCAATCAGTATAAACCCGCTAAACTACAAATACTACCAAAACGCAGGGCCAGGAGGCACCAGCCGTTTCGTCAAATATTTCAGTTTAAAACAAATACAGGAAAAAAAAGTCCTGCTCCTCCTCAGTGTTTGGTAATGATCCAAAGAGCTCCATCATGAGAGTCCTGCTTTTATTTAAACTAATGAATTGTCATTGATTTCTCGTGACAGAAAAGCCGACAATCAATTATGTGTTTTTCAGTTTTTACTGATCATTGTGTCCTTCCTCTGTTCCAGGCTGTATTCAACCAAACAAATGATCCAATCAACATTTACTAGACAGAGTTTGCTCCAGGGACAATATCAATAATCCACTAATTCACACACACTCACACACACACAGGCAATGGCACTAGAAAACTCCATCTTCCCCTCCCGTCCGGACTCTCTTACGCTCCCGGTGGAGGAGAAAAGGGAAGGGGGGGATGTGGAGGTCGCCGCCGATGCCACCTGTGCCACAGGAGTCTTCAACCTATCGGAGGAGCTGGGCCATGTGGTGACCACAGAGACAACCCCCCCACCTCCCATTACAGCCACGGTCAAGAGGTCCTTCCAGGCCAAGCTGGCTGAACGGGAGGCCAACGCCAATCAGCCCCGGAAGAAGACGCAGGGGACGGAAAAGGAGAGAGGACGGTTTGGGTGGGGTGAGTGTTTCAGAATGTGAGCTAGAGTCATTAGAGAGATCTGAGCGTAGGTAATAGTTTGTTCTGACCTTCATTTGTACAGGTCTCACTTTGTAACAGAATATTTAACCATGCACTCGACGCACATCGTAGAGACTACACCCTATTTACCCTAGCTTCAAAATAAAAGCCTACAGAGAATATTGTCAAACCTTGTAGAGTATCTCTACAATAAAGGGTAGTTCATGTTATCTGCAACAGATTATTTAACCATCCACTCGACACACGCCGTAGAGACGAGACACAGCTATATGCTAACTCATGGCTTAACTTTCTCCTACTGTTACTTTATGCTCAGATTATGTCGTGGAAAACACCTTTTTTTTTCACGTTCTGATTACCTACATATTGTCAGTCTCTTGTCATTGTCAAACTTGAATTTAACTTTTGCATTGTCAAAGTATGGTTTTTGGTAGATATATGGTGTTCTGCAGAGATCAATCTGGAACCCTCTTTCATTCTAATAATCTAAACACTGCTTGCTGTTAATGTGCATTTCCTCTCATTTTGTCTGTCCTGCATACTTTTTTTTGTTACAGTTTTGCGCAACGTTTTGCTTGTTCTATGTTCTATTCCAGTGGATCTCAAACTTTTTTGGTTCAATTACCCCCTTTCTCTTATTTCTAAAGTACAACATTTTGCTCAGAAAAAAACAGCTGTAATGGAATGAATTGACACATATTTTAGAGAATCCCATTTTGTAAATACAGTAAGTGGAATAAAGCGGTGTTTAGATCCTGCTGGAGAGATTTAAATAAAGTAGTTTTGCTCATTTGCGGTCATCTCCTGCCTTGTATTTTCAGTTCATGTTTTAAGCAAGACAATTTTATGATTATCATTTTCAACTAAAAATAAACATTATTAAACCCCATATTTTTAATGCTTTAATGTATTAACTTTCCACTGTCTGTCTCAAGTACCCCCCGTAGTGCCATTGCGTATCCCTAGGGGTACACATACCTCCATTTGAGAACCACTGCTGTATTTTATATTGAGCACATAATAAAAACTAAGTAAATACAAGACAAGGAGATAAGTATATATATTTTTAAAATGTTAATATTTAAAAGTACATTGAATTGCATATTCTCAGAGCTATTAAGATAGCATCAGCTAAATCGTTAAAGACATCATTAACATAAACTGTGGTCTATTCTTTTATAGGCTAATGTGAAAATAAACCCGATATTGTTAATGATCATTAAAAAAAAGTCTTGCTCCCACCTGTAACCAATCCATCAGGTTGAATCAACAGTAAAGGACGTCCAATATTCTAGCTTTTCCTCTGCGAGTGTTTGATGACTGCGTCCTGTCACATTTGATTTTTGTTCTTTTTCCCATCTGTCAGTTTTCATTTCTGAATTTCCCTTTGAGTTTTTATGTCCCTCTTCACCTATCTGCAGCTTTTCTATCTTCAACCATGTCCCTTGATTTAGCTACAATAAGATAATCATCTTCAAACGTCGTAAAAAGGCAGCTTTGATCGTGTTCGCTGAGGATTTTTGAAAGTCGTTTCTCGTAAACGCACGTACACATAAAAGTGAGAGTGTGGCTGAACTTTCCCCACAAAAGCAGGAACCTCCACTTTTAAGCATGTTTGCGACTTCTTTTACCCATGTTACCACCAGCTCGAACTCGGCGTAAGAGGCAGCGCTATGTGGAGAAGAACGGTCGCTGCAACGTCCAGCACGGCAACATGCGAGAGACGTACCGATACCTGACTGACATCTTCACCACGCTCGTGGACCTCAACTGGCGCTGCTCACTCTTTGTCTTTGTCATGGCCTACGCTGTCACATGGCTTTTCTTTGGGGCCATCTGGTACCTCATAGCATACTGTAGGTAAGAATCACAGTCACTGTCTATTTCTAAGGACCACTGAAATGTTTTTGAAAGAAAAAAGCAACTGGTGGAAGCCTAAAAATAGAGTTAAATCAGAACTTCAGAAATTTCTGTCATTTTTTTTTTTTGACTAAAAAGAAACAAAACGTGGCTTTCATAAAATGAGTGCTTTTTTCTTTCCTCTGTCATCTTTAGACTTTAGAAGGATAAAAGGATGACTTTCATCCTGGGAAAAGATGCACTACAGGTTATTTATCTGTTTCACAAAGTAATTATGAAATATTTTAGATAACAAGCCAAAAAACTGCTTTTTACTCTAAGACGCAAGATCTCAGTTATTGCCAGGCAACAGTCATAGTGATGCACGATATTGAATATTTGGCCTAGATTCGATATGTCAAGGTTTTCCAACTCATTTGATCGATAGCCTATATCAATGTTTTTTCCCCACCACTAATTGCAGAGATGATGTAGTTTCTGCAGTGGAGCTGACAAACAAATGATTCTGCATACTTTTTGTGTGCAACACCACCACCTTTCGCCACCGCTCACTCAGTCACAATATCGGGGCAGATGAATGCACGCATTGAAGATATTCATTGTTTTGCCTAGTTCTTCTCCTTATCAGTTAATCAATTAATCAATCAATTAATCTTTAAGTATAAAAAGTGCTTTTCATACTATAAAATGCTGCTCAAATAGCTTTTACAAAGATAAAAATGAAACATCCACCCCGTACAAACCCCGTCCACCACACACAGACACACAGGTTAAAATAAGCACAATGCCACATGGCTGTGTACAGAGGATCTAGTTAAAGCAGAACTAAGTAACTTGCGCTTACCGCTCCCCCTAAAGGTCCCTTTTGGTTATGTCACTGTCTTAAAAACTCTGCCCCACCCCACAGCTACATGCGCACCTTTGCTCTCCCGAGACGGTAGCAACCGATCACTGAAAAATCCTAATACAACAGTGACACTAAGGGTGCTTTCACACATATAGTCCCATGTGACCATGTGAACAGTATGAGGAAGAGAGACAAGTGAAATTAATGAATGATGTGGGAGTAACATGGAAGGGAGTGTGGAAATGTGTCATGTGTTTGTTTGTGTGCTGACAAAGCGGCTCTGAAAATGGATGGATAGATAGTAGGACCGATATTTCTGTGTGTGCTGCCTGATGGAGCGCTGGGTTGGGAGTGTGTGTGCGTGCTTGTTGCCGCGACGAGTGTGATTGCTGTGTGTTGCTGCTGAGCTGTCACTGCATGGAGTTGCTCCGTTCCTCAGACAAAGGTCTTCTCTGCCTTTTTTTTTGTTGGCTCCGCCACGATATAAGTTTGTGAAAAGTGAATTTGCAGACGACCGTGTGAAGCCACGGGGCTGGTCATAATCTAGCATTAGTTTGTATTGGGCTGCCGTAAAGCAGTACGTCTTGCCACCGGGTCGGAGGCAGGGAAAGTTGCAAGTGCGGTTTTCTGGCCTGAGACAGCGGGGGGATGAAACACCACCAGGAGCAGGACACAGACCGTGGGCACACGGCACCGAGACAGAGCCCCCAGTCCAGCAAAAGCTATTCACCATCACTGAGGGCCACGAGACAGGACCACTGAAGCCACAGCCCATCACAGCCCCTAGTGCAAAGGGCTCCCTCCGAGGAAACACTGGGATAGTAATCCTAAAAGATAAATCTAAAACTATAACAACAACATAAAAGAACAATCCTAAAACTATAAAAACAACATAATAGACAAAATTCCTAAAACCATAAAAGATCATCTTAAAACTATTAAAACAACATAAAAGATAACAATCCTAAAACTATAAAAGTATAACAGATAACAATCCAAAAATTAATAAAAAAATTAGCTGAAAGCTAAATTAAACAATTGGATCTTGAGCCAGTTCTTAAAAATATGAACGTTCTCTGCAGCCCTGAGGTACTCCAGCAAACTGTTCCACAGACGGGGGCTTTAAAACTGGAACAATGCCTCATCGTGAGTGTGTGTCCTGACTGTAGGGATTATTAAAAGGCCTCAGGGTTCGGGAAGGGTCATATGGTAAAAGCAGTTTTGAAAGATAAGAAGGCCCAAGACCTTTAAGACACTTAAAAACCAGTAAGAGAACCTAAAACCCTTATTGTCATATTAATAAAGTTGAAGAATAGCAGAAATCAGTGCTGGTCTCAACCGATCTTGACAGTAAATATGTAGTCCGGGATGTCAGAGAGCGAGATGAGAGTGAAAGTAAAAGTGCTTTCAAATCCGAAACAAGACCAAGACTTTTAAAATGGTCTTGAGACTAAGAAGTCTCAAAACCTACAGCACTATTGCTCATCTGTTTGGATTTTTCCCACTCACTACGTTTCAGTCCTCCAGCCCGTCCGCAATCACTCGTTTCGGGTCTCTGCATGAACAAGGTAGTTTCAGCTCCCGGAGCTAATGCCCTCCTATATTGCAATTTTATGTTCAATGCACGTCACATTTGAATGTCCATGTGATCACAGAACTAGTCTGCTGTAAAATTGTCTCACTATTTGCCTTTGACTTGTGCACTTAAAATGTCACCGTATTAAAAACTGCCAATATGTCGGTGTTTATTATAAGCCAGATGCTGACAAAAAAAAAAAAAACATACATTTTATGTAGGTGTAGATTGGCGCACTATGTGAAATTACATGACACGGTTCTTATCTACTGTAGAAGACAGAATAAATAAGCAACAAAGAAGTAGGTTTGTAGATGACGTAACCTATCATTTGAATCCAATCATCAATCTGGAGGCAGAGCAACGTTTGCAGATTTGTTTTGTGGAGTTCAAGCAGGATGAGGAAAGGGTAATAAAAAAAAAAAAAAATTGCTGAGGCTTTCTGTGGAAGTGTTGCTGTGTCTCCACTCCAATTAGCTAACAGATCCTGCTTGTAAAAATGTGACATTTTTATACCACTTACAGACCATCCGAAGCGGGCTCCAAAAAACTGTCAGTGTTAGTGCTATTCCTTAGACACACAGGGGAAAAGGTCATAGATGACTTATCACGTTTTTATTAATTAGCTGATGCTGTGTAATTCAGAGACACTAGCATGTGTAGCCCATCTGCAGACGGTTCAGTGGAGAGAACAGGAAAATCAACATATTCATTAAATGTGAGGAAATTGACCAACTTTAAGACAATTCAAGATGAATTCGTCATTGTTCAGTCGCCCCATGAGCATTAAATAAAGAAAGTGGAGTTGCTATCTATACATTTCTCACGCCAGGTTTAAAAATACAACTTCTTCTCATGTTCTCTCTGTTTTTCTTTCCCCGACACCTGTTTTGTCGCCTTCCCCCACACTTCTCACATTTTCACACTTTTTTCCCCCACCAAGGGGTGATCTGGACCATCTGGAGGATGAGGACTGGACTCCGTGCGTCAACAACGTCAATGGCTTCATCTCCGCGTTCTTATTTTCCATTGAGACAGAGACCACCATAGGCTACGGTTACCGCGTCATCACCGATCAGTGTCCAGTGGGCACAATACTGCTGCTGCTGCAAGCCATACTGGGATCGATGGTTAACGCTTTCATGGTGAGCAGTGGGACCAGTGGAAAGCAATGAGTTGTTGAAGTTGTAAGATTTTTAGAAACAATGGTTTAATTGTCTAAGTTTTGATAAAGCTCGCAATTAAAATTCACTGCAGGTACCCTTTAAGACAGAGGTGTCAAACTCATTTTAGTTCAGGGGCCAAATATGGACCAGATTGACCTTAAGTGGGCCGTAGAACTTTAATATTACATAACATTTAATATTCGTTCAATTCACTTGATTTTGTTACAAATTTGTGTGTGATTTAGAGGAATTTTGTGGAATGTTTTTGTGAGAAATTGCAAGATTTGTGGAAAAATTGAGAGTTCGTTCCACAACTTGCAATTAAAAATGACTGCATTCATGCAATATATAACAAAGAAAAAATGCAAGCCCCTAAAAATTTTGTGGAGTTGGTGAATTTGAGATATCTGGAAAACTGAATTATTTAGAAATTTACACAGTAATTACATGTTTTCTGTCATTTTTTACTTTTTTCTGTGGGCCGAATTGGATGCTGTAAAGGGACGGATTTGACCCCCGGGCCTTGATTTTGACACGTGCTTTAAGACCTGAATTTGGTCTTATACGTCATAATTTTACTTTCTTGTACCAATTTTTTTTTTTTTTTGCTTCTAAACAATAAAAACTAAATTAGCAACTTTATACATTTACAACTAATGTCAGTGGTGGCCTAAGGCAGTGCAGCATATCATCATAACTATTTAAACCACATCACAGCTTTGTGCTACTTACTGCCCCCTACTAAACAGTTTGTTTTCTCTAGTAAACATAAAATATATGTAAACATATTACGAGGGACACTCAAATATATATAAAGATATATATATATATTTTTATGAATACAACCAATATCATTTGATATAATGATAGAGAGTATTTTTCTCTTAATACAGTATATACTGTATATTATAGGTTAAACTTTTACTGTCCCATTTAATAATTGATTATTTTACAAATATGTATTATATATGTTATTTCTCAGTTATAATGGTCCTGAAAGATTTGGCAAAAACAAAAACAATGCACACCATGTAAAAATATTGTTTTGATAATATATTTCTGTAAAATTTAAGCAGAACTTTAATACTAACTGGATGAACTGATGAAAATCTGTTAAGATTGTGTCCTCCCATTAACTTTGAAGGTGCTGATGAAGCTCATTCGTTTGCACGGAGTGAGCAGTTTTGGTGATGGAATGAATCATGTTCATGAGCATTTGCATTTGCATGCTGGCAGTAACGCCTGCTGGACACGCTGGGCTTTTTGAGTTAGCAAGTTTGAAATGCTTTAGTCTGACTTTCATTTAGTGGATTATGCACAAAAATGAGAGATGTTTAAAAACGAATGAGATTTGTCTGTGAGCAGAAACATGAAACGTGTTTCATCATCATCACTCCTTATCCTCAGACCTCAGTGCCATATTTCAACTATGAAGCTTTTTCTATGAATTCATTCTCTTATTTCCTGTTTTACAGGTTGGCTGCATGTTTGTAAAAATCTCGCAGCCCAACAAACGAGCCGAAACGCTGGTGTTTTCCAAGCATGCTGTAATCTCTCTGAGAGACGATAAGCTCTGCTTGATGTTCAGGGTGGGAGACTTACGGAGTTCCCACATCGTAGGAGCCAACATGAGAGCAAAGCTCATCAAATCCAAGCAGACACAGGAGGGTGAGACAATGGAAGGGTGGGGGGGTTACCTCATCTGAGATCAGCTCATTGAACCAAACTGTCCCTGTAGGTGAGTTCATCCCTCTGGACCAGACCGACATCAGCGTGGGCTTTGAGACGGGTGACGATCGTCTCTTCCTGGTCTCGCCCTTGGTCATTTCTCATGAGATTGACAGTCGATCTGCCTTCTGGGACATGTCACAGGCCCAGCTGGAGAAGGAGGACTTTGAAATTGTTGTCATCCTGGAAGGGATGGTGGAAGCTACTGGTAAGTTCTCAAGAGCATCTTTTTCTTTTAGGCCTCAGAGAACTCTGAGAAACAAGTCTTACAGTATTGCAATTTAGAAAATCAGACCATTTAACAGTAACATTCAATATAGAATTTTTTGTGAGGGGATTTTAAAATCTGAGTCAAATTTTATATCAAAAAGGCAAATATGGACCGAGATATGAATTTAAAAAATGTTGCCAATGATGAGCGATAGGCATTTTTTAATATTTGAAACTGATCCAGAATCAGTACATTTATACGGATTGCTTCCAAAAATGTAATGCATCTTTCCATGGCATAAGATCAATCTTTGGTTAAAATTTAGTTCAAATCTGTTCAGTAATCCTGATAACAGACGAACAAATGAATGAACACCAGTGAAAATATGATCTCCTTTTCAGATAATAAACCAAGTCAATACAAACACTTACTGTACACATTGCTATTTGCTAATGCATCCCTCATGGTGTGTGTCACTTGGAAGTGGCACACAGGAGTCAATTATTTTATGAATAAAAAGAACAATAATAAGAAAATAAAGGATTTTTTTTTTCACAAGGCGTCTCTAAAAACATGTTAATTAGAAAATCAGCTAATTTCCTGGATGTCTTAAGCCCTGTTCGCACGGGAATAGTTTTACCGAGGGACCACATGTGATTTGTAATAATTGCGGAGAACGTCTGTGATGTAAATCCCGTGCAAATCGGCCATGTCAGCAATCTGTAAAGTAAAAATTACCTACCATATTTTGCTGAACTCTGAGATCCTGTTCTAATACTAATCCAATGTGAATAGGCCTGGCAACTGGCAACTTGTCCAGGGTGTATCAGTGTATCACAGCTTTTCATGCTTAATCCAAATACTGACTCACAGCTGAAGCAGGACAAACATAACTCTACTACTGCTGCTTGAAATATTCTTACAATGATTACTCTCAGTAATCCGTTTCTAACCTGTCTTTGAACTCCCCGACAACAAACAACACACACTTTTAGTTTTAGTCACTTTAAATCACAGATTAGACAAAAAGTCTGTGTAGAGTTATGCGTGTTTTCCACTGAGTGCGATGGGTTTGTGTGTGTGCAGGGATGACGTGCCAGGCGAGGAGCTCCTACCTAGCAGAGGAGGTTTTGTGGGGCCACAGGTTCAGCCCCATGATGTCTCTGGCTGAGGGTTTCTTTGATGTGGACTACGGAGCCTTTCACCACACGTTTGAGGTAACATTTCTTAAGGCTGGTGTAACAAGATCAAATGAAATTGATGAAATTATTCAAAACCGGGCCAAAATATTCAGACCTTCCTGACTTTCCAGAAAATACTTTTTAATGATGCCTATTGAAAATGTACCTATAGACCCCTTAATGGCTGGAGGCAAAAACAGGAAACGCCGCTGACTAAAGCATAGATATACAGAACCTTTCCAAAAAATTTGAATATCATGGAAAAGTTGTTTCATTTCCATAATTCCATTCAAAAAGTTAAACTTTCATAGATTATAGATTCAGGGCCCAAATTTCAAACTATTTCAAATATTTATTTGCTTATTTTTCCATAATTTGGTCTTCCAGCTCATAAAACCCACAAAAACAGGATTTTAAAAATTTGTTTTTGCAGAAAAAAAAGAGGAGAAGAAGGACTGGACTGTTGGCCAGTGGTCCAAGACGGGTGAGCAACAGAACAGAACATTGCACCCCAAATCGTGACTGACTGTGGATATTTCACACTGGACCTCAAGCAGCTTGGGTTCTGTTCCTCACCTGTCTTCCTCCAAACCCTTGGACCTTGATTCCCAAATGAAAGGCACACTTTACTTTCATCAGAAAAGAGGACCTTGGACCACTGGCCAACAGTCCAGTTTTCTGTTTTCTGCAACAACTGAAAAGTAAATGGTGATTTCTTCACAGTATTCTAATTTTTTGAAATCCCGTTTTTGTGGGTTTTATGAGCTGGAAGCCCAATTTATGTAAAAATAAACAAATAAATACTTGAAATCATTTAAATTGTGGGCCTTGAATCTATAATCTATGAAAGTTTAACTTTTTGAATGGAATTATGGAAATTAAACATATTTTTCATGATATTCTAATTTTTTGTAAAGGGTCTGTATATAAACACGAGATGACACAAGCGGGATTCGCCAGTGAAGCTCAAAGGCGGCCATCTTACCTCAGACAACTGACGTTCTGACAAAACAAAAATACCCTTAACTCGATGAAATATTGACGGAATTACAAACGGTTTGCCTTATTACGAACCTTATTATATGTAGGTACGACTTAGGATGCTTGTACATGTTGAAATTGCAGCTTGCCGTTTGAAAATTGGTTGAAAATAGAGCAAGTTAGGGTTGTTTAAATAGCACATGCACCATTGACATCGATGTAATGAGCAGGGCCAGCTGTCTGAGGTAAGATGGCCGCCACGTTGCTACGTCGCTGCCCATTGTCTAACAGCGCGGGTAAGTCATCTAGTGTTTATATATATATCTATGGTGGTTTGCCTCCAAGCTAAGCCCCGCCCAACAAAATAAGTCACAATGTTTACAAACAATCTGATAGGTCAGCTTTGATAAAAACTAGTTTTATTTTTAAAGTTTTCTTTTTTAGTATTCCTAGCAAACACAGTGGATTAAAAATGCACATTGGCACTCAAACCCACAACCTAGTAGATGGGAAACAGCTGCTAGTAATCACTAATCACCAATCAATCACTGGAAGGACTGGTGAAACCATATGAAACCATGGATTATAGCCATGAGCAGTTAAAGCTGCATCTGAGAAAGTCAGATCCACAATGAGTAAAAAACAGCTTTGGAACAGTTCTAGAACTATTCCTGTCCCCACCTACACATGGAACTAACTGCTCCAATCGCTAAGTCTCCTTTGGTGAACGGTAAACAAGGTGGGATCTTTGTCGTATGCGTTTATTTCTGTAGCAACTATTAACAAACACTGGGAAGTTAAATTCATTCCGGTTCAGATTTAAACTCATAGAAAGAAAGCAAATGTGTGCGTTTTTTTTTTTTTTTTTTTTGTTCAAACACAGGCTTGACATTAATTTTAGACGAACCACATTTGGACCTGTTTCATTAAAAAGTTGTGATTAAAGAAGGAAAATCAGTTTTCCAGTTCTCCCGGGTTGTCCTCTGATCGAGAGGTTGGGGGTTCAATCCCAGTCTGTACCTGTCTATGGTTCAACACTGAACCCTAAGTTGCTCCCAGTGGTTGACCAGCACCTTACATGGCAGCTCAGTCCCATTGGAGTGTGAACGGGTGAATGAGTTGATATTGTAAAGCGCATTGGGACTACTTCAGTGTAGTCATAAAAGTACTATATAAATCAAGTTAATTTACCATAAAGTAAGACAAAGTATTATGGTAATTTTTTCAGAAGACAAAAAATACAACTAAATTGAAATGAATAGTGAAAAGAAACTTTGACAGCAATAAAAGGAAATAATATGATTTTTTTTTTTTTTTAATGGGAGGATACAGACACCCCCCACCTGTGACCACCCAATCTACAGTCACCTTTCTGACATGCCCTGTCACTCTCCAGGTAAACACGCCCTCCTGCTCAGCTCGAGAGCTGTCACTGGCCGCAGCCAGACTGGACGCTCACCTGTACTGGTCCATTTCCAGCAGACTGGATGAAGAGCCCACACTAGCACAGCAGGCAGCCACGCAGCCCGACGCCGGCTCGGCCGACAGCAAAGCGGGAGAGGAGCCCACTGACGTCCAGGAGCAGCCCGGGCTGGGCGAGCTGAACGGGAGCGTAGCCACAGATCAGTCGGAATCAGAGGCCTAGAACATTAGAATGTTATCACTGCTACTGCACATGTGTTGGTTTCTTAGACTCAGCTCTGCAGTAGATGTCATATCTCAAGGTACCAGGTTATATCATGATTTTTTTCATATTTTTTTGTTTAATATCAGTATTCAGATGTTATTGTACGTTTATGACATGTTTTCACTTCTTGTTTGATTTGCTCCGATCACCCTTGCCTATACCTGCACTTAGGTGACAATACTATGCTGTACGTTTGTATCCCGTGTATCCAAACAGATGGTTGGAGAGACAATGACGAAGTACCCAAGGTTGGGGTCAATTACATGTTTCAAATACAATTACATCTTGAATTATACAGTAACTCAATTATGATTACGGTGAGCAACTTTTTTCCCTGAAAGTCAAATACAATTACATACGCGATTACTAAAGTTAAATTATAATTAATCACAATTACTGAGCCTTTAATAAATAAGCCCATAAAACATAACCAGCTTTCCTCTTGTGTTAGCTTTCTGTTAGCATCTCTTATGATAACGGGTCGGTTTGACCCGTGTCTTAAATCAGCTGTAAAATACACTAAAAAATATCATCTATCATTTAATTTGTTTCTCATCTCTTTGTTACCTTGTTAGGCTTCCTAATCAATCAAAATATTGTTATTACTATTCTTGGTGTGAGCCGTAGTTCTGTCAGTTTACCCCTTGATTTTTATTTTTTGAAATTGTAAAATTGATCTCAAGAGAAGTGACAGGTAGTGGGAAAAGTTAATATAAAACACATTTCAATAATTGTTAACTATGTAAGCATAAGACATAGAGCTGTAACATGGTTCCCCATGGTTTAAATTGTAATTGAGAGTTTTTATAGAAATTTTTGTGCCAATTACAATCTGAACTCAATTACAATTCAATTACGATTACAAGAGCAACGGGTTTTTTCAATTATGATTACATTGTAATTAATTATCAATTACACGATTACAATTATAATTGACCCCAACCCTGAAAGTACCGTGAATGGATTATTCATATTAAAATGAGATACAGTGCATACAGACATGCTTAATTTTCACCTGTATACTAACTCGATGGTAAAGTGTCTACCTATTGTACCTTAACATTTCTTTAGATTCAAAGAATGTTGTGGCAAAGTTAGTTCATAGGGAGCCTTGTTAGTCACAAACCTTTTCATCTGGTGCTCGAACATATATGCTGCGAGGATCTCATCAGTTGTAGAAAAAAAAAAGTGCGTGTGAAATTCACAGTTTGTTTCCAGCCAAAAAGCACCTCCTCATCTTCAGATGCCACAAGTATTATTGTCATGTGTTTCTTGGCTGCACTGGACACCTCATGGTGAGTATCGTACTTGAAACCTACAACGTAGAGACAGGTTAGCGCTCAAGTATAGTTGTGTCACAGGAAGTCTATGTTCACAATCAAAGTAGGAACTAAAAGCACAAAAGTGTCCCGTTCAACCCCAAACCTCTGCTTCTGCTGCTTTGTATATAGATATCTATACTGTATATCTATATATACATGGACATTTCTACGTGATGTTTTTATTATATATGAAAACACTTTGGCTAAAAAGAATAAACAACAGTATGTTCCAGAGCAGATGTCTCAGCTTCTCATTTCTTCATTCATTCATTCATTCATTCATTCATTCATTCATTCATTCATTCATTCATTCATTCTGCTGTGATGCACATTTAGCATGGAAGTTACTGCGGCCTTCACAGCAGGAAGCAAATCTATTGCAAGGATAACCTACACACAATTAACAACACAATTTATTGGAAAGCTGTTTGAAAATAAATTTGACATTGTTGAAATCAATCAAAGTCCAGCTCTACTCGTCCTCAAATTTGGTTTACTAGTGCAGTGTTTCTCAAATGGGGGTACGGTATGCGATGGCAAGTGGGAAATTAACAAATAAAGTGTCAGTCTTGGTCCCACACTAGGCGTGAGATGACCGGAAATGATAAAAACTATACAAACAAGAAGACATAGTCATCAACATCCCCCGCCAGATTGGTTGTCATTATAACTCACTACCTTTTCCTAAATGTCCTAAATCTAAGAACTTAGATGCATACATCACATTTATTATTACAAGAAAAGCTGTCCCCTTTGAAGATACCTTGAACACGGTAAAGAAAAATGGAACAAGGGCAATAACTCCCGAAAAAATTATTGAGCATATCTCATTTTCGAACTCCATCAAGGTATTGATACCCTGAAACCATACACCAAATTTGGTTATCCTATCTTAAGCAGTTTGCAAGAAAAGCTGTTTCCTTTGAAGATACCTTGAACAGAGTAAAAAAAAAAAAATCAAAACAAGGGCAATAACTCTGTAAAAAATAATTGCGTACATCTCATTTTCGAACTCCATCAAGGTATTGATACCCTGAAGCCACACACCGAATTTGGTTATCCTATCTTTAACAGTTAAAAGCTGTCCCCTTTAACTCGGACAGACGGACGCATGGGCGGACGCAAGGACAGACGCACGGACTAAAACCTATATCCCCCTTCCACTTTGTGTTTAAATGAAGTTGCCTGAAATTTCTAAAAAATGTAATTTATAATTTTCTTAATTATTTTCCATTTATTTTTATTAGAATAACACACAATCTTAAACAACTGTATTTCTATACTTTCACTTTGTGAAATATTAATCTAGTTCACCTAAAATGCACTAAAACAAAAATATCTGACCTCAAACATGTTAAAAAACTAATAAAATGGTTCAAAGTGTCAATATTGGAACAATTTGTTTAAACTGACAAATAATAGGCATGACAAATTGTGAATATGGTCAAATTGGCAAAATAAGCATGAAATGTAGTGAAAAGAGGTTAAAAGTGACAATATGGCATTACCATATGCGACATTAGATGGGAAAAGTGGTGGAAAGGGTTTATAAGTGCCAAACATGTATTGAAAGTGGAATAAATGTGCAGAAAAAGCATTGAAATTTGATGAAGTGGCAGAAATGGGAGTAATGTAACAAAAATGCATTAAAAGGAGCAAAAATATGGCAAGAAAAAGTGACAAAAATATGTTAGAATATGGCAAGTTTGGTGTAGTTGTAGAAAAAGGGTAAAAATAAGCAAAAAAAAAAGAAAAAAAAGGGTCAAATTGTTGCATTCTGCGACCCCCTCCCAATATCCTGACCCCAAGGTCGAGAACCCCTGTACTAGATTTATCTAAAGGTCGGCACTTTTTTGCTAAAACTTTTTTCTTTACCATTAGTACTAGTGACACTAAGTTTACTAGTAAAGTGTACTAGTTATGAGTTATTTCTAGGCGTGGCCAACTTGAGACTATCGGGCGACAGGGGGAGTGGCTAGCCTGAGAGAACTCAAGTCATTTTCCTGAAAAAAGTTGTCTGAATAAATGAAACCCTAACATAATTAGTCAGCATAGATGTATAAATAGTTTGGTTGATATCTTTATTTTATGTCAATCTGATTCCTACAGTGCATCTCGTCAGAGAATCTGCCTGGGCTGTCAGCACCAGAACATGTCAGCATATTGGGTTACTAGGCAGAATCTTAGCTTTCAAAAAAAAAATCCATCTTACATTTATCCGCCAGAGGGCGACAGATACACCACGAATCCACCACCCATTGGCCCTGTTGGCTGTGATGAAAGGGTCTCAGTAGTCTCCACGGCAACAGAAGCCGGGGACAAGAAGAGGGCAGTGTGTGCGTCTGTGTGTGCACATGTGTGTTTGAACTGGACTCAGTGTGCTGATGAAGGACTTTAAGAGGGGCTGAGTTCAGTGTTTGTATAGGAAGAGATGATGATGATGTTTATGATGATGATGATGATGATGATGATGATGATGATGATGATGCTTTGACCTTCACAAATTTTGAGTTTGTCTTGATTAAAATGCAACTTCATTTTAGCTAAATTTAGTTTTTCAGTTTTAGCTGACAAAATTACATTATTTTAAAGCAAAAGTGTTCATGTACTTTTTTTTTTTTTTTTTTAGAAAAAGATTTGGTTACTATTGCATTAATGTTTAAGGTGTATTTGTTAGGGACAGATAAATAAACATAGACAGCTGAAAACAGCTATCCCATGCAAGTATCATAGTGTTTGTAACTAATGGTTTGCAACACCTGTAAGGGCTTTTGTAAGAATAAAAAAGACTAAAACGGTTGATTAAAAGGGAAAATGAAATAAGTAAAATTCAGGACAATGAAAACACATTTTACAGTGATCTAACCAGGATTTGGTAGTCCTCTGGTGAAGTTTATGATGTGTTTCAGATGTACAGGTAAAGAATTCTAGAATTTCACTCCTTTCACAGAGAAAACAGTCCAAGCAAATGATGTTTTGTGGAATAAAATGACACATCTGGTGGATGTGCTGCAGCGCTTTAGTCTTCTTATATATGTGTAGAAAGGTGGCAGAGCAAGTCCATTTCAACATTTAAACCCAAACTTTACATTACGGAAATTAATAAAATTACTAAAGCTTAAGATTGTCTTATATTTGTTTAAAACATGACAGTGACATCTATCAATCTGTTTTGGGTTATAATAATAATAATAATAATAATAATAATAATAATAATAATAATAATAATAATAATAATAATAATAATAATAATTCATTTTATTTACAAGCGCTTTAAAAAAAAAACTCAAACACTTTAATGTGAAAACAATCAGAAACAAACAGAAAATAATAAGTTAAAAGCTAAATTAAAAAGATGAGTTTTGATGAGTGATTTGAAGGTTGGAGGGTCAGTACAGTGTTGAATGTGTGAAGGGAGTGTGTTCCAGAGGGAGGGGGCAGCTATGGAGAAGGCTCTGTCCCCCCAGGTTCAGTGCTTGGTACTGAGAGGAGGAGATAGGAGGTTGGCTTGAGAAGAACGGAGGCGGTGTGAGGGTGTAGGAGAGCTGTGAGGTAGGAGGGAGCCTGGTGGTTAAGGGCTTTATGTGTGAGGAGACAAATTTTGAATTGGATACAGTAGAGGACAGGGAGCCAGTGAAGACTGTGAAGGACAGAGGTGATGTGTTTGCATTTTTGGGTGTTGGTAAGAAGGCGTGCAGCAGAGTTTTGGATGTACTGAAGTTTATGAAGGATGTTGGATGAAGTACCAAACAGGGTGCTATTGCAATAGTTGAGTCTGGATGTGATGAATACATAGATAAGGGTTGCAGCAGCAGAAAATGAGAGTAGTGGAGAGAGGTGGGCTATATTTTTGAGGTGAAAGAAGGCAGTTCTAGTGAGCTGAGTGACATGGTGGTCAAAGGAGAGCTGGCTGTCAAAGATGACTAAAAGGTTTCTGATATGAGGGGAGGGAGAGAGAGTAGAGGAGAAGTTATGAAAGGAACTGGTGAGGGATTTGGAGGTGATAACAAAGATGTCTGATTTGGCATAGTTGAGGGAGAGGAAGTTGGAGCATCCATTTCTTTATTTCATTGATGCTGTTTGTCAGGGTAGAGCAGGTTTCATTGGTGATTGAATTGGTGGAGATGTAAAGCTGTATGTCATCGGCATAACAGTGGAAATGGAGATCATGCTGGTGGATAGTGTTACCAAGGGGGAGCAAGTATGAGATGAACAGAAGGGGACCAAGCACTGAACCTTGGGGGACGCCTTGGGACAAAGGAGGGGGAACAGTTATTGATGTTGATGAATTGTTGTCTGTCAGGTTGGTATCAAAGGTTCTAAATATACATCATTTTATTTACCTTTTTGTTTATATAGTATTAAAAAAATATGAGCAGTTATTGTCCAGACAGTAAAGCTACAATTAATATTATGAAGGTAGAAGTGTCATTAGTGGAAAAAAACACACTATATGAAAAGTCAATTATTTTTTAATAAAACTGTTATACAAATTTTAGGAAAAGCTGCATTGACATCATGCCCATTTGCCATGAATATTTAGAGCAACTCTGAAATATTTATATAATCACAATATTATAATAAAAAATAAATAAATAAAAAACAGCTGAAAACCCCAATTATGGTCAAAGAAAATGACCCATAACACTATTAGGAAATTTTACCAAACATACAGAAAAAATACAAAGGTTTTAACTAAACAAAACTTTTCTTCACCTGCAGGTGCTGTGTGTGCAAGAGGATAATTAGACCCCGCCCTCTTGTATCCACACAGGTGACGCTCATTCCCTGATTGCCTTGCACTATTGAGTGTTTGGTCACAGTAGTGTGTTTACTGTTGAATTGTCTTGGATTCTACTCCCAGCATTCCCAGTGCTTTCTGCGCTGTTCCATTGTGAGTTTCCTATAAGTGAGTACTTTTTATTCTTGGATTCTTGATTATTTTGTCCTTTCACCTCACTTCCCTGGTAACTACAACAAAACATTGTTAAAAAGGAACATGTGAAGACAATAGTCTGAGATTTTAAACGTCACAAATTCTTTGGCAAATAACATCACGTTTGTGTTTGAGGACTGTGGGATGAAAGTGACAGACCTTAGGAGCCCACACGCGAGACAGAACAATATTAAAAGAGAAAAGCCAGAACCGACGCTATTTGCTTCCCTTATAATTGGCCCATGACCTGAGTTAACCTAAAGATCCTTTTCTGCAGCTGAAATAAAGACATGCAGCAACACCTTGTACTTGCAATAACCACATTCACATGGGAGCTTTAATTCCTCTTTAAAGCACAATACAAGTTAATTCCTCTTTAAACTGACCATGCAAACACTTAATTCCTAATGCTAATTTAATTCAGAATGAAACTTAAATCCGAATTAGGTGGCTGGTTTATTCCGAGTTTAATTCCAAATTAGATAATTCCTCTTTCTTGTAAACACTAAACTTGCTTAAATCCGCTTGTCTCAAAGTTAATGCGTGATAAATAATTATCCCAGTTAAAGCTGTTTACTAGTTAACAATCAAAAGACAGGATTCAGATTTTTTTCAGGCAAAAGTTCAGGCAAAACCTTGAATGCCCTCGAGTGACGTAAACGCAAACCTTATTTGGCCCTGAGGTCTGGGTATAATAAACGAGAGCTGAGAAAGAGCTGAGAGAGAAAAAGAAAGGAAGCTTATTTACTGATACTGTAATCTAATGAGGCATTAAGGTCTTGGTATTACTACTACAGGTAAATATTAAGTACAAGATTAACTGCAGGCGCTCTGGCTGCGGTGCACAGTATTGCACAAAGTCAGAAAAACAACAGCGACAAAGGACTTTTCACCAAAAGTTAAATTAATCTGTCGAGGGCAAAAGCTTAAACTTTAATGTTATACTCCACTAAATGGCGGAAAGTTCAAGAAAATATCCGAGCAGGTCTGACTGCCACTTTGGCTGTGCCACTTTAATGAAAATGCAAAACTTCATTTATATTCAACTTGGAAATTATTTAAACTATTTTCTTAAAATAAATACATATCTTATTTAACTTTTTTTTTTAAAGGCGTCAACTGGGGTTTTAATGCTGTTGTCTAGTAGTTATTTCACTCTTTAATTCGAGAATCTTTTATGAATTGGAAAACTTGCATTTGTGTTTTGAAGTTATATACTGTATATATGTTACTGCTGGTGCCTCCTGGCCTTTCAGTCTGCCCCTCCTCCCTCTCACCTAAAACACCTGATTCACATCAGCAATCAGGTGGAGAGGGAGGAGGAGATGTATAAAAGGTAGCAAACATGTGGGGCGAGTTCTTCAGCGCCCTATTTGAAATTTTGTTAGTTTGTTAGTTTAGTTTAGGCTGCATATTTCTGGTGGTTCTGTTTCCGTGTTTCTATAGATTTAGTGTTTTGTACCTTTTTGTAATTTAGAGGGTGGTGCTGTGTGCGATGGCCCTGTATAGGATTGTCCCAGTGTCCTCCCTACTTTAGTTGAATTTGGCCAGGGTCTCCAGTCCCTTTTGTTTCTTTGAGTTATCTTCAATTCTGTTGCTATTTTTTAAGAACTTTATATAAATAAATACTTTGCAAATCTTTATTTGTGGTGTGCATCATTTATGTTGCGGCCGGCCCCTCAAGTCTTTTGACATAACATCCTAGAGGGGGCGTAACAATATATATATATATTTATTATTAGTGGTGCACTGAAAATTTGGCCCAAAAGTGCATTTTTGGTTTTCAGCCAAAAACTTTTCTCACCCTAACAACCCAACCTAAACAGGATGTTGTAAAGATGCAAACACTGCTGTCGGTGAGCACTTGCCTGGAAAAAGACCAACTTTTCCACGGAATTGTGGAGAAGCTGTATGTCAATACATCTGAGCTAAAGCGTCTTCTAAGCAGAGGTTTAGATGGAGCTCGTAAATGTGATTTATGTTTCTGTGTCACATCAACAATGTAGTTTTGCGTAGCCCTCCGTGAACACGGACCCCTACACCACAACATGTGGCTGTGCATCAGTGGCTTGAATTTGGCTTTAATCTGTCAGTGCACGTTTCACCAAGATCCTCTGCACTTCATAATGACTGGAACTTCGTCTGTGCTATAAACATCATTGCTTGGATGGGATTAAAACAGCACACATAAGCAATGAAAGCAGGGAACATATTTAATTTGACTTTTTTTCAGCAGCCCAGTCTAGGCCTGTACAATATTATTTAATGTACATACATTTTATTTAATTCTATTTTATATTGTGCATTGTTGAACGTCAGTGCTAAATAATTATTTACATAGTTGTAGTTGACTTGTTCTTTGAAGCATTAATATTAATTTATACAATTGCAATGTTTTAATTCTAGTGAGGTTAATACATATTCAGAGCCATAAATGCAATGGTACTAATAATTTGCATTATTTATTTCAGTGTTCTGTTTTGGCCTTGGTTTTCTCTTTTTCGGTTATGGCCAAGAATTTTTAGTTTGGTGCATCGTTAATATATATATAAACAGTCGATATTTAACCAATTTCAAAATTAACAACCACCACAATTTAAGTTCATTAGAAAATAATTTAGTTAGTTCTCCACCGCCATGGCTCACTGCAGCATTGGACTTTTAAAACTATAAGCACAATGTGACATATATGTTGAAGGACATTTTCATTAAATTAGAGTAGTAGAGCATTCTTATTAATCCCGCAGTGGGGAAATTTACTGACATGTCAGCTCAATAAGAAGTGCAATAAAAAAGAAGGCAACACACAAAAAAAAACAAAATTTTGCATAAGATACCCATAAATGTCTCTTTTTTTTTTTTTTAGGTGTCCATCACAAAATTGTCGGGAAAATGATGGTTCTCAGGGCAAAATTGTTGCGTACCCTTGCAGTGCATTGTATATTTTGTCATAAGAGTTTACATTTAAAGCTGACCCCACAGTATACTTTACGTATTTGTGCATGCAACTAATCACATTACAAATTTGGCACAAATGAAATCGTAGTTCTGCGATGGAATGGCGCCCTGTTCAGGGTGTATCTGTTGTAAATCCCGAAATGTCCGGCAGCTTCCAGTTTTAGTAAGGATCAGTGTGGTGTTCATATAAAATCCTAGGTCAAGTTGAAAATAGATTTGTCCCCTGGGTAGGAAGTTCTGCTACTTCTGACCTTTTTACAGATCATCGTAGTAAGTTCTTTGTTTGTCTTTCAGCAGTCCTTCAGTGGGCATGCTCATTATAGCATGTTTAAGTTATCCTTGACCCGGTGGCTTTGTCAGCACAGACACAGAGAGAAGCACTGATGCTGCGCTCTATGTTTATCTGCCATTCCAGCTTATTAAAGCTGCAATATGTAATTTTTTGGTGTTATTTGCATGGTCAAAAATCAATAATCATCTTTGAGCATATTGTAATCCAAAGTCTTCTGAGTGGACACTGGACAATGAATCTCTTCTCCTTCTCCTGGCTCTGTAAATGAGCTTTAGAAATACAGGAGCGTGAAACTGGACTTCAGCCAATCAGAGATCTTTCTACCAACAGGGCTGATCCCATTAGCTGTTTTAAGCATTACTATTGGCTGCTCGTCAAAAGTCAATGCGCGTTCCCAATCTGAGAGTAGGGACAGTCCCATGGCATTATATTCAAGCTGAAGTCTCTAAAGTGGCTATTGGCACAGCGGTTATACGGCAAATCAAAAGAAAAAAGGGAAGACCGAGGTGGAGAAGCACCAGAATAAAGGCACAAACGTGTTCAGGAAGAACAGTCTGCGTTTGTCTGACTTGGTATGTGCAACGGACTGCGTGTGATCAGCTTTCAGTCCGTGCACTGTCTGTCCCAAGTCAGAGAGAGATAGAATAAATAGCTTGTAAAACTCAGAGAAACATTATCTAAGGTGGAGACAGAGAACAGACATATTTCATGTGCAGTGTGGAGTGTCTGCTGATTTGATGGGCTTGGCTGCAGCGCGGCTGCTTGTGTGTGTGGAGCAGTTCTGAGCCTATTACTGTCCTCACAGCAGAGAGCGATACATGCTTTCATGTCTCTAAAACATCAGAAAACTCTCCAATAACACAAGATAAAGTTTCTACATTTGTTACTAGTCTCTATGGAAAAAACAGTGGCAAAGAGTTCCACGGTTGTGCTTGTGCACGCAAGCGTTCCCAGGAAGACCGGTGAGTTTTTCAGGAGGGGAGGGGGGCAATTCTACATATTGCAGCTTTAAAGGATGAACGGACATCCAGCACAAAGTTGGTGTAGTTAGGTCTTAGCTGTTAAAGACCATTTCCCTGTTTACAGAACATTGTCTGTCCTTTCTAAGTTATGTTATCAGATCTCAAAAAGCACAGTGGCATTTTCAAAAGAAAACTTTTTTCCTGACCAAATACCTAAAAAGATTACATTTACCGTTATGTAAAACAAGCTAAATGACCTTCCCCATTTTCAAAAAACATTAAGGTGTTTCTATAACTTGAATGGAGTCCCCCTGTGGCAAATTGAGTCAATAAAACATGATCTGGAATGACAAACCAGGTCTATGTAAGGTCTTGCTGTTGACAGAAACCAAAGCATGCAGCAAAGTCCCAGGAGTTTTCTTGACACCTCTGAGACAGAATCGTGTTAAGGCATAGATGTGGGGATGGGTACAAAAGCAATTTAGTGGCAATGGAGATCCTGAAAAGCACTGTGGTCATTGTCGTCTCTATTATTCCAAATTGGAAGAAGTTTGGAACCACCAGGACCTTCTATATCAGGCCGCCAAACCAAGATGAAAAACCAAGGAAGAAGGACATTGGTCATTTATAATCATCTCACTGACATGACTTATTTACAATGCAAATCAATGTGCTTTACAAGTGCAACAGTAAACAAGAGAGATCTATTTTGGTGAAAAAGTTTTGGGCTGATTTGCAAGCGTCCTGTTCATTACCTGGCTAACGCCATCCCTATTGTGAAGCATGGTGGTGGCAGCATCATGCTGTGACAAGGTTTGTCTGCACACCAGTTGAAATTAAAAGATTTAAACAGTATACCTAACAAGATTTGACATAACGCAGGGGTGTCAACTCCTTTTATGTCAGGGGCCAAATATGGACCAGTTTGATCTCAAGTGGGCTGCAGTTTATAGGCAGTAAAACAAAAAATTTCAACAATAATATCCCCTACTTTTAGTAAAGTATGTAAGGCACCGACAATATCCAAACAATGAGTGGCAGATTTCAGTCCCTGCAGGATCTTTACTTACATTTACTTGATTTTTTTAATTTAATTTAGGGGAATTTGGTAGAATAATTTGAGCGAAATTGAAGAATTCAGGAAAAATTGAGAGTTCTGTCGACAATTTAGCTTTTAAAACCGATTGCCATCATGCGATACTGTATAAGCGAGGGGAAACTGTGAGCGCTGGCCAATATTGTATAGTTTCATTAATTTTGTGTATTTAAAGGGACTGCGATATCTAAATTTGAATTGTTTGTAATATACACATTGATTCGTGTTTTTTCTGACATTTTCGATTAACTTTCTCCTGCGGGCCAAATTGGATGCTCTAAAGGGCCAGAATTGGCCCCCGGGCCTTGAGTTTGACATATGTGACATAACAAATGCTTTTCTACAACAGCAACTTGCAATATTATACTTGTGGGAATATTGTGCAAAACATGCACAATATTGCATGTGATTTTGATGATTTTGCACACATATCAATTTTACGAGGTTAATTTTTTGTTTGAATTACAAAGGGAAACGATCCTGTGCTCATTTGCCAGTAAATTTTGTGTTTTTCCATCAGAACAAAGTGGAAAATAAACTCCTGCTAAAGTCTCGATCAGTCAAAAGGGACTTGATGTCCAATATGTTTTCTGGTTTCACTGTCCAACTCGTAGATATTTGCGCAGACAAATCAAAACGCTTCCCAGATTAAGCAAGAAATGCATCCACAGTCCAATGTGTGGTGACCCCACTTGTGAATCAGAGTGGATTTATGGGATAGATCCCCCACCCCTCCCCACTGCTGTATGTCACTGTAGGCAAAACAAATTCAAAATAAAAATAAATCCTGAGCCAAATATCTGAAAATAAATACTGTAATAAGTAAAGTGAAACATGACAACAGTGAAAAGTTGGGAAAGTTAGATTTGAAAAATTACTTAATTTTATTTAAATTAAATCATATCAGAAATTAAATGGTTATTCAGTTAGAATGTTACTTCCTGTGCCTACTGGTAAATAAATTATATATATTTTTAAAAATGAATTAATGTACTATTCCAGGTATGTGTAAGGGTTGAACCAAACACAACACATAACAAATAAAACATGTAATAAAAATTATGCCTGAGCTGAGCCAATCAAGCTTTTCATAGTCTAATAACTATTAATGATGAATACACATACAGAAAACGAGAAGGTTGATTTTTTTCAAAAGTTTTGAAGCCCAAATGTCTTCCAATTCTGGAATGACCTTCTAGTTTTCTGGTTTCACTGTCTAACTCCTATAGATATATGCATCTACAAACCACAACACTTTGCAGACTAAGCAAGAAATCCATCCAAAGTGTGCGGTGACCCCACTTCTGAATCAGAGTGGATTTATGGGATGGACCATCCTGGAATAATGCAAACCAGAGATCCCCCATGTCACAGATTCACTGTATAGCAACAAAAAAAAAAAAAAAAATCCTGAGCCCAGCACATTTAATTAGCCAGCTATCTTGGCATTGGATGGGAGGGGAGGAGAGACACACAAAGTGACGAGTTGTCAGCAGGGTGTGGTGGCTGCATTAGCCACTGCACATCAAAAAAAAAAAAAAAAAACTTCCCAGGAGACATGAAATAGTGGGAAACTGTCAGTAATGCAGCAAATGTAAACTCAATGAGTGGCTGACCTTTCAACAAAAATAAATAAATAAATAAAAAGTGTGACAATGTACCTTATATGATGTGCACAAAATGAAAAAAAGAGAGTATGCAGACATATACTGCAGACTTCTATACATGTAAGTTACACCAGTCACTTCAATGTGTGGACGTGCATTGAGGAGGGGGGGGGGGGGGGGGGGGGATGTCTGTTGCTATAGAAAAAGGGAAAGTTAGGTGAAACAGTTTGGAAGAAACCATTGTGACACATCTCCCTCCCTATGCCTGCCTGCAATGAGGAGCCCACCCCACCTTCAGCTGTATAGTGAGGGGAGCCAAATCCAGGCAGCCAGCAACCAACCATCGCCTCTGTGCCTACCAATGGGCATGCTCGGCTCAGGCTCTGTGCAGTGCGCTCAGTCTCAGCAGCTGAAGCTGGGAACTGCGACGCCATCCATCCTCACAGGTATGCGCCTCTAACGCCCTTTTGCTGCTCTCCATCCGATGCTGCTGCTGCTGCTGCATGGGTTTCCAGGGAGGAGGGGAGGGGGGGTGGAGGGGCTGAATGAATGAATGCTGCATGTTTTATTTTATTTGGTCTCTCACGTAGCAGGCATGCAGGCAGCAGGGGCGGTGGGTGTCGGTAAACACTCATCTGCTAAAGAAGAAGAAAAAGAAGAGCCGCTCGTTAACGACGCGTCAAGTTGCGCACGCCTCAAAAATGTTCGCCCTTCGACAGATGCGCGTTACCGGTGCTGGAAGAGGCGAGGCGGGCATCATCATCATCATCATCAGCATCATCATCACACCTAGTCACCACTGCATGCATGCATTGCATTTTACCGGGATTTCAACAACGTGCAGCCGGGTTATGATTTGCCTCAGCGGCATGACCTCTGACTACTCAGTGCGTGCAGGTGGAGGCTTTTCTTTTCTTTTTTCTTTTCTTTTTCTTCCTCCCCTTCATTTGGACTTGCGGCACTGGCTGACTGCAAAAAAAAAAAAAAAAAAAAAAAAAAATCATTTCATATAGCAGGCACATTCTATAGGCTGTGTCCAAAAAAGACTGCAGCGTATAGCAAGGCTGCAATAGGTCACATCTATAACGCATCCATAACATTATTGTATTGAGGACACTGTGTTATGATAAAAGTGGATCTATTTCCCAATCATTATTCATTCACGCAGAAGTGATTTCAAGCAAGAAAAAACGTGCCAAAGTTGTAGTTTGAATGAGTTTCCATGCGCTGGAGGAGCATTTTCTGAGCCGTGCTTTCCCCTGTCACTAGGTAAGATGTAGGTACACTCCCTTTAGCAGTTAGGGTGGTGCTGCTTGTTAGTGCTGATGTGATACAGTGGCCACTACCTGTTCATGCAGTCATCCACAGGCCTGGCTGTACACTGGGGGGGGCTCCCTCCCCTCCCCTCCCATCATCATCTTTAGGATTGGAGATGCAGTTGTCAATGCAATTTAAAGTTAGGTGGGTCATTTATGTCATTAAAAAAAAAAGGGGTGTAAGAAAGTTTAGACCAAAAAAAAGTTCCTCACATGATGAATTATTAATAATTCTACAATAATAAAACACCACAACTGCTAAAGGCAGTGTTTAAAAAGAAAAAGAAAAATAACCCCAGTGTTAACTTTTATAATCAGCTGACCTTTTGTTTGTCCTTATAAACTATCAGAATAGGTTAGGATCAGCATTTTGCATGACAGACTAAGGTTGTCCCGTGGTTATTATTGATAATTTGGTTGTTGCTATGCAAAATAATGCCACACAAGCTATAATCCCACAGCAATGCTTTGAAACTGTGACCTTGTCAAAAAAAAAAAGAGCTACTGTGTCAGGTTTGCTTTGCTTCTGCACGTCAAGTGTCTAAACATAGAGACTAAATCTAGATCTGACTAATTTATCGATCCATCCCTGAAATCACGGTGTTAAGTAGGACATAACCTAAACAGATCAGGGTTTAACTGTAGCCATAGATAAATTATGCTGCAGTTACTCTTCATATCTGCTTCCCTTGACGTGTACATAGCTCGATATTTTGATTAGCACATCGATAAAGTTGCATGTGCACGAAGGAACCGTTTCATCTGTGTTCACATTATATTGTCCTTGAATCTGTTGTCACACACTGTGTGTTCCCACAGCATCTTACGTCTGTACAGCTCAAATAGATCAGGATGATTTCAGTAAAGAGTTTGCTCACTGAAAAGAGGCAGGAAAGACGGTGAGCATTAATTAATTCATGTCAACAACATATAATAAATGATCAATCCAATGTTTTTGAGCTGATTGATGATAAAAAACAAAAACACAATCTCTAATGAAAGCCTTTTTGCATTTATCTTTACTTTAGAATTGTAAAAAATGACCCTTGTGACAAATAAGTTGGTGGAAAGGAGAAAAAAACAAAAACAACTATTAAATTAACCATTCTGTTATAGGTGAACTTGTACTGGCTTCAATGTCAAGCTACTGTAGGTCTAGCACAGGGGGGTCAAACTCATTTTAGTTCAAGGGCCAAATACGGACCAGTTGGATCACAATTTCAACATTAATGTGCCTCGGGGTGAGTATTGTCAAGGATGTTGCAATACTGTAAGTGAGAACATTAAGGATAAATCACCATGAGTTACTGATAATGCACAAAAATAAGAAAACATGATTTCTCCTATTGTATCCGTTCAAACACTGATCTGAACAGTTTATACGAAAATAAAATGTCTGTTTTACATAAATATTGCAGGCATTACACACTGCCGTCATAAAATCAAGTGCATCAAGTAACCATCGCAACACATTGAAAGCATTGTAACCACCACTGAAATATTGCACAATACACAAAAATATTGATTCAATATCAAAATAAATAAATAAAAATAGATTTTCAATAAAAAACAATAGATTTAAAATCAGCAACCAAAAAATCTGCTATATCGTGAAATCGATTTTTTTTTTCACACCCCTAAATGTGCTCAAGTTTGAACTTCCAGTTATAAACGAAACAAAGTATGGAAAGCATCAACAATATCTCAGCAATAAGTGGCAGATGCCTAAATGTCATTTGATTTATTTAAATTTTGACCAATTTTTATGTTATTTGAGGAGATTTTGTGGAATAATTTCGGAAAATTTCAGAAAAACTGTATTATTAGGGTATTTACACAATGATTCATGTTTTTCACTTTCTCCTGCAGGCCGAATCGGATGATTTGAAGGGCCGGATTTGGCCCCCGGGCCTTGAATTTGACACATGTGGTCTAGCTGATGGAAAGTTTATTGTGGTTCTCAAAGGTTTTTTGTTGCATGCCCCCTTTGAAGGAGGGAAAAATCCCCCCCAATTGCAAAAAATCTCTTTGAAACTCGTAAAAATAACATCAGTGCAATCTTTTTTTTTAGAACAGTAGTAATAACATTCTTTTCATGATCAATGTTCAACAAGGCTGTTCTTGCACCCCACCTTCCTGTAATGACTTGGGGGGGGGGGGTCCCCTCCCCCCACTTTGGGAACCACTGGTCTAAGAAACACCTTTAGATGAAACAGATAAAAAACTAATCTTTGGTAATAAATGTGAACTTGTGGCTGTTTAAATTTGCATTTAAAATTTGTGCTATAGATACACACACACACACACACGCACACACACCTACAAAACACGCACAACACAAGTGGGTGGCATTGCTTTCTCCAATCTAGAAAGTCTCTGGTTGACATACAGGAAGGCACTTTCTTGAAAGTGCCAAGTTTGCATGTTCTCCCAAAGTGTGGTGTGGTTTTATGATTATTATTTTCATTTTTGGCTGTGGTTTACTAGTGTGTTAGTTTCAATGAGCTCCTTCCCTGATTACAAAATGTTTTTCTTCCTTTGAAACTGGAATAAGCTCCTGTGTCACTCGACCCTGGATTTGATAAGCAAGTAAAAAAACATGGATAGTTGTTGTTGTCACAACCAGAATAATCATCTATCAGAATTATGTATTCATTTACCTGTGATGAGTCATTAGTTGTATAGGAAAGTACCCAGAGAGAACATGCAAACCTCACAAAACAACCTGCACCTGACCAAAAGGAACATACACTGCAGCTACGTGGCAATACAACCAACCTTTGTTTCAGGAAGTTATGTCGTTATTATAACATATTTACTTTCTATAAATTACATTCCATTTCCTCATATGCATGGATGGAAATTCATAAATCCCACAGTCTTAAAAATACTTTTCATTTTGTATTTTATAAATCTATATTTTCAACTTTAAAAAAAGATAAATCAGTTTCTGTTTATTTGTTTCAGGTAATTGTCCATTAATCATTAAAATTCAATTCAAATAAATTAAACTTTCTTTATATAGCGCTAAATACAACAAAAGTCTTCTCAAAGCACTAGAAAATTAACCTCAACATTATTAATTCAACATACATTAAAGATACACACACACACACACACAAAGGGTAAACACTAGTATACTGCTATTAATGATAACAAATAGCTCTTCTGACATATACTAAAATAATTTATAGTTGATTTATTTCATTGCAAATAATTCTAAATGTATTAATGTTGTTTGGATTTGCGTAGGTCGTGTTGATGTTCGACATGTTTTAATCAAGAAGTACAATAGTTGAAATTACATTTATGAACAGTATATATGTAACAGTACAAAATGTAATTGTTTGGACCATAGCTGTTCATTACATTGATTGAAACTCCATTCCAGTAAAAGGAAATGCTTTGACATGAATCTATTTTTCTCCTTCATTGCATCTCAATGGATTGCTGGAATCAAACCATTAATAAAAACATATATATATATATATATATATATATATATATATATAACAAGCTTAAAACAGTGGAAACCAGGGTAAAACTAGAGGCCTCAGCAAAGGTAAATCAGTAAAAGTCAGGTAAACTCATTGCCTAATGAAAGAGTTATATATTGTAGGGCCTCCGATTTTCCAGAATTGCAAAAAATAAAATAAAAAATGGCTAAATAAGAAAAAGTAATTCACGTTCTTAATAAAAAAAAAAATCTATCTGACAAAGAAAAAGCAATCTGACCTGTTTTTTCTCTCACTATCGCTCTCTCTCTCTCTCTCTCTCTTTATTTAAAATGAGGGCCCAACATGACACGGAAATACCTTACATGCACAGTTTGGGACAATATCACAAATTTACACGTCATTTTTACATTTTTCACTGGAAAACGACTGACTGAATAACTAGAAAGTGTGACAAATAGGCGACAATGTCCAATTCCACCCATAATCTCATTCCAGATCTTTCACTATGTGTAACGGATAAAGTAGTGATAATGTTATCCTGTGATTGAAAATGAACGCAGAGCTTCATCTGAAGTGTGTTTTTAATGCGTTTTAGTCGTAAATACAAAGACAGGTTTAGCTGTTGGTGTATTAGTTGAACTGATGGTTATTTTACCAAGTGACACATCTAGGGGAAGCACCTACATGCACACATACAAGGGTTTTGTGTAAAACGTGAGAGTTTTTTGCCAGTCTGCAGTAATTAAAGGTTTTACAAATATTTTGAGACCATATCACACATTTCAATGATATTGTTCCTGTTAAACGGGTGGCTGAGGGTGTAGTAGTGTGGCTGACGTTGCTCTTTAGACTTCATTTTGCATTATTTCATTGTAAAATTCTGTTTTTGTAAATAATTTGAGCATAGAAAATGTCAAGTTAATAACAGTAGTTAACTCGAGCAATCATTTTTACATGTTTATTAGGATTTTGGTAAGTTTAAATGCTAGTAAAGTCATCTAAATAGGGAAAGATTGTGAAACGGAAACGTAAAAGAAACAAAAAAGTGTAATGTGATGCAGAAATGACTAAACCCAGAACGGAATTTGAGAAATTTTGAAATGTAAAATTGGTAGGCCCTAGTTTTGGAGGAACAATTCTTTTTCACAACAATGTTTCTGAGCAAATTAAAAAAAAGTCACAATGTTTACACTGACCTATATAGTGAAATGTAAAAGTTCTAAGCCAGTGATTCCCAACCCTTTTTGGATTGTGATCCCATTTTGATATCAAGAATTTCTGGGGACCCAAAAGACATTTTTTTTCAGAATTAAACACATGACGTGATGTTAAACTGTCCTTTTTGTCAAAAGATGTCAGTCGCATAAGGTTT
Organism: Gouania willdenowi; assembly: GCF_900634775.1. NCBI lineage: Eukaryota > Metazoa > Chordata > Actinopteri > Blenniiformes > Gobiesocidae > Gouania > Gouania willdenowi. The sequence continues at coordinate 19,354,002 of NC_041060.1, read as the reverse complement.
ACCATTTGAGTGTGGCGTGGGAGCTAATATGGGACGGATATACATTTTGGGACGTGTCATCAGTAGTGTCCCTTTGAATCAGGGGGTGTTTCGGCCTTTTTAACACTAGATACCCTCATCAAAGGTGGTCATCTACAGGGTGCTCAAGCCAGAGCTTGCATAACTGTTTCTCACTCTCTCCCATCTTTAGCTTTCTTTGGTCTTTTTCAACCTAGGAAAGGTCTGCTCTTTGATCTCAAATTAGTTTTTGATACTGCATTACAAATACAGAGTTGCCAGTATTACTAACAAGTTGTGCCAGCTCAGATATTTATATACTGCATATTATTTTATATAAAATAATTTAAAACTTAAAAAAATATTATGAATATTTTTTTCATCAATTAAAAGACATTTCAGGTGACCCTATTTAAACTCCAGGCGACCCCACATGGGGTCCCGACCCCAAGGTTGAAAAACCCTTTTCAGCACTTTGCATGTGATCGTTTTGGTAAATCCATTTTTCTCTCTTCTCCTCAGTGATGGCCTCTGCTGAGCATCTGTGCTCCCGCTTCCACCAGAAGCACCACTGCGTATAAGGCTACACACCCAACCTTTGCCCTCCTCTCCCTCAGTGAGAGAGCCACCACCATGTACAGCGTGGAGGACCTCCTCATTTCACACGGATATAAATTACCCAAGAGCGTCCCACATTCTGCCACGCCTTACGACAAGCGCCCAGCTGATTGTCAGCGTGAACCGGTGGACAACAGGGCTGGTCGGGGGACACTTAATGGGTATGAGGCAGACCGGGGTGCTTCTATCACAGGCATCTATGGCAACAGGCAGGCACTGTTGAAGGCTTACCCCGCCACGGACAACGAGATCGTGGAAAGCAACCTGAGGAGGAAAGTAGCTGGTATTGGTATCCTAGGTGACGGTCCACTCTTGGGTGATTCTCTTGCTACAGACAGTGGGTAAGTGCATGCATTTTTTATCTCTCTTTCGCAGTCCTGCACACCCTTAGCTTTCTTTTTTTTTCCTTCTCCCCTATAGTTTCCAAGGTCCTCCGGTGTCACGTACTGAGTTTGTAACCGTACTGAGATTGTAAGACAATCTGAGCACGCAGCAGTCATGTACTGCCATTGTACCCGTACTGGAAATGCCATGCGCAAATTGTCATACTGAGATTACAATGATATCTTAGTTGTAATTCACATTAATATTGTCAGTGAAGTGCATTTTATGCCAAAAATAGTTTTGAACATTAACTTTGAAATTGAATGAACACTCTCAGCACAGCGGAAGTAGCCAAATTCAAAATTCCGGTAGTGCGCATGCACATATACAATTTCAGTACCATTGTTACCAACTTGGCGACTTTGGCGACTGTTTTTGTCAAAAGCTACTAGCTACAAATCTAGCTACTTTTCCCAGTGTTATTCGGGACTTTTTTGATGTTTTGACGTGACGCAGCACTCCCAGCTACAGTCAGAGCAGAGCAGACCCGGACCCACACCACTCTGCGTCCAGACCTGCTTTTTGTGAATTGTCTTGCGATAACACGTGTTATGAATTGGCGCTATACAAATACAGATCAATTGATTAGTGAAGTTCTTTTGAGACGTAATGGTCTCTTTCAATGGCAAATTAAACAAAAAAACAAAAAACAAAAACAAGAATCAACAGAAGAAAGTTCATTTGTAGTTCTAAACATACAGTATTGATGGTGTTTTAAGTAATTCAGTGCAAGCCAGAATCTGAAACCAGATTCTGAAAGATTAAAGTCTCTAATTTCATCAGAAAAATGAATTTTGTTTCTAGCTTGTTTCGTTCTTCCGTAATCAACAGTTGAAGAGAAGTTTCACACAAATCGCCAGTTTGTGACAAAAAGCTGAGAAAACTGTCTTTTTCTGAAAAAACTTATTAGTAAGCATTTTTTTTTTTGCTTTAGTGACACCTCAACATTGGTTTCCTTCTATAAAACTACAAAAACAACACTGAGACCGGGCTTCTGATGGCAACATTATTATTATTTTGCTATCTATGTCACAGTTTGGCCGTCCTCCAAGTCTCTCCCCCATCATTCTCCACACACATGCTAAGTGTCACCCCTTGCCCTGTTTTTTTGATTGTTTTATTTCACCATCGCCGCACTCTCAATAGTCCCCTTAGTTCCACACATGCTCTGGTCGAGTGTGCGCTGCTGTGAGCTGGTGGGAACTTCAGCATCAACTCTCGTAGCGCCATTTTCTGTCTTGTAAACTCCTTTCCCTCTGAGTTCTGGGTGATCTCTCATCCAAAGGTGCTACCACCTACATGTCACCAGTTGTTCACTACATCAATGTACAAGTTAGATATTCACTGGAGAGCTCCGTCACACTGTCTCCTAACAACCCCAGCCGAAAAACACAATTCACGTCTATTGACGTGAATGACACTCCACGTTACGAAACAAATTCTCGTCTATAGATGTGAATGGCACTCAATGAGTTAATAATTTTTCATCTCTCCCATGAGATTATTCTTCTCCTGCAGCGTCAATTACAATTACATGCAAATCGACAATTATGCAAATTATGCAATGATGTCATTTAGCGACTTCTTGCGCCTTTTGGGACAGCCAGTAGCTACTTTCCTTACTGAGGAGTTGGCAACACTGCTCAGTACGATGCAATCCCAGTACGCCACACCGGTATTGCATGCAAAGATGTGTCTGCACTGCGCAGGGTTTTTTCCTCATCATTCCCTTCCCCTCCTTCCTGAGCTGCAAAACACTGTGTCTGCAGCAGCACTTCTAAAATATCATACGCTGGGATTGGAGGGATTATGAAAAGGTGCCTTTGCGCTCATCAGAGGTGTTTCTGCCTGCATGGAGACATGGTTCATCATGTCCCTATGGAACCCACCCATGCAGCGGTATCAGCTCAGCATCCTCGACCAGGCACAGGCAGATGTAAACAGCAGCACTAGACAGGGAGCAAACATGAGGAGGACTGAACATGCCTTAAGACAAGCGCGTAATCACTCCACTGTAAACACTGGCACACTAAATCACACCCAGCACGTGCTCTGTGATGTAAGCATGTTGCTGGGCAAGTGTGCACAGCACGGCTCCCCTCAGTATAGCATATGCTGCTGAGGATGATCTATTGACTTTACTGCTTAAATGAATGAGAACAATGAGATTCAGTGATTTAGTGCATGGGCAGATAATGAATGGCGCACTTTAAAAGAGTAGAAGCAAATTGACTTTTCCGAAAGGATCCTTTTTCCCCTTTTAATGAGGCTTCAAAACCTCTGGCAATTAAATGGGTTCAGTGGTTATAGTCAAATCTTTTTCTTTTCTTTTTTCTTTAAATAACTTTTTATTGTGGTCTCTTTTTTGGACAATTTTATGATGCCATGATATGACTATTAGCTGGAGTCAAATAGAAACAGTAGTAACAGCTGTTTGCGGAATCAAAAGGAGACAATTACCTAGGGGTGTTCATTGGCACAAATCTGAAGATACAATTCACGATTTTGCATACTAAGCAGTATGATATACATCGCGGTATATCACGATATCAATAATTAAAAAATGTCACCATCACAAGGACATAATGGTATGAAATACAATTTATTTCTTTTTTATTTTTATTTGAACAAGTAAATGGTAACTAAACTAGCTGTAATTCAAGTACCAATATCAAAAACAAGTGGTATGTTTATCAAACTGTCAAATTACATTTTTCAAAAAAGTTTAACTTTTGCTTCAGATTCTGATTCTGGTAAGTTCTTAAATTCTTAAGAAAAAGAAGTAACCACATCTACAACAGTGCCCAGTATGTTTTATGAAAATAAAGTGCAATCAACATCCAAGCATTGAGGAATGATGTAGTTTAACAAGGTCACTGACACTTAGGGGCGGATTCACTGAAGGTTTTATTAAAACATGTGCAAACGTCACTCCACGCACTAAATAACGGGCACAAACCCCAGGAAATCAGGAGTGCGCAGCTGCTGCGCTTTTCCCTCTGATGAATATGTAAAGTAGGCGGATCACACAAGGGGAGCAAAAAAATGGGAGGAGTAAATGCAAATAAATTAATGCAGTGGGCACAATGCAATTCATCAAATCTGGAACTGTTTGCAGTGATTGTTTTAGCACAGGAAAATAATACGACTGACAAGCAGGTGCAAACATGCACGCAGAGATGAGCGGCAGTAAATGTTAAGACAAAACACAGTGGATATAGAAAAAAAAGTGTGCGTGTGTGTGTGTGTGTGTGTGTGCGTGCGTGCGTGCGTTAAATAAGGGCGGAAAAATATAGGTTTTAAAGTTGCTTTTTGTTTTTTTGTATGTTTAAAAATAAAAAATAAAACATTTCTATTTGTTTTTTTTTCTTTTCTTCATTCTTAATTGTTTGTGCAGCAGACAGAGATGTCCACCAGCCACCAATTGAACTTCTTCAAATGTCATGTTGCGCTTCTCTGCACTCACCTCTCCACGTTGAGTGAGCAAATTGTTAATTTAAATAGGGCGTTCTCAATTACATCTATACATGCACCTACTAGTGGCGCAATGTTGGTGAATTCCCCACAGCAGGTGAGCAAAAAGCGCCACCAAACGAATTAGGGACGCACCTGGTTTACCACCCTTTGTGAATCCGCCCCTTAGTGACCTGGCGTTTACATGCTTGTGAGTGCAATTAAATGGGTTTCTCATTAAAAAACATTATTGAAAAAATCAATTTGGACGTTTTTTGGATCAATATGATATTCGCGCGGTGAAATAATTTTTTCTTACACCGTTACAAGGACCTGAAGTTTATCTGCCAATGACAACTGGTTGAATATGATGAGATGAACGAATTGGACTGAAATCATTAAACTATTTATGTGGAGCTAATTTAAGCAAATGTGTTGGTCGCATTTACAATACTATGTTCATATGCAAAGGCTAAGTTATAACTTGCATGATTCCATAAAAAGTCTAAATATCTTATCCCAAATAAAGATCCTAAATAGATGACCTGTTTAATTAAGGATAAATCACTTGCAAGCTTTATTGTGAAAGCACAGTGTGGCCGTAAGCACAAAATCTAAATTTTGGAGGTGTTAGTGGAAAAGGCAAAGAAACATTTTGAAGTAGAGCAACACAATCTGAACACAACCAGGAGAGACGTATGTGCAGGGAGGATGTTTGTGAGAATGGTAATGCTGTGTGGAAATTGAAAACAAGAAGAACAGCAGATGAAGTCAAGAAAAGATGGACTGATAGAAAAAGAAAAAAATAGTTAATTTCAATGATTAAGGATTAGTTTTTTCCATATATCTTGATTGAGCAGAAAAGCTCTGTTCTTTCCACCAGCCGTTTATCTACATCTGTGTGTTTTCTCTTACCAATATTTTTGTAGTAAGGCAGAACTGCCCAAATTACATGTTCATTAGGGGGAAACAAGCTAAATAGATTGCTTTTGTTATATTGCACGTTTGAAATACACAATACTTGTTAACCATTTTTAGCTTGGCTAGATAAACCGCAACTTGTGAGTGCGCTCACTGTCAAGTTTGTGCATCTTTTTCACACATGCACACTTTTGGTATATTAGGCCCTGGGCTGGGCGGTATACCGGTTCATACCGAATACCGGTATATATTTTTGTTATGATATTAATTTTTAATATACTGCCGTACCGGTGTATTTGATTACGTAACTTTTGGAACGCTATGCTGCGCCTTGCTTCAGATCGGACCCTTTTCAATGTTGCACTTCTTTTTTTTTTTTTTTTTTTTTTTTTTTTTTTTTTTTTTTTTTTTTTTTTTTCACCTTGTTTGCACATGCTGTTGAAGGTTAACACTACAAGAAGTGCAATCTTTTAACAGCAATGCATATTTTATTATTGCAATTAAATAAATGAATTTATTTCATTGCATAATTGTGACCATCACCAGCCCTCCCTAGGGAAGGGTAAATACTTTATTAAAGGGAGGATGTAAAAGAGAGAGGGCAGTGTTACACCAGGGTGAGGGGGGTGGGGGGGGGGAGTTAACAGGGAGGAGGGATACAAGATAGGAAAACGAATGGGTGGGGAATAATCAATAAGTTTCAAGTGATGTGATGTGAAATTGTGGTTGTGTATATTGTGCTTATTGTTGTGTTATCAAGCCAGTCTGGTGACCAGTGTGCGGCTTAGGAATAATGATGGTGGCTGTGAGCAGAGGAGGAAGTGAGTGGAAGTTACATAAAACAGGTATTTGGGAACAACGTGTCTATGGTTGAGCCCAGTATGAGTGTTATCCCACAGCCCGAGGCCAGTGCGTCCATGACAAATGTGATTCCAAGAGCCGCTACTGCAAAACCCATAAGCCGCCCCCGGGCCCGAAGAAGCAGTCGGGCCAGCAGAAAGAGCGAGAGATCTAGGGGCCCCCGGCGACCACCCCACGGCCAAGCAGCCCCCCGAACGCCCCCAAGGTCCCAAGCCGAGAGGCTGCCATTGCCCCCCCCATACACACCCGAAAAGCCCCCAAGGAGCCAAGGACCCAGCGCACCACGCCACCGACTCCAACCCCCAACCCCCAGGCCCCCCAGCCCCCCACCCCCCCACCACCACCCACACCCCCGCGCCCAGCCCCCCGAGGGGAGGGCCCAGAGAGCCCCCCGCCCGAGACCCCAGCGGAGGAGCCAAAGCCCACGCCCAGCAGACGACCAGAGCCACGCCGAACGGGCAGCCGGCGGGCCCCCGCCGGTGAGCCCAGAGCCAGCAAGGACCCGACCCCAGGCCAGGAGGACCCGGAATGGATGCAGCACCAGGAGCAGCCCGCCCAGGGCGAACGACCACACCCCAAGCCGCATAAGGCACCAGGGGGCCGCTGGGAGTCCCCCCGCCGGTCCCGAGGCACCCCAACCCAGCCCCCCCGGGCGCCCCAGATGCCGATGCCGCCCGCGCCACGAGCTTCAGTTCTTTAAAGCCAGGGCCCCCTCCAGAGGCCAAGCCAGACCGCCCCACCGGGATGTGGCCCCCTAATTTAACCCCGACACTCTGCCTCACGGGGGACTGCCCAAACAGGGGCCGCACCAGAAGGTATGCAAGGGCGCGGCACGCGCCACCCGCCCCAGAAGACCCCCGCCAGGACCGGCCCGGCCAGCCGGCCAAGCACCCCGGGCCCCAGGAGCACCCCCAGGGACCAGGACCCCCCAAGGGCAAGCCCCCGGGCCAAGCCCCCCGGGACGCGCCCCCCACCCCAGCCCAGGTCCCGGCCACAGCCCAGCAGGACCGCACAGCCCCAGACGGCACAAGGCCAGCAGCCCAGGGCCCGCCGCCCCCCGGACAGCGCAAGTCACAGGGCAGCGCCCCCCGCCGGCCCGCGAGCAACCGGCGACCCCCACCGCGGGGACGGAGGCACCCCAACGGCACACATCCAGCGCGGGACAGCAGCCCCCAGCCAAAGATGCCCCGGACCCACCCACCAGTCCGCAGATGGCAGGACATACCCACCAGGCGGCCGAAAGCAACCTCAACCATCGGAACAGCTAACGCCGCCCCCCCAGTAAACAGCATCATCCCGAGGCGCCAAACAACCCTGCCCCAACCCCGGTGAGGACACCAGCACCCCCCCAGCACACCCACCCCCCAAACCGGCGAGGCAGGCCGCCCCGGGCCCGCACACCGCGGGGCCCGCCCCCAAGGCCACCAGGAGACAAAGCAAGCACCAAGCCACACCCAAGGGGGAGAGGCACCCCCGCGCCCCACCCGGCCGACACAGCCCGGAAAGACCCCGCAAGGAGAGACCCCGGCAAAGCCCCCCCGAGACCCACCGCCACGCCCGACCGCACCATCTTGATGTGCTTTTACTCTATGCAGTGGCCCAGCCACCAACAGAGGGGCCAAGCCCCCACCGGAGAGGCCCAAATATGTGTGCCAACCCACCACCCTGTTATGGTGCCTCTCCATTCCCCAATGGAGAGGCACTTCCCGATCCCCTGTGTGAATGTGTGTGTTTGGTGGATGTATGGGGTGTAATTAAAAGAAGGGGGATGGAGGGGAGCGGATCCCCCTCCAGCCTCTGTGGATTTATGTGTATGTGGTGTAATAGGCCGGAGGGTGTAAATGATGATACACCCTCCGGGGGGTGACATGTTGAGATGCGATTAAAATTGGAGGGATTAGTAGGGCAACTAGAGGTGGGAGGGCCGCCCCCATGCCACTACATAGTAACACAGGTGGCGGCCTCCTCCACCCCCAGCCCCACCATCCAGCCCCCCAAGGGTTGGGTATTGGTGTGTGGTGCATTTTCTGAGTGAGCCAGACCACCTGGGAGTGGGGTGAAGTGAACATGTAGGAGGCCTGTCCAGTGTGAGCCGGGCCCGTCCGCGTGGCGGGCCACGCGAGAGGGTAGATGGTGCAGACGGGCAAGTGGCACTGCGGGCCCCGGAACAGCACAGCCGGAGACCCCCCCCCACGGCACCCCCCCAGACCGCGCCGGCCCCGCGGAGCACGGCGACACCCCCCACCCCCGGGCACAGCCAGGCACCAACAACATCCCCCGGCGCCCCAGGGGGCGACCCCCGCCGCCCGCCGGCCCGGAGCAACGCCACCCCGCCACCAAGGGGAGCGGCCGAGCAGGGGGGAGGCCCATGCCCGCACCAGGGCCAGCACAGGCCCACCCGGCGCCACGATACAACACTCTCCACCGGGAGGCGGCCCCGGCCCCCCCGACGAGAGAGGACGCCATCCACCGCCAAGCAGGGCCATCCCGCCAGCCACGGACCGGCAAGCCAGAGTACCGAAGCACCCCCAGCCCGGAACCGCCCCCCCACGCCACCGGCGCCAATAGAGCCCCCCCCCCCCCACGGAGGCAATCCCCGACGACCCACGCACCGGCACGAGACACCCCCCCGACGCCAGCACACCCCGAACAACAGCGGGCCCAAGGCCACCAGCCCCGCCCCGCCCAAGGCTGCGCAGCGCCGCCACGAGCCGCGGCCGGTCCCCGGGCAGATTGCCGGAGAGCACCTCCCCGGACACGTAGCCCAAGGATCCGCCCCCGGGGCACCCCCGCCCCGGAATCGCGCCCACGGCGCCCGGTGCACCCAGCCAGCAGACCAGCCAATCCCAACGCGGATCCACCGGGCGAGGAACCACGCGCCGCGCCCCCGCACACCCGCCCAATACGACCCCCGGGGAGGCCCCATAGTACCCCTCACCCCACCCCCTAGCCATAACGTCCACACCCCGGCCATTGCGGTCGTACAAAAAGCCCCCGAGGGGGCCCCGCCTGGCTCGTCGCGCAAGCGACATCCCTAGCAAAGGTGCGCCCCAGGGAGCCAAGCCAAGGACCCGCAGGGCCGACGGAGCAACCCACAGCCACACCCTGCCACCCAGCAACCCAGGAGGCAATCGCCGACCCCGGGCAGCAGCCACCCCCAAAGCTACCCCCACCCCGGATCCCCCCGGACCGGAGCCAAGGACCCCACCACCCCAGGCCCCCCAACGAGACCACCCCCCAGCCAACCCACCCGGCACGGCACCGCCCGTCCCCCAGGCGGGAGCCACAGCCCCCCCACCAGTGCCCCAGGCCAACGGGAGCCCCCCAAACCCAACCCCACAGGATGGCGGGCGCAAGAGCAAAGGAGGAGGAGGGGGGGGAGGACGAGACAGGGGGACAGGGAGCAAGGGGAAGGAGCGGCAGGGGAGCACGCAGGGCCCCAGCCCCAGAGACCAACCAGATGCGCATGCAAGGGGCAACGGCGCCAAATCAAACAGCCCCGGGACCCCGTGAACACCCAGAAGGAATGCACACCCGTGCTGAGGCAACAAGGCACCCCGGCAACCCACCCCAGCCATCCTGACCAAGACCGCCCCAGAGGCCCAAGGCGGCCCCGGCCTACAGTTGGGCTAGTGCGTTAGTAAAGAGTGGTGCTGGCAGTCGCTTGCAGGCTAGATCATCAGGCTTTTAAAAATTTAGATTTAATGCAATTAAAAAAGGAGTCCAACGCTCCTCAAAGCACGTTATTTTTTTTTGTTTTCTGAGAGCAGACATCTTTTCCATGGAAATAAATTCTGTGAGGAGATTTTGCCATTGGTTTATGTTTAAGGATTTTTTGTCTTTCCAATTTAGTAATATTGCTTTTTTTGCTATGGCTAGTGCCGCAAGGATTGATTGTGATTGGTTTGCTGGAGGTTGAAGCATTGTCAGGTCTCCAATCAAACAGAGATTTGGAGATAAAGGAATTCTGTAGTCCAAAATGGAGGACAGTTTTTCAGTGATTAGAATCCAAAAGTGTTGAACTGGGGAGCAAAGCCATAAGGCATGTAAATAGGAATCCGCTGTATTCTGGGTGCACTGAGAGCAGATGTCTGTTGCTGAGAAGCCCATTTTATGCATTTTCTGTTGGGTAATGTGGGATCTGTGGAGGACCTTGTATTGAATTAGCTGAAGGTTTGTGTTTTTTGTCATCTTAAAAGTATTACAACAAATTTCTGCCCAGAAATCAGTGCTCGGGGTGATTGAGAGTTCGGCCTCCCACTTCGCGATTGGTAAGTAATTACAGTTAGTGTTCGAAAGCGCTCTGTATATTTTTGAGAGTTTTTTTGATTTTGTTGAGATTTTTTTCATATATATAGCCAGTTCTGGAGGTTGTAACGTAGTTAAGTCTAGTGGAGTGGTTTTCTTTATTGTCTCTGTTACTTGTAAGTACTGTAGAAAGTTACTTTTATTTATATCGAATGCTTGGGTTAGATTGTTATATGACCTGATCTTGTCATTTTCAAAAAGGTCTTGGAGATGAGTGATTCCACTCTCTTCCCATGTCTTCAGATAGAGTGGTGTTTTTTTATTTTTAAAGTCGGGGTTGTGCCAGATTGGAGAGAGTATACTAGTTTTTAATTGGCCATTTGTGATGCCCAGGGCTTTCCACCATGCAGTCAGTGTGGAGGCAATTAGTGGGTTTTTAAAGCAGTTGTGATGTTTGAGGGTCGCAGTGATAAAAGGGAGATCAGAGAGTTTAATGTGTTTGCAGTCTAACTGTTCTATTTCTAGCCAGGTGTTGTAGTATTCTTTTGGATTTAGCCATTCTGTTAAATATAGTATTTGGTTTGCTAAGTAATAATGCATGAAATTAGGGGCTTCTAAACCACCCTCGTCTTTGTTTTTTTGAAGGGTAGAAAGGCTTATTTTAGGTTTTTTATTTCTAGTATAGAATTTTGTAGTTGTAGAATCTAATCTTTGAAACCATTGTTTTGGTGGTTTCAGTGGTATCATTGAGAACAAGTAGTTTATTTTTGGTAAGATTTTCATTTTAACTGAGGCTATCCTGCCAAGTAGTGAGATGGGGAGATTGTTCCATCTCCGCAGATCTTCTGTGACTTTGTCCAACATCGGATCATGATTTAGTTTAATTAATTCATTTAAGTTTGGTGATATATTTAAGCCTAGATATTTAATTGTATTTGTGGTGGAGGGGTGTTGTGGATTTTGGTGTGCAGGATTCCAAGAGTTTTTTGTCAAAGGGAGGATTGATGATTTTGTCCAGTTAATGGAATAGTCTGATAATTTAGAGAAGCTGTTTATTAGATTAAATACTTCCTCTAAAGAGGATTGCGGTTCTTCCAAATAGAGTAAAATGTCATCCGCGTAGAGATTAATTTTGTGTTCTGAGATGGATGAGTGGATTCCTTTAATAACAGAGTTCTGACGTACAGCTGCTGCGAGAGGTTCAACGAATATTGCAAAAAGCAAAGGTGAGAGTGGACAGCCTTGTCTGGTTCCCCTCTGCAGTGTGAAGCTTTGGGATGTTATTTTGTTTGTGGTTACTGAGGCCTTAGGTTTATTGTACAGGGTGGAGATCCATTGTATGAATGATTCTCCGAAGCCAAATTTGCCAAGGACAGTTAGGAGGAATGACCAGTTTACTCTATCAAATGCTTTTTCTGCATCGAGTGACAAGATTATTGTTTTCTTTTTAGAGTTCTGTGCCATGTTGATCACATTAAACAGTCTTCTCACATTGTCTGTGGAGTGTCTATTTTTAATAAAACCTGTCTGGTCTTGGTGTATAATTGACTGTACTACTTTCTCTAACCTAGATGTGAGTGCTTTGGAAATAATTTTTAAGTCTGTGTTAATAAGTGAGATGGGACGATAGCTTGAGGGTAATATGGGGTTTTTGTCTGGTTTAAGTAACAATTTAATGTTCGCTGTATTCATGTGACCTCCTACATGCCCTTTATTTTTGATCTCTGTTACTACTCTGAAAAATAGTGGAGCCAGCATTGACCAGAAATGTTTAAGGAATTCAGCAGGGAACCCATCTGGACCTGGTGCTTTGCCTGTTGACATGCTATCTAAAGCATTTTGTAATTCTTGTAAGGTTAATGGTGAGTCTAAGGTGGTTTTCTGATCTATAGTGAGCTGTGGTAGGTTTAGTTTATTAAGAAAGGTTTTAATATCTTCAGGGTCAGGGTTTAAATTTGATGAGTATAAGTTTTGATAATAATCATGAAAGATGTTATTAATGTCCTGAGGTAAGTTTAAAGTTTGACCTGCGTTATCAGAAATTGCTGCTATAAATGAATTTTCTTTATTATGTTTGAGCTGATTTGCTAAATATTTGCCTGATTTATTATTATAGTCAAAGTTTTTGTATCGTAATTGTTGCAAAATGAAGTCGGTTTTTTTTAGATAAGATGATATTCAGATTAAGTTTTGTATTTTGGAGTTTTTCCCATAAAAGTTCAGAAGGGTTAGCTGCGTATTCTTCCGTAAGTTTTTTGATCTTTTCTTCAAGTGTTTTTTCTGCTATCTGTTCCTGTTTTTTCTTAAAAGAAGAGTATGATATAATCTTCCCTCTAATGACAGCCTTGCCAGTTTCCCAGAGTAAGGACGGTGATATTTCCGGGGAGTCGTTTGTCAATAGAAAGTCCTCCCATTCTTTTCTTATATTTTTTTCAAATTTACTGTCATTAAGTAATGAAGTGTTAAAGCGCCATAGAGAGGATACTTTCTGATTAGAGTCACACTGCAGGGTGAGGGATATTGGGGCATGATCGCTAATAATTATAGGATGTATTTTAGAGGACATCTTATGTACGATGGAATTATTTGAAAGAAAAAAGTCAATTCGGGAGAAGGATTTATGCACAGGGGAGAAGAAGGTATATTCTTTTTTAGTTGGGTTATTCAGTCTCCATACATCTCCTATTCCAAGATCTTCCATGTAATCCATTAATACTTTAGCAGATCGAGATGGTTTTGTATTTGAGCACTTACTAGATCTGTCCAATGATGTGTTGAGCGCCAGATTGAAGTCACCTCCGATGATTAGAGACGAGTCTGCAGAAAGGTCTGAAAGCTCTGAGAAAATTCTATGGAAAAAATCAGGGTCATCATTATTGGGGGCATATAGATTAAGAATTGTGAAACATTTATTATGCACTTCTAAATAGGAAGGTAAACAGTAGCTCTCTGGTGTTAGTTACGGTGTAAATCATTTGTGTAAATGAATAAGAAAGACACAATTGAAAGCTCCGGAGCTGCATGTGAGCATGCGCCTGCATTCGCATGCCTCTGCTACAGGAGAACGACACTCACGGACACGGAGGCACGGTTAGCTTAGCATATTCGGCAGTAATACACAAAAAAAAAGCCGTGATATACATTTTCGGTCATACCGCCCAGCCCTAATTAAGCCCTAAATCCATCCATTTTCAGACCCACTTAGTCCTGTTTGTCAGGGTCACGGGGGCCTGCCAGTGCCAATCTCTGGCTCTCATTGGGCGCTGGGCGGGGATACACCCTGGACAGGGTGCCAGTCCATTGCAGGACGGCCCTAAATCTATGAGAACAAAATTAATTTGTAGATTATCTGTGGGTCACCTGCTTACATGAATATTAGCTTGACCACAACTAAGTTTGCAAAGGGGATGCAATCGTACATTTCTATGGGACCTTAAGCTCTGGAATTTTTGGAATATTAAAAAAGAGAAACTTGTCATGGGAATTATTTATTGGAATTAACTGAAAATTGGGACTAATTTCAAATTACGGTAGCACAGGAGTGTCAAACTCATTTTAGTTCCGGGGCCAAATATGGAGCAGTTTGATCTTAAGTGGGCCAGAGATTATTTTCAACATTATTGTGCCCTAGTTTGCACTTCCACGTATGCATTAAATACAAAATATGTAAGAAACCGACAATATCCAAGCAATAAGTGACAGATATCAGTCCCATCAGGATGTTCTCTTTAAATTTCCTACATTTTGTGACTGATTTCTATTTAATTAAGGACATATTATCTCATAATTTGACAAAGATTTAAAGATTTTGTAATAATTTTTTGTTTTTTTCAAAAGTTTAATATTAAAAATGACTGCAGTTTTGCGATATCAGTACTGGGAAAACTGTGAGCACCTGCAAATATTGTTGAGTTTCATTTACAAATGTTTTGTCAAACTTTTTCCTGAGGGCCGAATTGGATGCTCCAAAGGGCCAGATTTGGCCCCCGGGCCTTGAGTTTGACAAATGTGCTGTAGCATATCCAAACATGAATATGAGCATTCATGCAAAACAATACAATTAAAAACATCAACAAAAATATGATTTAAACTCAATACATTTATCACGGGAAATCTCAGTGGCAAAAACACCACCACGGATACCAATGCTCTTCATGGACAAACAGTGTAGTTTTTGTTTTAAATGAAAATATTTTCTTGAACAATTAATTATTACATACATTTTGAGTAAAAAAATACTAATGTGCCTTTCTGAATTGGCTAAAATGACACAACCCCCCATCTAAAAGCAACAAAAAAGCCTTGTTCAAAAAACCTACAGGCAATGGCCACTTCCTGATGGAGAAGTGTCTCAATAGCAGAGATATCCTCAAGAATGAAATCTGGTTAAGTGAAGATTTTAAATCCCATTCCATTTTGTTTTTCCATTTAAATCTCATTAATTCTCATTCATTTCCCTTAACTCCCATGGAAAGTTTCCAACTTTGAAAATTACCAGAATTTTGCTCCCCTAGCAGCAACACCACCTTGGCCACTCAGTCCACAAAAAAAAGGTAGCAATCATTGCATCTCGGCTAAGACTTATAGATCCATGCATGTCAACTATACTGGGAAAAGTCACTTAACTTCAGAAATTTAAAAATATGTTGTTGAATTTAAAGACATAAAACTTTTTAAATCACACTCGAGAAAAATATGAAACAAGGCATTAATATTCAGGATGCTGCATGGAAACTACATCACCTAAGACAACAGCACCATAAATCAAAGAGGTTAATCATTTCAGTAACAAAGATTTATCTCTCAGTATAAACACTATCCTAGAAATGGCAAAAGCCACTCTTTATGCAGTTTTCAATTTTTTTTTTTTTTTTTAATTTATGATATATCTTGTGTTTTTCTGCTGACACAAACAGTTCATTCTTTATGGTCTGATTTTTTTTTCTTCATGTTTTATGTCTTACTATACTTTCAAACCAGACTTGCCAAAAGAAGCAGGTGATAAAATAAAAAAGAGCCACTTAAGCTTTTATGTCAACTCGGGTAATGAGATTTTTTTTTAACAACTGCAGTCCAGATGACCAGCTGTCTGGGTATGGTCAGCATTATTTAATATGTAGATCATATTGCAGTAGCATAACAATTTCATGGTGTCTTTAAGGGACTCCAGATCTGCTGAATTAAGCACTTCTGTCTCATGTGTGCTGTGTCTTGTTGATGTGTCTCTATCTTAGCAAGCATCACACTTAAAACTACAAGCACTAATGATATCAATAAACCAATGGATTTAAAGTGGTTTATAAAAAGAACCAAATACACTCGTTATAGCAATAAACCAATGGGTTTAAGGTGATGTAAAATAATTAAATACATTGTATTCATGTGTTATATCTATGACTATCTCCAAGTGTGGCTATTTGGCTAGCTCCGAAAATAGCCTCAAAACTTGGCTTAATGCCTAATTTTTCTACTTTTACAGGTTCTACGATGTTCCTAGTTTAACCTACTCAGAGCCCCTGAGCCATGATGAGAGGGACGTGTCTTACTGGCGAAGGCGAGGCCAGGACTTCAGCATTCTTTTGGACTATGCTGACGGCAGAGAGCTGAGGGCCTCTGCTGGAGCATGGAGGCCACAGGCTTTGATCTCAGCAGAGGAGTACAGGGCAGAGAGACAAGCGCAGCAGCTATGGGAGGACATTTCCTGGCTAAGAGACCCGGATTCTGGCCCTGGTCAGCTAAGGGTGACTGGGGAAAGGAAGTGCCAGAGCCTTGGTACAGAAGAGTGGAGGCCTGCTATTGGGCTAGGGAGGCAGCTGTCAGATGGGGATGGGGAAAGATGGGCACAGGACCATTATCGCCTAAGGACACCGGAGGGTTTTTTTCATCCAAGAACAAAAGCAAAGTCTCAGTCTCTCCCAAGAGTTTTGTCACCTGATGGAATTAGTGGTCGAGAGCTTGTTCCATCAAGGCCTAGCTTACCTGATAGACAGAGGATGAGCAGCACTGTCTTTTCTGGGCCCTACAGTAGGTACATCTATAGTGGTGGTAGAGATCGGTGGGGTAGAAGTCTAGGGCAGAGCAGCCATGTTGCACTTTTACCAAAGCCCAGGTTTAGTAGGCCGTTAAAGCCTCCATCATATGAAATTCACCAGCAGACTAGGGGTAGCGCAGAAATGCTTGCTATAGAGCAGGGAGCCAAACAAAAAGACAGGTCTATTTATTATTCAAGGGGTGGGGACCTGAGACAAGATTATTACGCACAACAGTCAGTCCTTACTGGGATGGAGCCCCCTGGCTACATACCACCCCCATCATATAGAAGACTCCCACCCCCAAGAGCAGTTTCAATCAATCGCAATGAAATGGCTAACTTTAGATGGAGGGCAGAGGCTTTGCAAATGCCCCTCTCTGATCCTGGACGATGGCTATCAAGACAGACAAGCGGATCATGGCTGGAACAATATGTTGATCGTAGTCTGTCCTATCGAAAACAAATGCAGGTACTTTCTGGACATGAAGAACAACCAAGTCTTTCCCGTCAAGTACCCACTGAAGACCCAAGAGTGAAGCAAATCTCAGGAGGGGCTGGTGGAAATTCTCTGACTGACTCGGACAAAATCCGTAACATCAGCAAAGAGATTCCACCTGCAAAGACTTTAGGACAATCTACACATGATAGTGCCTTTCCTTCCCAACCGGGGCCAGCTCCCAACAGTGAAAACCGTAAAATTGGCTCAACTGACAATGACAGCAGTAATCGGTGGTCTAACAGGAGTATTAACAAAAAAGGTGACATTTTATCCCCTGAGAAAAACCGTAGTCAATTTTTTCCTTCATCCATTTTAGGCAAACCCCCTCCACCCCCATGTAAACCAACTGAGCAGGGTATTTCTGAAACTGTGGTAGAGTTAAAAAAGGTGGAACAGCCTGAACCACCAGAGAAGGACAAATCAAAGAATTTAAAAAAGAGACTTAGTGAAACAATTTTCTGTCTGGTGTCTGTACCTGTCACTCCACAGCTCACAGGGACAATTCGAGATCAGAATAATAATAACGAAAAATCACCAGACCCAGCAGGTAGTCCAAGTGACAACAAAACTGGCCACCTAACTAACCAAAGTCTTCAAAGCACATCATCAGCTGAAGCTGAGCTGCAAGCACTAACTGGTAGCATAGCAAGCAGCAAAGCAAGCAGTAGAGCGAGCAGCAAAATGTTTAAAAAGTTACCATGTAGGCCACCTAAAATAAATCATTACAAGGAGCTCAAGCTGACAGGTACATGGCCAGCAAACCAATATCGAGACCAGGAAACGCAAACTAGTCCTGATGCCCAGAAACCTGACCCTGAAGACAAGGAAGCACAACAAGACCCGGTTCCTCCTGATGCTGAAGTCACTTCTGATAGCAGTGGGGCAGTGGGCGGTACATTCAGTTTTCCTATACAGGGAGTAAAAAGCCTGAAACTATCAAGCAACAGCGCATTCTCTCTAACTTCCACCTTCTCTAGCCAGCTGAACAAGAGCACAGCTCAGCAGCCAGCAGTGCCGTCCTCAGGAAATGTGGAGGAGATCAAACCAGCAGCAAATAGTGGGCAAGAACCAACTGAACCGCTTCTGATAAAGCCGGCAAGTCAGCGACCATGGGATTCTGTTAAAGAGCTGGAGACCATCAAAAAAGAAGTCCAGAATCAACAGCAGCAGCAGCAGAACAGCAAACAACCTAGTGTTGACAAGTGCATAGAAGATCTCAATGAGGCCTACAAAGACATTTTGGAATTAGGCACTGCCAGCAATAAAGTCCCAGATGGTTCTGTACAAATCCCTGACCGCATCAAAATCCGACTGACATCAGAGCCTCTCAACAAGCCCAGTAGCCTTAGACGCAGTGCAGTAAGCTGGTCGGTAGACCCAGAATATAGGGAAGTCAAGAGCGCCTTCTCTAGGCCTGCAACAAAGTCGGTGACCTTCAGTAAGCAGCTCAGAGAAGAGCTCCCTGTTCCACCACGTGAGACGGGTTTCAGAGAGTACAGGGTAGTTTCTCATCTTTCTCGCAGAAGGAGTAACGATGGCAGAACAGTGAAACTGGACTTGCCAGATGAACCTATTGAGACACCACTTTGTGACTTCAGTCCAACCACACGTACCGCAGCAGCTGAAGTGCCGTGGGCGGATAGACAGCCAATGCAAGATGCATCCACACTAACTAGTCCTCCTGATTATGAGGATATATGCCAGGCTTTCCGTCAGTCTAAAGATCCTGCAGATGTCATCAAAGCATCCACAGGTCTTTCTAGAACAAATGGCACAGAATCTCTCCAAGATTTCAATGCTGACTTAGAAGAAGAGTGTCCGATTTGTAAAAGAGAACTTGAAAATCAAATGAGACAGGGTCCATTGCCTCCACTTCATGAGGAGAACAGCTCAGATAGCTCAGCCAATCAAAATGGTAGTCCGCCCCAATGTGGTGCTTTAGACAGTCCAGCCGAAGATATAAAAGCCGAGGAGTCAGATAACTCAGTTTTGAAACAGTCAAAGACTGACCAGTGTGTTGAAGCAAAGGAGCAGCATTTACTGTCACAGGAAAATGTTATTGAGGGCGAGAAGGCCAACAGTGCTCAGGCAGAAATTTTAGAAACGGAGTGCTCAAGTACTTCTGCTGAGAGCCTACCAGCAAATGAAGCTACAGAGGATGCATCCTCTGCAACTAGAATATTATCAAATGATATGCTAACCTGCCACCAAGTCACTGAGAAACAGAGTGCTCTTGAAACACCAGCTGAGCTAGTAAAATCAAAAGGGAAGGAAGTTATAAAAGGAGAAACCTGTGAGGACGGTGCTGTAGAACAGCCAGACAATGCAAGCATTGAGTCACAGGGTGCAGTGCTTGATGACAAGAAGGAGGCAAAGAAGCCATTCGCTGTCCCAGAGAATAAACTTGGCCTACGGACTAATTTAGGGCGAGACCACCCAGGGTTACCAGAGTTTCCTCCAGAAAGACTGCCACTTTCAGTTCCCCCAAACCCAGACCGCAGACTATCTCTGTGCTTAGAGGGGGAGAAGAGGAGCAGGGGTCCATCTCACCGAATTGAAGCCCTGCAGAACAAGCTAGCTATTTCTCCAGGTCGGGTGGCAGTTGAGCGACTGGCCCGGATGAGGGAGGTGGACGTCATGTATCGCATGAGGCGCCTTAGCATCAGAAGCACTGACTCTGGGGAGGGAGAGGCAGAGGGGGAGGGCAAAGAAGAACAAGCAGAGGAGCTCAGCTTTGCTCTTCAGAGAGACAAAGAGAACAATCAAGAGATTACTCATTCACAGCAGGTCTCTGAGGCAACAGTGGTGCAAGATGAAGAGGAGAAATCTCTCCCAGGTAAGCTGACTCGAAATCTATATGAAACTTATCTCTGGTAATTAAAGTCGCCATCTGAGTATGCTCTTCTGTACATCTTGTTTAAGTTGATTTAAAAAACACATTTTGTGCTGGTATATTCAAATGAAATTGCATTGTTAGAATAGAAGGTGATTGATATTTATACTTTTTTTGCCGCCGTATTTCACAGCCCCATGACCAAGCCGAGGCAAGGCAGTGCAGAAAGACGGTCCATCATCTCCATCTGAGATTTTTAGCTCAAACACTGTGACCAGGCTGCCTACTAGATTGCCTTCATCTCATCTTGACACTGAAATGGCCTTCTTGTCCGACAAGAGCATTGTTAATACCCTCACCCTCAGCGCTGCGTTGACTGCTAAGAGTGCTGTTCCACTGCCAAAGGGAGGAGCCCCTTTAAACTTGAGGGGCAACTTTCACCCCAAATCCCACCACAGCCCTCCCAAACTGAAATCAACTTACCCCATTGACCCTCCATACCTATTCCAGCCCCTAAATAGTGTTTCTACTAGCTAGTCTTCTTGTAGCGGCTTGCCCTTTCTATTCTATCCTCCCCATGCTTTTCTCATCGGCAGACATTATGCAAACCTGTTCCGTATACTAGAAATTTTGAAATGGTTAAACTGCGAAACTATTTTTTCGCGATCTGATTGAATCGGTTTGTTTACAGACAAGCTGTCAAGGACATGAATGTAAGTGTTTTTATGTTTAGCCTAATTATAGATTTAGGATTCCAACCGCAGACCTGTTTTTTTGCATTTACACCAAAAACTAAAAAAAAGAAGAAAAAAAAAGAAAAAATGCGCATCTGATGGTGTTATGGCGACAGCTATTTTACAAGTGGACATCACTGTCTTTGGCTCCAGAACTGTTTTGAT
Source organism: Gouania willdenowi (assembly GCF_900634775.1). NCBI lineage: Eukaryota > Metazoa > Chordata > Actinopteri > Blenniiformes > Gobiesocidae > Gouania > Gouania willdenowi. Next base: position 19,333,258 of record NC_041060.1, on the reverse strand, counting down.
TTTCACATGAGCTAGACCAGCCTTTGTTTCTCTTAGAAATAAAACTACATTGTGCCCTTTCATAGCTTTTTGTATACACTGCAAACTATAACACCCAGGGCTCTTCAGTGAAGAGTAACTCGATACCACATGAAATGACATTTGAGCGATTTATTATCAGGCATGTTGGTTCAAGGCTGGACAGGGAGAGTTGCCTTTCGTACCCAGATGTGTAAGCGCTGGGTGAATAAGGTGGCGTTTCTGATTAGTTTCCTGATCAATCCAATCTACTACCCCCACTTCCAGATACTTTCAGGAATCAATAAAGGCACAGATTGAGTCAAAAAAGGTGATCAGCAAATTTGTTTGTCAAAATGTTTAAAGAGCAGTGGAGACATTTTCCAAAAAAAAGAAAAAAAAAAAAGAAAAAAAAAAGCAATATTGTTGAACAAACAGCTTATTGCTGTAGTGGAGCTACCTGTAGGCACCTTTTGTCAGGGTGTAAACAAGTCATTCAGATCATATTACAGGGAAATGGAACAGCATCAGGGTAAATGGGAGATTCATGGGGTGGGAGCTTTTTTGTCATGAGATATATCTTAGTTCAAACATCTGCATTGCAAAGAGTGTACATCCCACTGAAAACTTAGTTTTTTTAGCATCAAATTGGTAATCACTTTGCATAATGTACAAAAATAAAGTATATTTTAAATAGAGAAATTTTGTATTTAACCATGAAACTTTATTTATTTCACACAAGCTAAAACTATCATATGTGTGTACAGCATCATATTGAGAGGATACATAATTTTCTAGTGCTTTAAGAATTTTACCAGAGTGAGATATGGTGGGATGGCCCTGTAGTGTGCCTTGATCACACGATCGGTTTCAGTGAGCGATAGGGTTCGTCGCAGCGAGAGGTGAAGGGTATGGAAGCTTTTTTGATTGTGCCATAATTTTCAAATCAATAGTGCTTTTTTTCCCACGCTGACAGAGTCAATGTTGAATCCTTGTTGTATCTAGCACATGAACCCATCCGAGCTGTATTATGTATGTCAGATATTAGACATGTCTTGTGTTATTCATTGTCTTTTTTTTGTATGTCTTCCAATCTTCATCATGTATTGTTCTGTCGTTGGTTCCTTCCTTGAGAAATGCTCAGAAATAAACATTTTGACTTTTTTTTCCTGTTCCTTCCTCTTGCCCCTTGTTTCACCTTCCCTTCCTTGTTTTTTTCCACTGCTGTTGTGAGTAAATTATTCTGCTGCTGTCATTAACAGGTCCATATAGAATGCAATGCAGGGTGCTGTGATAGACTAAAACCACATATCTGTATGGTAATAATCTGAACTGTGGTGATTAAACAACAACAACAGATGCTATTTAATTCAACATTTTTTAATTTGTTGTAAGTTGTGGTTTTCCTCAGAACGACACTTGTGTATTGACACAACATTGAGTTCAAGCTGGCCATCATTTGTTCAGTCATTCCTCCAGTATCACTTACTTGTTATGTAGCATTTTATAGTTGTAGCACTTTATCAGCTGTGATTTCTGTCTTGGCGTTTCATGTGTTTCTCGTAAAAATTGGAAGACTCATCCTGCCTTATTATACGTGCATTACATTCAACTCCAGGAAATGCCAAATATTATGATACTAAGCACTGTTTCACATCCTAAGTTCTTAAAAACAAACTGGCTGTTCTGCCCTCCCTCTGGTCGGAGAGGTACAGTAGCATTTATGGGTAGTTTCTGCTCTTCGTGGTGTTTTATCTGTAGGTACAACCTCAAATGTTAAAAAGTACAGGATGAGATTTAGCAAATCATGATTAGCTTGTAGTTAGCATCACAAGAAGGACAAGCCCCATATATTTACACATCTCATGTTCAAATCAATTTGAAGACCTAATGGCCTTTTTTCGTTGGTCATGTTTTTATTTTATTTTTTATTTTTTTTACTTACCCCGAATACAATTTAATAACAATTTCAGTACCTATAAACCCCCTTCCCTGCCCAACAATTGGCATGTGTCAGGTACACTTGAACAGTGTTGTTTGACCTTTTGTACTGCAGGTGATGTGCACCAAGGGATGATTTATGCACACTTGTAATATTTTCTATTTTCATATGAGATTTAAGTGCTTTTTGTATTCACATTTTTCTTTTCTTCCTTGCATGAAATGCAAGAGAGACGGGGGGGGGGGGGGGAATGCTTTTCATAAATTCTATTTGCATTTGGTACTCCAACAGTAAATCCCGTGGGCAAAGCATTATGTTTTCATGTATAATTTATTATACTATGCCAAGTATTTAAAAGCTATTTTTAGAGTAAATAACCAACTCATTCATTGTTCCTTTGAGACATGCCTTTATCTTTGTATCAATAAATATGAGCATAATACATAGTCATATGATTGTGCTACTGTTGTATGATACTGCAGTTTGATTCATAATAAAACTCTTTGCATGAACTCACTGTCTCTGATTTGTTGTTGATGTAGAAGACGCTGATTTTTGGGCATATTTATACAGTTGATGTCTCAATGACAATTTTAAGGAGTTTTACAACACTTTTGGGGCAATACATTTTTGGAGTATTTAAAGAAGCTATTACTTTAGCAAGTTATTGTACAATACAACAAATTATTTTGTGATTTTTGGTGTAACTTTTATCACAGCAGGGGTCACAAAACATTATCAATGACAATGCCAGTATTTTGAATAATGACTGATTTGATCATCAATAAAGGAAAGGAAAAAGGATTTGGGGATTATTTTGTGTCTTTTTGTTGTCGTTTCTTGTGTTTTTGGATTCATTTTGTGTATTTTTGTTTTATACATTTTCCAATAATTTTGTGCATTGTTGTCATTTTGTACATTTTCTCTCATTTTGCATGTTTTTGTTGTCTTGCGTGTCTCTGGAGTTATTTGTGCCTATTTTTGTCATTTTGTATTTATTTTTTTCCATTATCTATTTGTAGTCGTCTTGTACGTTCATGGAGTAATTTAGTGTATATTTGTTGTCATTTTGTAGATTTGTTTTGTTTTTTGTTCATCGTTGTCTGTCTGTGTGTGTTTTTCTGCAATTTTGTACGATTTTAAAGTCAATTTGTGTAGTTCTGGTGTTGTTTGGCGTGTTGTCATTTCATTAATTTTTAGATTATTTTTTGTGCAATTATTTTGGGGGCTGCACAAAATTAGACAGAGGGCCACGTGTGGCCCCCAAGCCGCCAGTTTCCCACGTCTGGTCTATAAAGTACTTCTTCAGTAAAATGAGTGTAGCTCCTTAAATTAACCTTATGTACATATACCTGGAGTGTGGGAGAAAAAATACACTTAATAGAATGCTCATAATAGTTCAGAAAAACAAGATTTCTGCACAATTTATTCATTTGTGTTGTCCAAAGAGGGAGCACTTTTTAATTATTTAATATTTGATTAATGTCAGTAGCCTGATGGCAACAGAAAACAGAACAATAATAGGAGTATATTTATTTTTTCCCGACACTTGTACTCTTTTGCAATGGCATTATGGCTGCTTTTCCTGCCAGGCTTTCACAGTGAGCTCCACTCGATGGATTAAAGCATTGGCAGAAAGAAAGATGTGAACCTGTTAAATGTACCAGCATGATGCACTCTGAGGCTTGGAGGATTTCCATTCTGATGGAAGAGGGTGTCCGGATGAGCTTTATAACAAGTGGCATTAATAAACTCTCTGATGTTGGGCTAAAGACAAGTTTTACAGGTACGTTTTTAAATGCTGTGTTTGTTTTCACTTCAGTGATTATGTGCTTTAATTGTATATTTAGCTACATTTATTATTATCATTATTTTTTTTTGAAGATATAACTTTGAATTTAGCTATTAAAAAGCGAAACAATAATCGTTAGCAACATGCTACGTCACTAAGAAATGCTAATTTTAGCAACTAGCTAAACAAAGTCACGCTCATACCAAAGCTAGGTTATTAGCCATGCGGTGGGGAAATACACAAATAAACTGAGTTCATGTAACGTTATTTTATTTTATTTTTTTATATTAAACGTTGATTTTAAACTAAAAACTGACTGAGCTTTGTGATTGGGTAACAAAAAGCTAGTTGAACTCTACAATTAAATAAGCCTAGTGATATTGCTGTACTTTACAGACTTGTTTCATAACACAATATTTTAAAAAAAAAAAAAATATTTTTGGTGAAATTTCAAACAAAGGAATTAGCAAATTCCAATATTAATGTATTAATGCTAATTAATATGAGCTTATCGTCAAGTATTCATAAATAAATGGCTTTTGGATGGTTTTGTGTTTTATTTTTTGTGTGTATAGTGCATATGGACATTATATGGTGTTGTTTTAAACAACAATATTTTTCACTATTGATCTTCAGTAACGTAATTCCCCAAAACAAAAAAGGTGATTTTGGTTATTTTCATGGAAGCCAAAAAAAAAACAAAAAAAAAACAAGTATTGTCTCACTAGTAACATCTTATTATTATTCAATTAAAATGATAAGAAAACGTTGTGTTTTTATGCTTTAATTAAAAAAAAAAAAACTTGAATGAAAAATAATTGACACCCAAAGAATTTCACTTGAACATTTTTTTTTTTTAAATGAAAATATTTTATTTACTTGAAGTGAATTATTTTTGATTGCAAATATATATATATATATATATATATATATATATTTTTTTTTTTTTTTTTTTTTTTTTTTTTTTGAACGTAACTTTGCCTTTAATGGCAACACTTTTTTCTCCATGGATATATCTCCTTCTATATCTTCACATATACACCAGCAGTGTTTTTCTGTTGAGATTAGATTTTAAAATGAAGTATAACAACTTACAAGGATGTATTTATGCTTGTTTTTTGAAGGCCCCTGAATTGGTCCAGTGCTTTGTTTGCTGTTCATTAGACTCCACATGGTTGATCTACAGCTGTCGCTACATCACAGCTGCTTCTGTTTCTAAAGCCAGCTATGCATACGTTTAATAGGAATAAGTGGATCCATTTATACCACTGTAACAGTTGTTCTCTCTCTACGCTACCCCTCAACTTTGGTAGACATGGTTCACTACTATCCAATAGTAGATTCACCTTTTTTTATTCTTTGCAAAGTCTACGTGCTAGAACATTTAGATTATAGATTCATTATTAGACCCACTGTTAATGCAGCTGAATGCATCTTAGTACAGTCTGCATAGATTGCATAGAACCAAATAAGTAAAGTTTTACAATAATCTTAATAAATAGTTTTTTTTGTGTGTGTGAAACAAACTTTGACAAAATGGGCAAGAGTCCATGCAATGCACGTACACAAAACACCACAAGGTGGAGACAAATAACAGTTAACAAAAAAGAGTAACAAATAATTTGCCCCCCCATGGCTGTGACCAAATAACCCTGAAACCATCATTTTGGCATTTATTTGGCAAAAAAAACGTTTGTTCATTTGTAATATGTTCTAGATTTTACTTAAAATAATGACAATTGTCCTTATTCTAAGTAAAAATCAAGGATATATAACAAATAACAATTACGTAGATAATTCATTATCTGTTTAAAGAACAGGAACATTGGTTTTAAAACAAGTGAAAAAAAGATCTAACAAAAATCTACTGGTAACTTATAATTGACTTCCACATAATAATTAAGTTATTCTTGTCTTCTTTTTGAATAGTATGTTAATGTTTCGTTGAACTTTTAAGTGAACTAACAACTTTTTTCTTCGGAGATCAAAGTAAATTTCCTGAGAAAAAAGTTGTCGGAAATAAATTAAACCTTATTATAAAAAAATCTAACTGGTAAGAAGAAATATTTTATCTGGCAAAAATGATTTCTTTAATGTGAGTCAACTTCTGGCAAATCTGCTTTTTTTCATATATAAAACCTGAGCCTTCTCTGTATAGGTCCTTAATCTTCTTTCATGTATCCATATACAATATATCAATGTACTGTTGCATACATTGATTTCTTTTCCTTGACAAAATGTTGAGGTTTGGTTGTCCTGTGGTTGTACTGCAGACTCCCTCCCTGTGCAGAGGCTGGATCACACAGTGCTGGATTGTAGTTCTGACAGCTGATTCGATCCCCCTGCTTTGGAAGTCCAACGCTCCCTGTCTATTTATGGCAGACGCCCCTCCATCCAGGCCGCTCACTTCAGCCCATACATGGTTGCTGTAGGATGAGATTACCACACCGGTTTTGGCGCATGCTGCTAACCAAACCGTTTGGAAATGTGTTGTCCTGCTTCGTACCATGAGTGTAAAAAAAAAACTTTCAGAGCTTGCTCACAAGAATGGACGTCATAGGAGCAGTGTTTTTTATTTCTAGTTGACTGGAGGATTATCCTCTTGTGTATTTCTTTTTCTCCAGTTCACCCCTCTGTTCCCCTCTGGTCCTTGACCCTCTCCTTCACCTCTCTCCTTACCACACTCTCTCTCGTTCTTTGGCCCTCTCCCTCCTTCTCTTGCTCCAGCAAGCCCTTTCTGGACTGATTTATTTGGCTTGGTGCTGCTACAGAGCTTGAGGGAAAGCACCGTGCTATATTTGTCGGTTGCCGAGGTCTGACTCTTTCGCGCTACATGACTTTGGATCTTCTGTTGGAGTTTTACCTGCTCACCTTTCCCTCCAGCCTCCTCAGCATCCGCTTTGTTACAAAGGGACTCGGCTCTTGGCGTCACATCCCTCCTGTAAGGATACATGGACCTCACCCGTGAAGTCCTTTTCTTATAGGACTGGAGCTAAAGAAAAATTAAGTTGTAAGTATTTGAACTGAAGGTTGAATTTGGGTTTTTCATTTTGAAGGGGACACATTTATGCAGCGGTGTCACCTATTCCCACCTTTATCAAAAAATTATGGTATTTATTTGAATTACTGATAAAGTAGTTTTATATTTTTCTTTGATCTCATTGAAGTTTGTGGTTTAAAACCATCAAGAAAAAATTACATTTTGAGTGAAATAAATCAAAATGTAAAGGAGCTTAAACTGCAGAATCTTTTTTCTTAAATATCTTTAGATTATAAACATTTCTCTTCGGAGTGATCATGAGTCTTTTAAAACCATATCAGTTGAGAAACACCATTTCAATTCAATTTTATGTATATAGCGCAAAAAAAAACAATAGTAGTCTCGTAGCGCTCATCACCCAAAATAAAAAGATTCTTAAGAAAAAAACCCAACAAGTTCACAAAAAATGCCTGTAATTTAAAAGGCTTTATTATTTTTCTTGCTTTAAAAAACTCAAGTGCAGTTTCACTTGTGAATTTTCCAATGTAACCTTGAGTATTAACATTCCAGGCTCCAGATTACAGCTGTGTGGTGTTCTTGTGAGCACCTGATCTGCAGGGTTTGTGTTTTGCTGGTGTATTGCCACAGCATTGGTCAGATTTCTCAACAGTTGAGTTTTCATAACGCGTGTGTGTGTGCGTGACAGACATAAGGAGAGAGCGTGTGACACCTTTTGGCAGTTGCTTGGTGTCCAGCACCTGCTGCATCCATCACAGTGAGCGACAGGTTTACTGGCCCTGCCACTGGTTTCTATTCATCCACGTATGAGCTTAAAACCATGGCACAACGTTTCATGTGAAGCAAACACAGGCATCAAAGCAGCTGTCCCATGACTATGTGTTTCTCAATACCCTTGGGAACAATTAGTTCTTTAACTTTGTTTTTTTTTTGTTGTTGAAGAATTAAGCTTTTGTTCTGTTTTTATTTTCACACGCCTAGTTTATGGTTTTAGGAGATGTTTCTTTGTTTTTGGTTTTTGACTGATTGCTCAAAAAAAATAAAGCTTTTGAGTTGTGATGCTTCTTTCCACAACAAGTTCAGAAGCAAGTGCTCTTGGGGGATGTAGTTTTTGTTCTCCGTCATTTTGGAACATCGTCTACTGTGTCTAAAACCACTGTTGTCATCTTTTAACCACGGTAAACAAACGTGCAACTTGTTTTGTATGAGGATCTTCTTTTATAGAGTGTTGCTTAAAATTTGACACAACTAGTTGGATTTAATTAGGCTTTTGGTTGTGTCTCATTTCAAATGAGTGATGCGGCAATTTTTAATTAGAGACTGACCAACTCAAACCCAGCAAAATATATTTTTTGCAAAAAAACATTTGTTTACCATCCTTAAAGTGAGAAAGAAATCTTGTTTTTTATTCCCAGATAATACCTAAATCTTAACGCTTCCTGAATGACAAGGTAAATTTAAACACAATTTTTATTAGCGCTGGGCGATATGTCTGTAAAAAGTATCACAATATGTTTAATATCAGTCAATATTGATCATTATTTTTTTTTTTAACCTATTCAAAATAAGGACCAGAAGAAAAAAAGGTCAAATTTAAAAAAATATATTTTAAACATAAATCTTTAACATTTACAAAGAGGTCAACAAAACTATGGAAAAAAATAAATAAATAAACCTCAGTTAAAAAACAAAAAAAAGTCGTTAAATGTACAAATATAGACATTAAATGAATGCTTGATCAAAGAAAAATACACAATTTGTAAATAATAAATCAGTGCACACCTGAGGTAGAACTAACATCTCTGACATTAAACTAACAGCAGGGTATGAAATAAATTTTGTCATTTATTTCCTCATTTATAATGAAATAATTTTCTAAACAAATCTGCCTACATCCCCCAGAATACCTTGCGGTTCTGGGCCAGGAGTGGTTTCAGGATTTTTTCTAACAGAGGTCAGTAAAATGATCAAACATTCTATCGCGTATATTTTCTATTGATATTGATTACATCTCTTAAGCAAAATATATTGTTTTTTCCGATATGATACCGATGTTGCAGCCTTGCGTATCAGCCGAAAACGATATTGATCAGATACGATATCATCATGAATCATACATACTTTTATTACTTTTTATTTTTATTTTATTTTTATAAAAAAATAATATTTACGTATTTTGTAGTGTGGAATGTTAGAAAAGGCTTGATCAAGTTACTCAAACAGAGAATAACAGTATTATTAACCAGTTGGTTACATACATTTTAACCGTCAACATAATATCTACAATTTAATAAAATAAATTCAAAATTGATTTGCAAAAAAAAAAAAAAAAAAAAATCAGAATTTTTAATCTGATATTCGTTTTCAGGCTGATATCGGACTGATATCGGATCGGGACACCCCTATACATAGTTAACGTTTTATCGCCCAGGCCTAGTTTTTTATCATAGTAAAACATTAACTGTTTCTATATTTTCCACCTCCAGCTTGAGCTGAACTATCGTTGTTGTTTTTGTCTTGTGCAGTTGTTAGCATTTTTGGATGAGTTGATGAGCTAATCTATTTATTTCTCTGTCGTTTGCAGAGTCCTCGGGTGGTCTGTGTGGTATTTTTAAAGTCAGCTAGAGTGAATTCCTTTCCCGTTGTCCGGCATTTGTTTCTGGGGGTGGGGAGCAGGTTTTGTTTAGATCAGAGGTTGTAGAGGTTACGGTTGGTGCTCTTTATTAAAAGAGAAGCTCCTTGAGGTAGACTGACACGTTTCCATGGATGCAGAGTTGGCTGAGAAGAGACACTTTATTAGAGCAAGTTTAATGGACATGTAAAGGGCAAATCTGTTTGGTCTGTAAAGATATCTTTCTTAATTTACATGTTACAAAATAATGCTCCATGAATAGAAGATGTTTCAAGATGATGCACTTGTAAAAATCAGCCAAAGTTGCACTTCTGGCAAGAAAATCTCTCTCTCAGTATTTCATCTCATCTGCTTTTTTTTCTCCAAGTTGTAGATGTTAAGAGTCTCACCTTATTTCAGCCGTCTGTGCTCATCGATATCCATATAAGAGCAAGGAAAGGCAGATCCCTACTCACACTGTCAGGCCTAGTTGATACAAGGCAGCAGAAAGGAATGCAGCGCTGGATCTTAAGACGGAATGTCAGAGTAAATGTTTGACAAGAAAGGAGAAGAAAATGAAGGTCCCAGCTGTGACGTATCGTGCTTCGTTTCAACTTGGCTGTCTCGTGCCACAAAGTTAAAAAAAATTGACGCGTAAAGTGAATTTCTAATTTCCAAAGTATCAGTTTAGTCATGATGGATGAACCAGTGAAATGTTTTTGTATAAAATTAGACGACGTCAGGAATTAGGTCAAGATTCTGGTTTCAAAATGTCCCCCAATTCCATTTTCAGCCCTCGTGTCAGTTTATCCTTTTCTGTTTTGTTTCCGTTTTTTCCCTATTTAAATGACTTCGCTGGCTATTAAACTTCTTGAAATGGTACCAAACATGTTAAATAGGTTTAATAGAGTCAACGACTGTGTGCATCAGATGACCTTTGGACATTTTACAGTTGCAAAACATGCAAGTGTAAGCTAGTTCTTTCTGCAAGAAATCACCCGTAGACGAAATTTGTTTAGTATTAGTATTAGTATACACTTACTCGACATTTAGCCACTCATTTTCAGAGGAAAATAGCCTGTAACTATGTGATATTGTTCCAAAACATGGATGGGAGGCATTTACGTGACATCTTAGGGCCTGATTTTAACAATTTAGATTGCTTTTTCCATTTGTTGATGTAAATTCTGCATTTTTCGTTCATTTCCACAATCGCAGAAGTATTTATTGTATAGGTACAATTTCATTATCATCTAATAACAAACCTGTTTTGAGTAGCACTTAATACACATTCCATGACAAATGAAGTAACGTTACCTAATGTAGTGGTCTTATTGTATATTTTGACCTGCAGGAATCTGCCTCAGTTGTAGTGATAGTGGAATGAGCTACCATTCCAGCTAATTGTTGACGTCCCTTTGCCTCAACAGCTTTTAAAATGCTCCTAAATACAGGCTGAGACCAGCTCCTTCACATGCCTTTCTGGAACAAAAGCTGCTGTTTTCAGTCTGCTTCTTAAAGTTCCCCCTTAAATTAGTAACTTGGAGGTGTGATGTCTTACAGTCATGAGCTTTACTTCTAAGAAAAGCCCAAAGAATGACATGATGGCTGTTTTGAAACTATAAACTCTAAGCAACCGGGAAGAGGGAGCGTGGGTGACTGATGTAGTCACGTGTTGAAATGAGAGGATAAAACTGTAGTTGAATAATAAATATTTTAAAAACAACAACAGAGGTGAAAGAAGTAAGTGAGAAAAAAAGGTAAAGTTGTAGGAAATTGGTGGTGGACCGACTGATGAGGACGCATTCTGTGTTGTGAAATAGAGAAAGAATTGGAAAGAAAAATAAAAGAGGAGTGGGATAAACATGGGTCGACTGGCTGACAGGGTGACCCTTTTCTGAAGCAGCCACTCACAACACATGTTGCCTTATTAGGGCCATCTACAGAGAGCAGAGGCAGGACAGCTAGGATAGTGAGGCACCTTTTACATCAAAGGGTAAACACAGCATCAAACAGTGGAAGTGAATAAAAAACAACAACAACACTTTAACTGTTATCTGTCTAGGCTGATATTTGAATTTTTTCCATCTCATTCCTGGGGCTAATATTTCCTGACTATGGGAGCAACTTCCTTTGTGATTATTCAATAAAATACAAAGAAGGAAAGACACTATTTGTCACAAACGAAGGCTGAACTCACTTTATTATTGTTTACAGTTACAGAACACTGCTGGTTAGCCTTTAGCTCTTGTACAGTATATACAAGTGCTAATAATTAAAGCTAAAGGCTAAGTATATACTGTGTATTCTGACTAAGTTATATATGAAATAACCCCAAATCAGTATTTCTTTCTGTCTTAGATGCTAACTCTTATATCAACTAAATTGTGAAGTACATCTATTGTAGTGACAACTTTTAAACAAATGAATGCTTGAGTGTTGTTGTAAATCTATAATGCTGTTTAATCAGAATCAGAATCAGAATCAGAATCATCTTTATTCGCCAAGTGTATGTTGTACACACGAGGAATTTGACTCGGTCAACTGTGCTCTCTCCAATAGTGAAAACATTCAATAATAAACAATCAACTAGAAAAGATGATAATAAGTATAAACATAAGTATAAATATAAACAGTAGTTAGACTAGAATGTGCAAACTCGATAAAATAACAAGATAATAATAATAATAATAATAATAATAATAATAGTATAAAAAAAGAAAATAAAAAGAAAATAATAAAAATAAAAAAAATAAGATAAAAAGAAGGAAAATAATAGAAAAGAAAGATAATAATAAAATATAATAATAATAAAATAACTGTAACCACTCTAATAGCGCCCCCCCCCTATCCATATTGCTTAATTTGTCATTTGCACATTTGTTGTTTTATGTCGTTGTTTTGTTTGTTTGTTAATGTTAATTTTAATTTATTTGTATTCTATTCTAATTTATGTCTGCCCCACAGTCGTATATTTGCACTATTATCCTACATTGGTATTATTCCTTACTGTGTGCTATTCTATTGTTGCTGCAATGTGAATTTTTCCTCTGTGGGATCAATAAAGATCTATTCTATCTAATCTAATAATCAAAGCGAGAAAGTTCTGTATGCGTGTGTGTGTGTGTGTTTGTGGAGCGAATATCTCCCAGACGCGGTATCTGTTCGACCTGAAACTTTGTCAACGGCTTCCAAATATCCCGAGTGTACGTTTGTTTTCATGTTTGTTTGACCGTTCGCTGTTGAGACTGGACGGACGGGACCCTGAAGTTATGACAGGACTCGGAAATTATTGGCGGGCAATGGCCGCAGCTGTGTTGAAAGAAAATTGCAAATTTCTACACGGATGGTATTATAAATGCTGAAATTTTCACCACGTGCTATATAATCAAATGCGCACCTTGGATGTACATGCTGAACGCACACAGAGCCGTTTAGAGAGAGAGTTGTGATAATGGAAAAGTTCCCGAAAGTTTCAAATAGTCCCTGCGGGTCCATTTTTTTTAGTATGTGCATGCGCGCAAACAAAAAATATGAAATAAAACACATTTATCATGCGCATGTCCCATACAATTAAACTAGGGAAATTGCACACACTATTTTACTTTGCACTCGCAAATATACCACTTTATAACACTACAGAGTACAGAGTATGTACACCTCTTTGTACATCCAACCGTCAAACACACACTCATTTGGCCATAATTGACAACTCTACTTAAGCCCCCACTATATGAATACATACTGTACTAGTTCTAATAATTAAAGGGTAAGATGTCAAAGTCAAATTGATTTATTATGGCAAAAAAAAAAAGAAAAAAGACATGTCTGGATGTGACGTGTGCTCTGCAAACACTGCAACGCAAGTATAGACGATGACATCATTCAAATCCCCTTCTATAGATGTGGCGATTTTGTGAAAAAGGAACAAAGTGGATAGGTGTGTTGTGTGTGAGAGGAAGCAGGTATGCAGAACTCAAGCTATTTGTTTCCTCTCGTGCCAAAATTCTTGCTTCAAACTATTGCTTTGTTTGTTCACAGTGCTTTTTGCTTCTAGCTATTATGGTGACATCGTTGTGATATAGGCAATGAAATGGTGAATTGTGGTGCAATGATAGAATTTGGGGAAAACAACTTTAGAACTGGAATAATAAGTTTTTTCCAGCAACAGTGGCCCGTGATGTATGAGTGTGCATAAAGGCATCTGATTGGTTCTTTCTATTCAGACCGAATGACAGGGATTGGTCAGAATTTTTACAGGATTGCAGCTTTTAGGATAAAAGGACTGTTTCACCCAGTATAACAAAAAAAAGTTTCTTAACAGGATCGTGGACTCCACCTTTAATATGCATAAAAACAGATAGCAGAAGTTATTCTGTCTGCATTGCTCAGTGGTAGCAGGTAATTAATACTGATTCACAACATTTATTGTTATTTCTTTTACATGAACATTGAGGAAGAAGAGTTGGAATTCACTGAATCTATAGTATCATCATTTATGATGAATCTTTGTATTTGTTTACTTTACATTCTTATCGTGTTCATGGTCAATGGGTGCAGGAAGCTATTGATCCATCAAGCTAAAATACAAATACAAACATGCTCCAAATGGCAGTTTATAAGATTCCATTTTACAATAAAATAAAAATGAAAATAAAATGATATCCATGCAGAACTTTTGACACTCTTTATAAAAGTGTTAGTTTTGGTGAAGAATGCAGCTTTGAACTTTGATCAAGAAACAACTGCATTGTTGCAGTTACAGATTTCATAGGATGTCTATAATGTACATCAAGTTAAAGAGTAACTAAACCCCCAAAACCAAAACGTATTTTTGCATGAAATAGTGCTCTTGATTGATTATTGTCCAACTCTTGACATTTCAAAGAACTTCCATTTGGCATATTTTGTTGTAAAAATGTAAGTGACTACCCTCTATGGGTTGAAACCTGGCTAATACAGTACAATTTTGCTATTGGCTGAGAATGGTGGTTTGTGACATTTTTGTGGCTTCTTACATCATGAACCAGCACTGTTGGACCCACCCCTCTTATAAAAACTAGCACTTGTTGACTCTGCAATCTGTGGTGAGTAGGTTGGCTTGAGAGAATTGTGAATAGAGAGGTATAGTGAGTATTAACTAGGTAGTTAGCATAGCATAGATTCTTTGGAGACTTTATAGTATAGACTAGGCGTGTCTTAGCTGTTCCAGTAGCCCCGCCCAGAATCAAGGCATTTTTTTAAATTTCCAGCCTAGACGCGCATCTACCAAAACCTCTAGGTTTAGTTGCTTTTAAAGAAAGTGTTCAACATCGCCCAAAAGAGTCATTATTAAATAAATAAAAACAACATTTTGAAATAAATACCATTTTGATAAATAACAGACATTTATTGGCCATTAAATTGTTAAATAAGGTAATGTTATTATGAAATACGTTTTATTATTATTAAATATTTATTTCCACAATGTTTTTTTATTTCATAATGTCCTTTAGTAATTATAAGTACTTTAAAACAATAACTTAGTGTACACCAAAATTTATTTTTTCCAAAAAATGAATAAATGAGATATTAAAGCAAAACAGTTTCATAATGTTATTGTCAAATGTGCTCACAGTATGAGGAGCTTTAATGGCATTCATCCTTTTTGGCTGAAGCACGACTGATTATGTGTGTGCTCATAAGCCGCCATCTGACTTCCAGAAATCCTGAACCCCTATCACCTCCTGCAGTCCTGCTGGCACTGTCCTCCAATCCTGTTCCAGAGTTTTTATCATCAAGGCTAATTTCTGCCTGTAATCTGATTAGGGCTCTGAGCTGCTTTAGCACCCTGCTGTGCTCTCTCTCTCCTTCTCTCTCTCTCTCTGCCTTTGCATGCACACATGCACAGACACGCGTGCACACATACACACACGCACAGAGATAGACAGTCAGGCTTTGCTTTTTGGACTGGGCTGTCACTGTGTTTGTGTGTGTGTGTGTGTGTGTGCGTGTATGAGGTTGTGGGGTTGTGTCATCACCTCCATACCTACCTGCCTGTTTGCCTGTAGCATTCTCCACTGCAGTCTCACCATCCCAACCACCTCTGTTCCCCAAGGGGAGTCTAGCGGCGTGTTATCCTCCTCATCTTGTCCCTAAACATGTTTCGTAACCCATGGATTTCTAGTTACCATGTGAACCATGTGCAGCCGTGTGGCTCAGGTAAGGCCTCAAGAAGAGGATCGATTTATCCCTAGTATTTAGTTTTTTTGGACATTATTAAGTGCTAGAGATTGTGTGGTAATGATTATAATAATGTAGGAATGTGGACAAGTTGAATGATTGCCTTGTGAAAGGACACTTCGGTTCAAATCTCGGTTGTGGCAGGAAGACCAGTTAGTGGAAGTCTTTGCCAAGTCTAGTTTTTGTAGACATGTTTAAAAATAGGGTTTAGCTAAATAGTTACTTTAAACTGACGTATGCAAAGGGTGGTGTACAGCAGTGGCTCTCAAACTTCTTTGGTTCAAGTACCCCCTTTCTCTAACTTTTGATTCCAAGTGCCCCCTTATGTCCGACTAACACATTTCGCTCCGAATTCTGAAAACAACAACAACTCTAGAGCATGATGATGGAATGAATGAGTGATAACACACATTTTAGAGATGTCACTCACTATGTAAATAAGTGGAATGAAACAGTAGTTAGTGCCTCCTGTTATTTGCATAGCTTTTTATCATTAGGGTAATTTCCCACCTGATGTGGGACCCTTGTATCATCATTTAATGTGTTTTTTGTGTATTTTGTTGTTGTTTGTTCTTTTTATTATTCAGTATATTTTTCTCTTATTTTATGTTTTTTGTTGTCATTTTTGTGTGTTGTTGGTATTATTTAACTTGTTCTCTCTCAGTGTATGTGTTTTTGGTGTCATTTTGTTTGTTCCTCTGTTATTTTTGCGTATTTTGTAGTAATCTAGTGTAATTTTCTTTCAATTATTGTTTTTTTTAATTATTCAGTGTATTTCCATCTTATTTTGTGTGTTTATCTTGTTGTTTTGTGAGTTGCTGGTAATATTTAATGCGGATATAATTTTTAACTAGAAATAAACAATCAATATACCAACATCCTATCCGTACGCAGCGCCCCTAATTGGCCTGTTTAAGTCACGTGACTAAGACTAAACCTAACCGTAAACCTAACCCTAAAAATTGTTGCGATATAGGGTCATAACCTAACCCTAAGACGCTACGTACGTGAACTTTGGTAAACGTACCAACAGCATCGGGGGTTGTCTGTACGGCAACCTTACGAATAGACACTTTCTATTTATAACGCTTTCATTTGTAATTTTCTACAATGTCTCTCTCTCTCAAGTGCCCCTGTAGTTCCATCGCGTACCCCCATTTGAGAAACATCGTTGTACAGGATAGCAACAATTATTGAAGGCTTAACATTCAACAGATACGTTATGTTGGCAGTGGTAGTGTGTATTCATTATTGTGTGTGATCTTCTTGTTGTCACAGATAATCCTTTCCACATTTTTCCTCACTGGATGACAGTTCATGTCCCACACCCCGTTTAACCAGGGTGTATATTGTGCATCTCTGCATATTTATAGAAAAGCCTTCTCCTCTCTCCCAACGCTCACTTTGGTATATAGTCCAAGCTTCTCTCTTGCACTGCCAGCCTTCAGCGGCCTGTTTTGTTGACAACTTGCAGGCGTTTCCAAGGGAAGGCAGACTGACACTCATGCAGGGGACTTTCCACAAAGCAAGAATTTTATGAAGTCCTGGGCAGTTAGATATGCAAACA
Organism: Gouania willdenowi; assembly: GCF_900634775.1. Taxonomy (NCBI): domain Eukaryota; kingdom Metazoa; phylum Chordata; class Actinopteri; order Blenniiformes; family Gobiesocidae; genus Gouania; species Gouania willdenowi. The sequence goes on along the minus strand of NC_041060.1, from coordinate 19,316,129 downwards.
GATACATACGCACACATGTTTATAGGATTTGCGATGACGGAAATATTTCATTGAGTCAACTGTTATATATAGGGAAACATTTGGTAACACTATTTGAAGTTTTATACATAAGGCTGACATTACGCTGTCATTATCCATCATTAACACAATGTCATGAAGGCTGTCATTAAGTGTCGTTTGCTAAATTATGACACCTTTGGAGCTATGTTGGCATTTTTGGGTTAGGTGGAGGGATCTAGGGGTTAGGGGAACGAACAACACTTAATGATTTCATGACACCTTATTCATGCTAATGACAGGTGCCATGTCATAATAATGACAGCGTAATGTCAGCCTTATGTATAGAACTTCAAGTAAAGTGTTATCAAACATGTTTTACATTTTACCTTTATCAGGGATGAAATGAATCAAAAAGAAATTTGAGTGACATTAAAGTAAAAACATAATTTGGATCACATGCAATATAAATGTGAATATTTTTTACAGTGTAATGTGGGGAAATGTTATTTTCTATTATTACACGCTGACTGAAAGCCTCAAAACATTGGTGCTCTGAATGCGTGTGTGTTGCGGGAAGATGATCCGTCTCCTATACTGGGAAAACTTTACAACTGGCTGCTGTTGCCATGACACCACGATGCAAGAGTCAGCAATCAGCTGGAAACTTGGTGTGAACTTTCTTAGTGCATTTTTCTGAGGGGTGACTCAACCACTGGCCATTCAGCCGCTGATATATCAAAGTCGTACCCAACAAAAGCTTTTTAAACAGAAGGTCAGTACTTTGTAAAGAAAAATAAATAAATAAAGATGCCCATTTTTTTTTCGAGGTGTTTGTTGTATTGCAGTGTTTTCTAACGAATTAAAATAAATGTCAAAAATAAAACACTGTAAAATATTTAACACTGATGTAGAGATGTTTAATTACTAATGAGCCTTTGACATTTAATTGTATTAGAAAATGTTGCTATCATTTAAAGACAACAGTGTTGTGGCAAGTTAAAGTTTTGCTTCTCTAACATTCTCTCACTTTTAACAGGATGGTACCACAGCTACAAGTGAAGTGCATGCGTGTGTAAATTAATTACATACAATAGACTGAAACTTCTCTCAGAAATATATCAGTAAGGTGGTGTGTAGCTCAGTGGGTTGAGCGCCCGCCCCATGTACGGAGGCTATAGTTCCTCACCTGCAGCGGGTCCAGGTTCGATTCCCGGCCTGGGACCCTTTCCTGCGTGTCATTCCCTGCTCTCTCTAACCCCCTTCCTGTCAAGCAACTGTCATATAAAGGCCACTAGAGCCCAAAAAATCCTTTAAAAAAAAAAAAAAAAAGAAATATATCAGTAAACTCCATTTTGACAGGATTACCATATTTTTTTTTACCTCTAATTATTTGAGTAGTTTTCATTAAAGCTCTTTAAAGGGATCCTACACAAATGTGGCCTAAAATCATTGAAATGTACTTATTAGAAGATCTATTCACCATATTCCTTTAATGCCTGTTTTCCACCATCTTGAAATCATGTGATCGATGACGTCACATGACCCCACTGCCTGTAAACATTCCATTGTTTTTCTTTTAGAGTGAAGCATTCAGCCTGCTTTTTAGATCATTTAACAGCTCTTTTGGTGAAAATGCCGACTTGTGCTCCTTTTAAAGCTGATACCCAGAGTTTCTGAGAAATGTCTCGATGTCCCGCCCTAAACAACTCCACTTCCTCCCCTGCCTCTGCCAATCTGCCAGAAGCCACGCCTCTACTTTTCTGCATGCGCATTGCGGACATAACAGGTCGCATTGATATAGGTCTATGGGTCAGGTGAGAGCCTAAATCATATTTACCTGTTTGCTGTTGTGACACGCTGCCTTGTTTCCGTGCACAGTTCCGCATTCACTTTGATTGACAGTCTCAAAAACAGGAAGTCGAAGCCTATTGGTTGGGCGATCACAGTGCTCGTTTCCATGTGTATAGGGTTCTACTAAGACGAGGCGGGACTTATATACATTGACAAATATGATTGACTACTGGCAGTAGACCATAGTAAAAGACTAGTTAGGTATTTTTTTGCATTTCAAAAGAATCATACATGAACATAGATTTCTCGGAAACTCCAGATATCAGCTTTAACTGCTCTAACAAACCTTGAAAAGTTAAAGATACCGATGTAACCATCTTTTGTTTACCAAAAGAGAATAAAACCCTGAAAACAAACTCCGATCGCAGGGGGCAAGAGTTCCAACTCTGCAATTTTGTAGTAGACAGTGAAGCAGAGAAGAAGAGCTCTCCTAAGGGACCTTTTTCTCCCCTAAAACAGATGTTCTGGTGGCTGAAGTTAGTGAGTAATCTAATCACGGACTGTTGAAGGACTTCCACCCAAAATGACTTCTATCCTAAACCATGACAAGATGGAGGTGATTGTCTTCAGTAACAAGGAAAATAGGACTGCTATCATCAAGTATCTTGAATCTCGATCTTTAAAAGCTAAAGACCAAATCAAAAACCTTGGTGTTCTGATTGACTCAGATCTGACATTCAGCAGTCAGATCAAATCAATCACAAAAACAGCCTTCTACCACCTAAAGAACATCTCCAGAGTGAAAGGTTTAATGACTCAGAAAGATCAGGAGAAACTGGTCCATGCTTTTATCTCCAGCAGACTGGACTATTGTAATGGTCTTCTGACAGGAATCCCCCAAAAGAGCATTAAACAGCTACAGCTGGTTCAGAACGCTGCAGCTCGGGTCTTAACCAGAACAGAGAGGTCAGAACACATTACTCCAGTTTTAAAGTCTTTACACTGGCTCCCAGTCAGCCTGAGAATAGACTTTAAAGTTCTGCTGCTGGTGTATAAATCTGTGAATGGGTTTGGTCCAGAATACATCAGTGAGATGTTAGTCAGGTATGAACCCAGCAGGTCTCTCAGATCTATGGACACAGGTCAGATAGTGGAGCCCAGAGCTCACAGTAAACATGGTGATGCTGCATTTAGTTGTTATGCTACAAAGAAGTGGAACAAACTGCCAGGAGAGCTGAAGTAAGCATCCAATGTGAACATTTGAGTTGCCTTGTGTATGAAATGCACTATACAAATACATTTGCCTTGCCTTGCCTTGCCTGTCCTCAGGGTTTGTGCGTCTTCAACAGTGCGTGATTAAGACTAAGACCCCAGACCAAACTTGTAAAAACAGAGGAGTAATGTTGTGAAAAGCATTTGTTTAGTTTTGTCAGAAAAGTTCAACCTTCTTATTAAACGATCTCCTGTACACACAAGTACAAGAGGCTTGCCTTAGAAAATTGTGCTATTCTTCTAAAATTGTTCCCTCTAATACATGTATTTGTTTTTCGTACAACTTTCAATTGAGTTGTGTTTCTCCTTGTAGGATTTGGATCCAAAGCTCCGGGGAAACTTCGCAGCTCAATTTCATTGCCAACCGAATCCTTGAGGTGAGAAAATAGAAACCTCTCTGTATATGTGACACATATGTGCCTTTGTATGATATACTATAGTATGCTGTCATTTGACCAATCAAAACTCTTCAGACATTCAAAAACCCTCCTTCTGTTTAGCTGCACTTACAGTATTTACCATATCCGTACATATGGAATACTTAAGATAATCATGTAAGTAAGTACTAAAAGCTGGAGATGCCTGCAACAGCTTATGCTAAGACACTTTTTTGTTCACAAGGCATTAGAACTATAATACCTTCTTTAGGAGCAGTCTGCACCAGTCCCTGTTATGAATTTGTCCACTCAGACTGCCCTGGTTGTTTTAGCTTTCAAACATTAGCACTCTGTTACAATGAGCTCATGAGTTGAGAAGAAACGCTAATTTTTTTCCTCAATATTGCAAATCAACCTAATTTTTGGTGAACAATTATTAATGTATCATGAAAAAGAAAAGAGACTTCAACTAAAATGAACAGTAAATATACAGGTTTGGCTTGTTTATTTCATTGTACACAATGTATTGCCGCTTGACAACAATATCCTACACAGCCTTGACTCTTCATGTCTATTTGAAGAAGAGTCAAGAGTTCTTAATCTTAACTCGGCTCTTGATAGATGTGACAGCGGATAAGTGTCACCTTTACCTGGAGTCGCTTTTTAAAGTCTGCTTTATTTTAAGGCACTGCAGTGCTGACTAAGAGAGAAATCTCGTTACAGCCTGTGATCTATACGTCCACAAGTTGTCTTCACTGCTCCAAGTGTGCATGTAAAAGAAATTCAGAATACTTGCTTGGAAATAGGGCTGAATGATTTTGGAAAATAATCTAATTGCGATTTCTCAGAATTGCAATTGCGATTTAATATGCGATTATTTTTTCAAGGGCCTCTTGTCATGTATTTTTCAATGAACACAAGCAATAAATCAATCAGTTTCATAAAAAACAATTTCAGATTTATTTAAATTTTAAATAGATTACATCAATAAAGCAAACAAATCTGTGGCTTTACCTCTTCAACATACCTAACTAACTTCACATTTCATGAAACATGTGGACTGCACTTCTTGAACACTCACAAGAAAAAAAAGTGCAGCCTTTGCAATTAGAAAATTGCGTTTCAAAATATCGCGATAATATCGCAAATGCAATTCATCGTTCAGCCCTACTTGGAAATGTGAAGGGAGACTTAGTAAGGCACTCATTTTTGAATAGAACTACTGTTTAAATTCAAGTTATTTTCCTTTGAATCAGTTTTCAGAGTGACTTCGCCTTGAACGACAACACCGTGTTGGTCAAGAGCGTTTCAGATACCGATGCCAAACTTCTGGCTGTCCTTCCGAAGGGTGTGCATCTATTAGAAAAACACTAAAAAATACTTTTTACTTTGTCCTTTTACTTCTTGTCTAATACATAGTTCTTATACTTGTAGTTTCAGAGCTGAAGAGGCACTTTGAGGAATCAGTCAATAAGGATTTGGTAATGAACAGGTACATTCACACTGCACTTTTACATCTAGCAATTTTTTCACTGCGCATAATAATGGTTGACTTTTGCCTATTTTCCTCCACTAGAAAAGAAAGAATTGCTCGGCGTCTGGAGGGAATTGAAAGCGATGTGCCAAACACGCTGATGCCCAGTGGTTTAGTTTCCAACAGGATGTTGGAGGAGGATCCACCACGTTACACCCGCGCCTCAGACCACTGTGAGCCATGTGTGATGGGTAAGCATGGCACGTTGCACTGCACGGACATATGATGCTGCCTTGTTTAAAAAGACTCCCACCCAAATTCACAGAAACACAGTACCATAAGCCCAGTGGATCCCATTCCCAACCTTTTTCATATCACAAATTTCTGGCGACCCCAAATATTTTTTTCTAGAATTAGTCTTTAATCATGTTTGTTAGACTGCGTAACAAATACAGAGTAGCCATGATTATTGCACAAAAAGTGAAAAAATGTGCCAGGTCATATATTGAGTTTTTCTCATTTTCCTTATACTGCACTTTATTTGAACTAGATTTATATTTGAGAAAGTGAAAGTATAGAATAGCCTACAGTTCAATTCAGTTCAAATCCACATGACCATGCGTTAGCTCCAGTGAGGAGAAAAAACTCCCTTTTAATCTTGTTTAAGATTGTCTGTTGTGTTTTTTTTATTTTTAAAGGAACAATAATTACAAAAAAATGAATATATGTTTTTAATCAGTAATTTTATTTAATGCATTCCAGGCGACCGCACATTGGGTCACGAACCCAAGATTGAAAAACACTGAATTCGCCTATCGTTGTATTTAGCAATTATGTACATTTGCATAGTTTTAAAAAGCTTTGGTCTGCAAGTATTTTTTGAACTGCTTTTGAGCACAGAACTTTTGCATGCTCCTCCATTTTGCAAGAAAAAAAAAGTTGTAAATATGTGCATGTCACTGATATGTCTATACCAAATCAAATACGATTTCCATTTTATGGCAAAAAGTGTTGCTGTGTTTTTTTACAATTCACAAAATTTTTTGCATGTTAATTCTCATTCTTGAAAGAGTATTTACTTTTTTTTACCACAGTGAGGCGCTACAGTCGAGAAGAGCAGGAGGCACCAAAAACACAGGTGTCGTCTCCAAACAGATCTCCTCAGGTGAAAGGTGGTGTCAGCAGCAGCCGTTCCGACCCAGTACTGGTCTATGTTGACCCAGTAAGACTATCCACTTCATCAACGCCAACAACTGGCCCCCCAGACACCACCAGCCTCAGTTCCAAAGCTGAACGCATCGCCCGATACAAAGCCGAGCGTCGCCGCCAGCTGTCGGAGCGTTATGGGATCCTCCTGGATCAGGAGTTGGACATGGATTACACTCCACGTTACCGCTCCAGACGGGATCCAGACACTTCTGAAAAGCAAAGCAATGCCAGGCAGGACAGGCAGGAAGAGGAGGCTCAGGGACAGGAAGCTAGGATGCCATACCGCTCTGGTGTTGGCAGGGTTTACATGAGGACTCACCCAGATCCTGCCCCTTTGTCTACATCAAGCTCCACCCACTCAACCCAAGCTCCACCTCTTAAAAAAGAAAGAGCGAGCAAGTTTTCAGAAAGGGAAAGAGTGATGAATGTGGAGAATGTTAGGCGTGGAGGAAATCAAGAGCGCTCAGTCACCTCCAGGAGTAGAACCCAGGAGGTGCATCCCCCTCAGCCTCATCCAAAACACCAGCCACACCACCAAGACACAGCCCACACAGAACCAGGCCCCACCTCCACCAGGGACTACAGCGTAGCAGCAGTGCCCAGCTCTCCTCGCACTGCCCGCAGAGCATCTCTGCCCTCCCCCCGCTACGGCATCTCACCTGGAGACTTATTCATTGAGCAGCAGGCTCAGAGCATCCTCAACAGGCAGGGGTAAGTGGAAAAATACCACATCTTTTAAAGCTTTCTCCCCCTTCTGTGTTGCCAGTGTCTTTGTGTTTCTTCTAAAGAGTTTGACCTTAGTTGTAGGAGATATACTCTGCTGATGCAGTATTACTATATTTTGTCTTGTTGACTTATGATGCGAAACTCATGTACAGAGCTTCACTCTAGTTGCAGAGTTTAGCTGTGCATCATCCAGATTTAAAAACACCCTACATCACGGTTACGGCCAACCACTAAAACTGATGACAATTAGTGCCTGCTAATTTTGAACATGTGTCAGATTCATACATATGTGACACAAAGTGTTTTAATTGAAAGGCATACCAGTCACCAGAGTAACAGGAAGAGCAGTTTTCTTTTTCTTATAAGTACACAAAAAAGCTCTAACAGTTTGAAATATCCCTTTAAGGAATGTGTGAATGCAACACTAACATTTTCTAAATTGATTATATTTTATATAGAGTGACCAGTAAAAGGTAGAGAAATTTCTCTTTGACTTTGACCCTCTTGCATTATTCCGTAGCCTGTCCACCCTGTCAAAGAGTGACTGGTCTCTCTACACAGACTCAGACACCCAGTGCCCCTCAAGGTACTGCCCACTTGGCATTTGTGTGAACACCCTATTAAATCCTCCATCGTCCACTGGGTACATGAAATTTTTGTTGGCAGCTCTTATGAACTATGCCTCGTACTTTTAATGAGGCCCCTTATTTTTCCACACTTATTATTTTCTGCATCATCTTCTACTTTGGTGTAAAACATTACAACAGAAACAACATTGTGTTCACATGTCAAACCAATAAACTTATCTTAAACTGGTGCAGCTTATGTCCTACAAATGAGATGTGGTCGGAGGCATGCTTTGCTAGTTTGTCTTCCATGCAAGTGAGCCTCAAGAATCACAAAGATGGCCCCATACCCGCAAAACCTTGTTGTTGGTGAGAGAAGAGGAAGAAGCATAAAACATATTGGTGTTCTTCTGTCTTTGCTGGAACTGTATTTCTCTGTTGATAAACTCCCAGTTTGGAAAGTGGTGGGGAGCGTTACTGTGTATTTCACAATTTTTCTTGGAACGCGCTAAGAGCAAATTTACCAGTTATTGAAAGGAGACGAGAGATGTGTTTGTGATTTGTTCAGTGCAGGCTATGCCCCAAATTCATGCAAAACACTTGATTTTGTAATGACATTGGATTTAAACCTTGTTATGAATAAAGTAATTTATTTTTTCAATACAAAATCAATGGAGAACGTGACATTTTTAATTTTTTAAATTCCTTAAAAATTTTATCACATGAAACATGTACCTTGTGGACAAAATAGCTAACTTTCCCAAGAATTTAACCCCCAACCCCCACCCTCACCCTCTTCTCGCCCCCATTTTATTCCAAGTAAACTTTGATCCCATACTTCCTGTCATATCTTAACAATGTCATTATTTAAATAGTGTAGTTTAAAACTAATTGTCAACCCTCTTTGTATAACTGAGTATTTTAATGTACTGTTACTGACCTAAAACCCAGTGCCCCGGCCCCAGTTCTTCTGTAAATATCTCCAAACATTACCAGAAGTTTATAAAATGTGTAATGTTACAAGAATAAAACCATCAGCTCAGCCTTGACTCTTGTTAAAGAAAGGCAAACATGTGTGGCCGACGTGTTTCAAGAGCAGCTGAGAAGTGTTATTGACCCGGAGTTGTAAGGGTGACAACATTAGTCGGCTTCAGACCCTGATCCACTCAGTCACAGACACGAAGACTCAGCGCTTGTCAGCAACTTAGATCTCTTGGGCCCCCTCTTCAAATTTAGGCCTTTTAACCCATGTAAAATTGCACCTTACTCACATTCTGTGTCAGCAACTTTAACCTAGTTACTGTCTGAGAAATGCATATAAAATGTTTAGTTTATTATTAAGTTTATACTCAATGCTTTTATTTTATCTTAACTTTCTAATGAGGTCAAATTACTGGGGTAGAAATTATTTTCCTAAGTACACTGTGGCATATGTACTGTATGTGACAGGCTGCTAATGTGGTCAAAGTCTGAGTTGAATAAACTGCTAAAATTCATATACAGTAATGACCTAAATGAGTCAGTATAATCCTTTTTCTGTTGCTGGCTGTATAAAGCTTCAAACTGAATACCAGTTGCACTTAACAAGCATGTGAGGATAAAACTTTCGTTTAGCTTATGGATGAAAATAGTAAAAGTTCCAAAACTGAAATCGCAGAAAGAGCCAAAAATGACAGAAGAACTTGAAATGAAAGGAGGGGCCGTGTCTGCAGGGGTCAACATTACTGCTTCCTTGCCACTGGCAAGTTATCATTATCTCAAATTTGGCGACATCTAAGTCAGTGTTGGACTAGTTTGCTTCAAAAAGCATAATAGAACAAGATAATGTTGATCTCTGTTCTAAAGCCTAATGTATACCTTCAGAAGATACGCTGGAGTGATTCAATTAAACAAGTTCTCTACTGCCACTCCATTGTATCTCATCTTAATCAGCACATGCACTTCTAAAAAGCAAGCAAATAAAAAATACATAAATGCACATGTTTAGAATTCATGGAGGAAACAGATTCAAACTCAAGTCAAAAAAAAAAGCTTAAAGACTGTCACGTGTGATTTGTGAGGTGTGATGGGGAAGAGTGATTATGGAAGACGTAAATGCAAGAGGCAATGGCAGCAGCAGACAGACAGGCAGGGGAAAGTTTGAAGCAAAAGGGCCATTAGTAAACAAAAACCAACAAGGTACAAACAAAAATGAACTAGAAATCACTTGTTCTATTTCCCATTTAAGATATTTCCTGAAAATCGTATTAAAATTCTTTGAGTTAGACTAGGGGTGGCGAACTCCAGTCCTTGAGGGCCGTATTCCTGAGACTTTTCGATGTGTCCCTGCTCCAACACACCTGAATCAAATGAATGGCTCGGTATCATGCTTCTGCAAAGCTTGATGACAACACATTGGTTTCAACCAGGTGTGGAGTTCACCACCCCTGAGTTAGACTGTTCACAGACAAATAATAACCTCCTTGATAAAAATAATAAAGGTACAAACAACTGATGGGCTGACTGAAAACTGAAACAGCAAAACCCCCGATAGAAACAGATGGAGATGACAATACAATGAACCAGCAAACATTTGTTCTTCAAACAGTTCTAAAAATAGAAAGGTAAGGCAATCAGGAGATTGGGCTTGGGCACACCTGAGTGGAATGAGAAGGAAAGCCTGTTTATTTTTGCTGTGCACACACACACTGACAGGACATAGGGTGTAGAAATATTCACTTCCAAACACCTACAGACAGAAACAAAGACAAGAATTTCTAACAAAATGATACACCTATCCGAAATAACATCAACAACTGAAAAACTTCACTGGGGTTTTGAAATAATTACTTTCTATATGAGACAGAAACCGAACGGATTGCATCCCTTACACAGCTGTCTAGGTTATAAAGGAAAGATTAGCCTGATTCTGAATTGGATTTAAACATGAAAGTAGAATATTCAAATTGACTTCCTCCACGATTTACAAATTCTTTGGTTGCTTTGTACCACTGATTTTAATGCAACTGTAAACAATAGTGACAATAATTATGATACCTCATGTTTTGCTAGTTTTTTGCCGGATCGAGTAATTTTGCAGGCGCACCAGTCAAATTTTAAAAACCAAATGCTAACCTTGAACTGACAGTTTGCCTCCCTTTGTCTAAGCTAATGTAATAATCTATAAAGGGCCAAAATTATTTGTCACCTGTTTAGCTACTTTTGAAAGCAAGCATTAGTATGTGCACATAATCTCTTCATGCTCAGATAAAGCAGAGTTCTGTCGATTATCCCTGACTTGGCGGTTTACAGCCAGATCAGTGCCACCTTTGACCTTTGGTCTGGCTGGAGATGAAAATAGTTTGACAAAAAAAGAGCTGAAGTTGCATTTAATCCTAGGACATGCTACCATTTGATTTCATTATAGCACACTAGTGTAAGGTTTGGGTACTTATATTAATATATCATTTTTGAGATTCTGCTACGTATGTTATAGCTGAATCCTATTTGGCTATGCTTGCTATTTCTACCAAAGATTTTTACACCTGTAAAAGTGTGTTCTGTTTTGCTGTTTTTGACTTGCTTGGTTCTTTTTGTTCTTTATATATTTTTTTTGTTTGGGGTTATAGCTTATGGTACTAATGACAGCAGAATATCAATGACCTATGTGCGTTCCTTTCTCTAAGAATTCGAGTAAGGGATCGGTTGTCCAGGGATGAAACTGTCCAGAGGCCCAGCGACTGGAGTCCAGACAGGCACCAAATTAACAGACATCGAGCCGAGCCCACAAAACAAAGCAGTGTACCTCATCATCAACCCAGTCCAGATCACCACCCTGCCCATGGACAAACAACCTACCCTCCCCCCACCTCTGAGCACAAACACTCTGTTTCTGCAGTGGACTCTCAGCCCTATTTGGTCATGGCTGCTCCAGTAACAACTGCAAAAACTTCTGGACCACCTGAAGTGATGCCACGAAGAAGAGTAAGTGCCGATCAAATCCAAGCACCCCACAGAGAGGCAAGATCAGAGGCCAGGCAAGCCTTGAAAGAGGAAGCCCATACAGAAGGCTTGCTAAAGAGCAGGAAAGCTGTTTTACCATCAGAGATTCGTCGAAGAGAAAAGAGTGTGGACGATCCTCATCGAGGTCGACCAGAAGACGTGGACTGGCAAAACAGCAGCCCAAAATGTAGGAGAACGAGTCATTCTGAGGAGGATTGGGATAGAGAAAGACCGAGGGAGAGGGGGAGGGAGAGAAATGTTGAAAGGATCAGAGAAAGTCAAAGAGAAGCTCCACCTAGTCATCAAAACCAAGAGGAGAGAGTTCATAGATCCATGCAGCCTTCCCAGGCCTCTGTGCACCAGCAACGTCTGTCGTCTGAACATTTATACCATCTAGAACCACATCCTGATCAAAAAGAAGCCCCAATACAACATCAGTATGATCTCCATGATATACAACATGTAACTCACATTAAACAGCAAGATCCTCAAAAGCTGCACCGACATGACTATGCAAGACCAGCACAGGAAAGCCAGGGACATCAAGTCTCTCAAAGACAGCATGACTGGACAGAACAGGAACCTTCCAAACAGGAGCAAGATGGCACCCAAAAACAACAAAAAGAGGTCTGTATTTCTGGGGGACTTGAATCCCAAAGACAGCAGCAGAACCCTTCAGAGAACCAGAGGTTTGACACAGCTGTTTACCTCCAGAGGGACCCTGATATGCTTCAGGCCAAACACAGAAGTATGGAGATGAGTGGAGGACTTAAACCCAAGATAAGAACCCGGTCCATGTCAGATATAGGCATAAGCCAGCACTCTACTATGTATCGTATGGAGAGGGCAGCAGCCAGAGAGGCAGCCAGGGCTGCTCCCCCAGCAGTGGCTAATGGCGAGATGGGCTCCTTGGACACCAGGGTGTCAGTAGCACAGCTGAGACACTCTTATCTGGAGAATGCTAACCGGAAACCAGAGTTGTAGGTCCATCTGCATGGCCGTCGTGTTGCACTAAAAAAAACTTTCTAATAGTAAATTTTCAAGTTTGCGACAGATAAAAAGCGTGAAACAAAAAACCCTAAGTTCTGTTAAAATATAGTAGATTTTTGCACATTATTGGCATGAAATTTCTTCTTTTCTCTTCACAAAGTCTGCAAGTTTTTCTTTTTTAAGTCCTATAAAGCCTGAACTGTAAAGAAAATGTCAAATAAGTATTTAAAAAAGCATGTTGCAATGCATTGATGACTCCTACTTTCTTATTGTGATCTATAACCTGAAGATGTTAAGGTATTTAGCCATTTCAAATATATCAAGCTTCATATGCTTAATTTAATTAGAAAACTTGTCACTTTTCCTTACAACGTATACTGTTAGTGTTTTGTGCTGTTGCATGTGAAAACTAGACATAGGTTCCTCACAAGTGGGTTTGCAATGAAGTTGTCCTGAAAGTGTTCAACCTTTTTGTACATTTTCTGGTTCTTGTAAATATAGGAAAGACCAGAATCACACCCTTACCTCTAATGTTGTCCCATGTTGTTGTGTTTTTAAGTGAACCAGCGAAAGTAGACTTTTCAACTTCGGAGCTGGATTCAACAAGTGGCCCTGATCTGGACCGGACTGGCCGAAAGCCTCGGCGCTACATATCTCCAGGGGACAGCCGCATGTCAGAAAGGTTTAGGACACAGCCAATCACCTCTGCTGAGCGACTGGAGTCTGATTGGTACGGTAACCTAGAAGGAATTCACTATTCAAGAACAGAATATTGAATATGATGGCAGTGCAGATGTATGTAGACATCAATATAACCTAATTTTGATATGGACATGTCATGAGAAATCACCAGCAATGCTAGGAAAAACTGTTAAATTATACTGAAACAGTCTAATAATAATCTGTGCTGTGGTTCAGACGTAGTTGAGACTTACAGTCCAGTGATCATGAAGATATTTAGCCACGTTCAGAGTTTTAATAAGTTTTTGTTTGGCAGGTCTCGTCCAAGCCCCCCACAACTGCAAGATGCAGATGGTGAGTACAGTTTTTTGCAAACCTAGTGATGTGACGCTCAGATTTACATCCAAGCATGCTAATAAATTGATTTATTTTATCACCAGATGAAGAAAAACTGGATGAGAGGGCAAAGATGAGTGTTGCTGCAAAGAGGTCCCTCTTCAGGGTAAGCAAATATTTACTAAAATGGTGAACAACATGAGCAGGAATAAGGGGAGTAGAGTACAAACGTTTTTAGTAGTGCTTTTTAAAATGTGCTTGTTCATTGACATTGTCATCAAGGAGCTGGAAAGGACGTCAGAGGGAGGTGTTCCCAAACCAAGATCACGAAACGCTGCTATTGAAAGACGCATGAGAAGGATTCAGGACCGCTCACAAACTCAACCCATCACAAACATAGAGGTGGTCAATGCCGCAAGGTACATCTTTAATTGAACATGGAAACATTGTGTGGGCATCATGTCTGTTTGACTTGGTTACTCTCATTTTGTCTTCTTCTATAATGTATTTCTTCACTCATTCACATTTCTTTCTTCATTTTCCTTCTATTTATTTTAGCCACAGCATGTTTTTTGTTATGGTTTTTTCATCTTTACCGTTTTTTCCCTCTACATTTGCCTTTGTCAGTGTTACTGGCCACTGATCAGTAAATATGTAGGACCATAAACTACATAGATGGATGTCCACATTTAAGTTTTATGCAGGTATTATTGGCAACTTTGCATAGCATTGTATTACATATCATGTACTGCATAAATGCAGTGATTGATAGAATATAGGTCATTAATTTGTAAAAATAAGGTCCTTCCCTTTATTTTTTTTCCCTAGTAGTGGACTTTATTTGAAAAACTCAGTGTCACCCTCTACTGGTTGGAGTGGTTTTTGGTTTTGATTTAAATAGCCATGACTTACAAGTTTATACGAACTGACTGAGAAATTACATTTTTGCATGCATGTTCTTTGGTTTTGATGACATAATTTTGGTTATTCATTGATAAATTATTGTTTATTCACTTTAAATCAGGAAACATTTATTTAAAACGAACAAACATAATATATATATAGAAATCTCTATAAAATAAAAAAGTCAATTTCAATATAATACAGATTTGACTTGTTCGACAAGGGATTTGAGGAACCCTAGGCTTGTCAAGTCGTACCTCCATTTTTCACCATTAACAAATGCAAAATCCAATAAAATAAACTAAGTGGACAATACAAATAAATACTCCAATCAAACTATTAATAAAAAAACAACCAAAAAGGAACCCAAAATAAACATGCGCCATTAACATCTGTTAGATTTACATTCTCCTTCCTCATTTCTGTACCCTTCAAAGATATACAGTGTCTTTTGTAGTTTTTTAAACTGCATTATATTTATGCTTTGTTTAATTGTTTCATCAAGATCATTCCACAAAAAGTGAACAAGCCAGTTCTTGCCAGATCAATATTAAATGTCCCTTGAAGCTACTATCAGAAGTTTCTGAGAGAACGCTTCAATGTCCCGCCCTCAACAGCTCTACTTCCTCCCCTGCCTCTGCCAATAAGCTACTCATCTACGTTTGTGCACGCGCATTGCAAAGCATAACAGAATCACATAACTACAAAAACTACACATTTATGGTTAAAGTGCCATAACTTTTGATTAAAACATGTTTTTTACCTATCCATGAGAAATGTCGCCAAATCCTGGTCAATTTCGGAATCCTTTTAAAAGCAGAAAGTTCCTCCACTTTTGAAAAGCAGCGCAGAGATAAATTCTGTTGCGGTCACGAAGATGTTTATCAACAAGTTTTGCACCCGGACGTTGGCTATCGTGGAATGGGTCACTGGAGTTTCGGAGAGCTCCTCCATGGTGCTCTGCTGCTCAGTGATACCTGTTTGCTGTTGTGACGGTGCACATGCATTCACTTTGATTGACAGTGGCCCACTCCAGGAAGTCGAAGCCTATTGGCTGGGCGAAGTTGGCGCTTTCTTGCATTTGTATAGGGATATATAGGATGAAGGCGGGACATATATACATTAATGTATATGAATGACCACCAGCAGTAGACCATAGTAAAAGACTAGTTAGGTATTTTTTTGCATTTCAAAAAAATCATACATAAACATAGATTTCTCAGAAACTCTGGATATCAGCTTTAAAGACAGATTAATACATTTGTGGATATTTTTAAAGGTTAAATGTCACCCATTGTCCAATTTCTAACTCTAGTCCCCAATCACTCCACCAGTACTCAAGAATCTTCTCAACCAGGCTCGTCGGGCCAGGAGCAGGAAAATGAAAGCCAGGAGAACCAAAGAGCAGAACAAGTGTCCTACGCAGAGGTGGATATCCAGGAGCTCATCCCAGAGGAGCCTGACCTGTCCGCGCTCAGTTTGTCAGAGAAGATGGCTCTGTTCAACAGGCTGGCCGTGCCCACAGGCAAAGCTGAGGGACACAGAGGGGACACCCGCCAGCGAAGAGCCAACGCTCGTTATCAGACACAACCCATCACACAGGACGAGGTGGAGCAGGTACAATAAAGTCCTATCATAATAAACAATCAATGTGTTACATATAATATGAAAGCCATGATCCTAAACATAGAAATCCTTAATCTGTATGTTAGCATTCATTTCGGGGGTACACACACTATGTTAAATGATTTAGTTGAACAATATTCACAGAAAATCCCTTTCCTCAATCGAAGTTAATACACGGGATCCAGTGGATGAGGTTACCAGATCTTTTCCAAAGCCCTACAGCTCCAGACAATTCACTTCCAGGTCAATGAATTCAGTGAGTGCTTTATAGCTCACTAGTTTGCATTGGTATTCAATGCAATGGTGACACAGATCCCTGCAGAGCCAAAAGACTCACACACAGTAAAAAAAAGAACACACAGCATGAGAAAATGTCAAATTTTAAACAACAAATGTATAGTTTTACATTTAGTTTTCTTTTTCAGGAAGAAAAAAAATCTGACCTGAGTATTTTGTTTTGTAAAATAATTAGATCTTTACTGTCTCCTGAGAAGGGTTGGAGTCAATTATAATTGTCATTGCGTAATTGATTTGAAAAAATCTGTTGCTGTTGTAGTCAAAGTTAATTTGTAATTGAGCTGACTTTGTATTTGTAATTGTCATAGAAATTCTATAAAAACTGTCATTGCCAAGGCGTGAAAATGGAAAAATTTGGGAATTTCTTTTTTAGATAAGGGTATAGTAAGGCATGAAAATAGAAACATTTTGGACATTTTTTTAAAAAAAATGGGGGAAAAAATAGATTTCTTTTCTGAGAAAAGACTATAGTAAGGCATAAAAATGGAAGATAAAGATTTGAAATAAAAAAAAATTCAACATTTTTTTCTGAGATAAAGCTACCATAAGAACTTCAAAACTAGTTAAATATGATGAGCAGCACACTGAAACTGGGGTGAAAATCCATTAAGGTGAGAAAAATGGAAAAAAAAAACACCCACATTTTGGAGGCAAGTCAAAACAAATTGAAAGAATTTTTAATTTAGGGCTATCATAACTTATCATAAAACATGAAAATGTTTTATGGGAATATTTATTTCAGGCTCAGTAAATGCGCTGAATTAAATTTGAACTTTAGTAATTGAGAACATAATTGTAAATTAATTTCATGGAGAAAATTATAATTGTAATTTTAATTATAATTTTGAAAAAATGTAGATCATTGTAATCACTTGTAATATTGAGTTCTAAATGAACATAATTGAAGACATATTTGTAATTGAAAAATGTAAATAACTCCAACCCTGATTACGTGTGTTAGAAGCTCATCATAAGTCATTGAAATGAATTCATACACCCTCAGAATAAAGTGTATTCACTTCTCATATTTAATAACTGGTGTCCACACAGGAAGGCGAGCCACCGTTATCCTCTGCGGTGTGTAACGGTGACTTAGACGCCAATCAGGGAGAACATGTAAGAAGAACCCAGCCTGCCTTTTGATAGCGCCTTATAGATTTCCCTATTGATTGGTCTGATTAGTCCTGCAGGTGGCTGTTTGTGATAAGGCGATGCTTTGAATGTGGGGCTTGATATTTAAAAGTCAGCACTGTGGCGTTACGTACTAGCATCAGGAGTATGCTTTGTGTTGCAGCATGAAAACTGAAAGTTCAGGGTGTCGTGTGTGTTTTCTTTGGCTCTTTTCTAGTGACTGCTGCTTCTGAGACATGCTTGTTTGTTGCACTACAAGCATGGCATACAAGAGATGAAGAACTGTGTTTTTTAGGTTTATTCAGGATTCCTACTGACCTGAATAAATAGCTAAAGAAGCTTTGTGTTGTGGAGAGTATGCAGATAGTTTCTTTTTCTGTATCAAGAGTAAGTACATTTTTGCCGCACCTTGATTATTGCCTTATCTTAAACCTAATGCTCAAGAATATAAGAATATTTGAGTTTTTCCTTTTGCAGATTTTGCTGCAGGTCCTTACATGGAAAAATGTGTAGTCTTTTTAGATTACTGATGCCTACAACTCATTATTTATTGATCTTTTATTTTATATTCCCTCATTATCCCAGATGGAAATAAAAGCCTTGAACAGTGTATATCGGCACATCGACACATGTACTATTTTTCAAAAGTTATTGGACATGTGACCCTTGATATAAATGAACTCTTTAAACTGCATGGGGAGATATAATTTGTGTCTTACAGGCTTAGTTAGAATGGCTTTCCATGTGGTTTAGCAGTGTTTCACGCATTGCATTTGGTCATGTGAGTATTGAATGCTAAGTTGGCCATTAAGGTTTTCTTACGGTCCCTCAGCTAAATCAAAGGGCCACAAAGTCTCGAGGTCTGATGCAACTGACCCTGCAGAAAGTTGGTCATTTCTGTGCCGCGTGTGCCTCAGTCTTATCTGACCCCGCTTTATGATTTGACATGACTTGCAGCTTTTTTTCCAGACTTCATTTATAGATTTTTGAAGTCGAAGACACATACTGTATATCCACCATTTCCAAACCATGCCACACAAACACAACACAGAGAACAGAGAAAAGAACAGTAAAATACAAAACAGTGAATATATATTATGGACAACTCAAATGAAAAAAATAAAACAAATGAATGAGGAACAAACAAAACAAAAGTTCAATAAATAAAATGATCTACTATTTTTGATCGAGTTCCATATAAGCTACAGAGCACTTCTTTTTAAAAACAACTTTCTCAACAGGATGTTTTCTATATCAGCCTGTGATGTTTACACTGGAACACATTGAGTTAGTTCATTTTTCACAAATGTTCATTAAATGCTGTTTGTTGCTGGTTGCATGCCTTAGTGCTATATTTTATAAACCTGAAGTGAACAGAATTCCTATGGTTTAAGGATTTACGGGTAGTTTTTTTTCTACTTGAACACCTAAAATTGATTTAGAGTCACTACTTCTTGTATCATTTTGAGGGAACGCGACTGATTTTGAAGCACAATGATATGTTAATCTTTGTGGGGCTATGCATACCCTGGATTTGAACCCACACCTTCTGGTTATTAGATTTAAAAAAAAAAAAAAAAAAAGTCAATTTAACACTCTTTAGTGATTTAGTTCCCTTTGTATTTTCTATGTCTACATCTCTATCCATCATTCATCCCATAACTCTTGTATTGTCATTTTTCCTTCTCCATCTGATTTAAATTTGTGCTATTTTTTTTTAGCTAAGAAATGGAGGGGAGGTCAAGCTGGAGCCCCTTCCTGCTTCCTTGGTTCGCTGTGTGGCAGCTGTTCCCACCCAAGCGTCCATCATTACACTGCCACACACCAGTGATGACAGCCCCCACCATCCAGGGACATCCACTGCCACCACACACAGTCCTGTTCAACAGGAGATGGCGCTAAGGTATTTCTCCATAACTCAGAGTGGGGACCCTGGCCGCCCCAAGCCTGAGCTCAACTCCTCCCCTCTGCTTTTTGACAGCCTGGAGAGAGTGGGTGCCCCCACCTCCTCCTCCTCCTCTGCTGGGCTCAGGAAGCAGAGGGAGACTGTGGAGGAGAGCAGGAGAGAGCTGCAGGAGGAGGAGGAGGAGGAGGAGGGGGAAGTTGTGGGGCGACATCAGGGAGGAGCCAGAGAGAACAGCCAGAGCAGCATCGTTCAGGGGAAGCCACTCTCTCCTGACAGGGTGGGAGACAACCGGCAGCAGCATCCCCAGCCTCAGCACTCAGACCAGTCCTCTGTGGGGAGGGGGTCAGAACCGGTCCCCAGCTGGAGAGCTACAGACAGGGAAGGAGGAAGAAGAGGGAGAGGAGGCTACTTAAGAGAGAGTACAGGAGCGTTGACCCAGGAGCAGGACAGAAGCAGTGACCAGAACCAGACAGGTAGGAACGGGTCAAGGAGAGGAGAAACAAATGAGAAGGATGAAGGAGAGGATCATGGGAACAAAGAAATGAGAGATAAAATCTGGAATAAAGGGCTGGTTTTGTGCCCATGTGCTCCTACACATGATTGTGTTCTGCTGGCTGCACCCACTCTAGATTTGTGAGTGTGTGCTAGTGTGTGTACATGCATGTGTGTGTGTGTGTGAGTAAGAGAGAGTGTCTGTGGCTGCATCTGATTTGCATATCTTACCATGAATTTACCTCGTGGTTTGCCTTTGTCTAACAGAAAGAAGCATTTTACTCACACTAAACATTTTTTTTTAATTTTTTTACACTAAACTAGATGCATGCTCACATTCCCAGTCTATCAATGGGCGGTGTATTACTACCCCTGTGGGCTGCCACAGTAAAATAGGCTTGACCTGTTTTTATGTTCTAATGCGTTGAGGGTCCAGGGGTCATTTTTTCCCATGCACGCACACAAACAGTCCATGGAGAGATGAAAGACCTCATTGACAGAGTGCAGGACAATTGTGCAGTACTTACATTAAGCAGGTAGAGGACAGGAAGGACACAAAGAACGCCTTGTCTTCAGGCTGTAGTCTTATTTAGTTTTGCATGGGTACATCTTTGTGTTACTGTACAGCCTACTGAGCTGGTTTACTACATATCAATTACATTAAATGGTTGAATAACAGTTTTTTGTATGTGAGCAGATGGTTAAATTATTTATTTATTTGCATGACTTAACCCATATTAGTCATATTGGCTGGTGTGGAGAGTCAAAGCCATTTCATAGACCAGTGGTTCCAAACCTTTTTTTGGGTCGTCACCCCATTTTGATATCACAAATTTTTGGTGACCCCAGAGTTTAATTACTTTTTGATCACATTTATGATATAATGTAAGGTGATGAGATATTTTTATAATGTCTATATACTTTTTTCTTTAACTAGATTAATATTTGAATGAGAGGAAGCTTTGATTAAAGTTGAAGTTGCGTGTGGTGTTTTTAATTTGAAAAAATAATGATTACAAAATTATAATTGTTATTTATATTATTTAATTAGCCATTTAATTATTGAATTTTTACACTGAATTTTTCTTAACTAGATTTATATTTGAGGACGGAAAAGCATAGAATACAGTTGTTTGAGATTGTGTGTGTGGTGTTTTAATTCGAAATAGAATAATAATCTAAAAAATTACAAAAATAGAATTTTAATCATTTAGAAAAAATAAATCAATTACTAGACACTGTCAATGTCTGACCAATGTCTTTCACATGTGAAAATTGAATGCTTGATGTAAGTGTGCTCAGGAGAGAAGAAAAATAATGTAAATGCAAATTTTCTTTGTAATGAAATAATATTTTTGTTATATAGTAAAGTTGCATTTGATGGTTAAAGTGGTGCTTTTGTTTTCAGAGCTGCTGAATCACAGCTCATCACTGAAGCCGCTGATAACCAAAGTATCATCCAGGACTGCATCTCACGTGTCCAGCAACCAGCATCAGCATCAGCCCACTGCCACACAGCCTCCTCAGACTCTCCCTAAATCCTTCACACAGCCGCCGCCCACACAACCAAAGCCTCCGTCATACACCCAGCCCCCACCCACCTATCCCAAACCCTTCACCCTCACTCCTCAGGTCCAGCCCAAACCTCAGGGATTTGTCCAGACACTCCCCAAGCCTTACTTGCTGGCCGCCCCTCAGCAGCAACCCAAACTCCAGGTGCCCCCACAGCCACCACCAAAACCTCAGGGCTTCCCTCAATCACTGGTCAAATCCAAGTCCCTGCCTCTGGACCCGAGCGAGGACGTCAGCAGGCACAGTGTCTTTTCTGGAGATTTGTTGTCCCCGACTGAGTCTGGGGCCCAACTTCCTGACGGCATGTCAAGCAAACAGATGTCCATCAGGGAGAGGTAATTGATTTATTAGAAAATGGTTTTACAGCCCTCATGTTTTCTAGAGATTGGAAACAGTGTTACTCAGCAAGTGCACAGAAGCCTGGAATAGAAAGTTGCTAAATTTACAAATCACAGCCCGATTTTCAATAAATATTGGTATTTGTTTGGTTGGTTTTGCAGTTTTATGGCCAAGGAGACCTGCCATACATACATTATAATTGTATCTGAAAATAAGATGCTAGGATGTTAAATATCAGATTCCTTTAAATAAAGAACATGTAAGCATAATGCTTTCTTGCATTGTCGAGCCTTGTTCTAATTAAATAATTTTAGTTTAGGATGAGTACAGCAAATCTGAAAAACTACATTTTCTGTGTAACACCTCAAATCTTTTTTTTTTTTTTTTGCCATGTTTGATAGACACAAACAGTACTGACTGTTTTGTATTGCGTTTTTATGGAGATTTTTTTTTAGTCTTACTCTTAGTGTGATTCTGCTGATGAGATTCATTTTTAGAATCTCAATTCTTCAGACCATATGGTCTCCTGTGAGATTAAACAGGTTCTTCCTAATGACCTAATTTCTGCTCAAAAAGCAGATATTAACACAAATTACCTCACCGCATTCTTTTAATGCTCCTCCTTTTATGAGTTGACGGTGAAAAAAAGCTTATTCTGAGTGTATACTTGAATAATTCTTATTTTATCAAGGCCTAACCAGCTTGGTTTGTTCCAATAAATGCTTCAATAAAATAATAGCATTAAAAGTCTTTAACTGGTTTAAAAAATCTGCATTTGCTTCTGAGTCCATGATTGTTTTATATTTTATTTTAATCAGGGAAGCAAAGACAAAAACAATGATATAAAAGACATATTTGAATTATTTTACTAGACATGCAATGCAGGTTTATTTCTATTAAGACATTTTTGATTCTTTGTCAGAGTGGCACTGCTAAAGAAAAGTGGTGAAGAGGACTGGAAGAATAGAATCAACAAAAAACAAGAAGTGGTTAAAGTGGCGTCCACTGAGCAGCCGGTTCAGCTTTTGGAGAC
The DNA here is from genome assembly GCF_900634775.1 of Gouania willdenowi. Lineage (NCBI taxonomy): Eukaryota > Metazoa > Chordata > Actinopteri > Blenniiformes > Gobiesocidae > Gouania > Gouania willdenowi. The sequence continues at coordinate 19,293,427 of NC_041060.1, read as the reverse complement.
AGAACCGACCTCTCAAAAGAAGGTGAGTTAAGAGTTACTCTTATGAACCTGCAAGTGAGGATGCATAGCTGAAACACACCCCTAAAAATGCCAAACCACAAATCCCCAAATGAACAACAAAGGGTGAACGAAGCAAGAAAAAAGCACAAACCCTGAATGAAGCAGAAACAAACCAAGAAGCACAAACAAATCGCGAACCAAAACAGCATGAACGAAGCATGAAAAAGCACAAACCCTGAAAGAAGCACATAACCACCAACCACAAACAAAGCCACAAAACCCGAACAAAGCGCAAACCATGAAACACCAAGTATGAATGAAGCACGAAAAACCCTGAACAAAGCACAAACGAATCATGAACCACGAACCACAAACGAACCACAAACCCTGAATGAACAACAAAGGGTGAATGAAGCAGGAAAAAAGCACAAACCCTGAACGATGCAGAAACGAACCGAGAACCACAAACAAACCACAAACAAATCGGGAACCCCAAACAAACCACAAACGCTGAGCAAAGCACAAATGAACCATCAACCTGAAATGAACCAAGAACCACAAAGCATGAACGAAGCATATAAAAGCACAAAACCTGAACGAAGCACAAACAAATCATGAACCACAAACAAATCATGAACCACAAACAAAACGCGAACCACAAACCCCGAACGAACAACAGAGGGTGAACGAAGCAGGAAAAAAGCACAAACCCTGAAAGAAGCAGAAACAAACCGAGAACCACAAACGAACCATTAATGAACCACAAACGAACCATTAATGAACCACAAACGAACCATTAATGAACCACAAATGAATCGTAAACCCCAAAGGAAACACAAACCCTGAACAAAGCACAAAACATAAAGCACGAACACTGGTATTCTAGTAATCCCATCCATTTCCTGCGTTAGAGAAAACCAATAAATGTGTCAGAAGTCACAAAATTGGACTATTTTGAGAAACAAGCTTTTCAGTCAGTGCAAACAATAAGATTCATATCCTGTTGTTTCACAGGGAGCAGCTGATAAGCTGTCATATTTTGTCTGCCACTTTACCAACATACCAATTGAACTGTTAATCAACTGGTCAAAATTAATGAAGGAATATTATTGTGCAATGAGTAGACTAACATTTTCTAAATACAGATGTTTCCTGTCAACAAAATAAGACAATACTTTGAACAGCTCATAAATATGTTTGGCTTTTATGTCCTCACAATACAAGGCAAAGTACCAACAATTTTTTCCAATTCTCCTCATTATTTGATCTTCATTTGTGAAATATAAATACGCTCGTGTGTGAAGCTAATTTTAGCAAGTGGAGCTCAAAATGTGTTCTTTTTGTGTCTATTTTTAGTGCCAATGTTTGGGGAAAAAAATACAACCCTCAACATTAAAAGAATCAGAAAGACAAAACCTAGTACAAAAAACATCCTGTAGACAAACCTCAGATAGAACAAAGAAACCAGACAGACAGGAGGTGATAAATGACACATTGAATTACAAAATGATGGATGGACACAATAATTGTAATGCAGCAACTCACCTGCAACCAAGGAAACACAATTGTGACTCATAACCACAGTTTAAGAGCATAGAAAACCATTTTCTTCTGTCTAATCTCAGTGTTTACCCTCTGTAGACCAGCTCGGACATTCGATTCTGCAGACAGACCTTTGTTTTGTATTCTGTATTCCTCAAACATGTTCCACTATTCATCTCGAACAGAACAGAAGTGCCACATTTCACTTGGTTACCGTGCCACTGCCAGCTCTTGTTCCCTTCCCTTTTAATTTGGAGCTCCTTTCATTTCATTCCCTTTTGTTCAGCTTCTGTTTGAACCCATTGGACCAAAGTACCAGCATACATTACAAAGTTAAACTGTAAATACAATGCCGTGTATGACCATCCAAATGTAGAATTCAAGAGTTCGTGATCGGAAAAAAATTACATTTATGTAATAGGGTAAAAAAAAGTGTAACTTATGCTGAAATTGATTTGAAGCTGAGGATAAAAACACGTCTCCATTAACAATAAAGAGTTCTTAACTACATGATTTGAGGGACTTTTCTTTAAAATGGTTTCCTTTGTACACCTCATCAGTCTGACATTAGTATTCTAGGGGGTGAAACTCACTCGATGTTATTCCCTCAGGCATGAGTCTTGCCCATAAACCCATTAGCAACAATGGCCGCTCCCCCCTCCCTCTCTCCCTCTGACCGAGTGTTTCCTCTTGTGTTTAACCCCTCAGGAGGACGGGGTGGGCGAGCGAGAACCTTCCGCTGTGTCCGTCTCTGAGCAGTTATGGGTAAGAGCTCTTATCTATATTTAATCTGGCTATTGTTTGGTTGGGTTTGAGGTAATTTGATGAATTCCTGGTTTTCCTTGAAGGGGTTAGTCACTGGAGCAACATAGACCATTGCATTTATTCATGTTTTATAATTGTTGTTTTTTTGCATGTGTTTTGTTAATATGTCATCTATAAAAAGTATTGCATGTAGGTTTTCATCAGAGTTTAAGGTTTTTGATAAATTTATTATTGTTTGTTTTAAGCAGAGATATAAAGAGTACTGATATATTCTACTCAAGTAGAAGTACTGTTACTTGATTGAAAATGTGAACAAATCAAGTACGTCATACATAAAATATTCAAGTACAAGTAAAAAATAGCTCAATTAAATAGTACTCAAAGTAAAAGTTACTTTCAGCCTCCCACCGTTATTTTTGGTAATAAATCTTGCCATGTTTCCATTTCATACAGTTTAAAATAAAACGTTTGTCAAAATGTATAATTCTTTTTAAAATAAAATTACACCATTGAATTGAATTCAAAATAAAAATAAATACATTTATGAACTCTAAAAGTGAGAAAATAACCAGCATTCAATGCTGTTTTGGCATCGTTTATAACGTTTAATCTGGTTGGTCGGCTATGATGTGATGCATTTGATTGTTGTCTGGTTATTTAATTTTTTGTAGTTTCACAATGTCTGTTAATCATTTTAAAACAAAAGAATTATAATTTGCCTCTTTTAAAATGTACTTAAAAAATTCCCCATAAAGTCCCCATAAAAGCAACTCAATTACAGTAATGCGAGTACTTGTAATCCTATAATTTCATCTCTGGTTTTAAACATTGAAAAATACCCCATCAGTTTTTTTTGTGTCAGAATTATAAAGTCATACCTCATGATGACATTTTTGTGTGCATTATCTTTTGTGGCTTCAGGTTGGTTTTCCTATCCTTGATTCAGTCTCATGTCTACTTCTTGCGTGCTCCTTTTCTGTCTTCTATTCCCTCTTTTCATTCACTGTTCCATCCTCACTCTGCATCCTCAGGAACCTGTCTTCTCCTCCACTTTCTCTCCTTCTATCTCCCTCGGCCAAAAGTGTCAGTATATTGAGCATCATAGTCAGGTAAGGACAAGCACTTAGTTTGCTTGAATGAGCAGCATGTAGAGGACGCTTATCTTGTCAGGCCTGGTTTGCAGCTACTCGTAGGGAGAGGGTTTATATGTGCTTGTATGTTGGTGTTAAGACAACTTGAGTACAACTCAAAGAAAAGCCATCGTGGGATAAAGGGACTATTCATTAGACATGCTCGGATGAATCTAAGCTTTTTACATCAGTTTGATACACTATGAGACAAAGGCAAAGCACTACTAATGCTCTACAATGAGGGGTTACCCTGTTAGGAAGCAGTCGTGGCTCAATACTAGCATTTATTTAATTATTTGTTTGTTTGTCTGTAAGCAGAGTTACATGAAAAGTACTTGATGTATTTTGACAAGATTTTAAACAAAGATAGACTTTACATCAAGGTCTTTCAACCTCGGGGTCGTGTTGCAATGTGAGGTCGCCTGGAAATGAAATGGGGTCTCCTAAAACGTCTAGTGATAGACAATAAAAAAAAACTGATTAAATCATTTTTTTTAATAAAATGTTTTTACTATTATATTTTTTTAATTAAATTATTTTTTTAAATACTATTTTTTTTTTTTAAATACATTTTATTTACATTTTTTTTTTAGATATTTTGTTTAATTCATTTTTGTATTGTTTAAATTTACAAAAATTGTTATTTTTCTAAATCTTATTTAAAACAAATAATTTAAATAATAATTTTGTTTTAAATTTTCTTGATTTTCCTTTTTTAAATTAATTTTATTTCACATTTTTTTATTTACTTTTTAATTTTTTCAATTTTATTTCTTTTTAATTTTTATTTCATCTATTTTGCACAATTAAAAAAACCAATACATAATATCACAGAAATAGGTATACAGTACAGGAAGAGGCAGGAAGCTCACAGAGCTTAAACAATATTATTTTTCAAACGAAAACAGCAAACACAATCTCAAACAACTGTATTCTATACTTTCACTTTCTGATCAATGAAATGCATTATAAAAATATCTGAGCTGGCGCTTATTGCTGCTTTGTGCACTGATACTGGCTACTCTGTATTTGTAACACAGCATGTCAGGTTACTTCCTTAATTACAGAGTTTCATCCAATCAGACCCGGATTGCGCATTCATCGCAAATTTTCAGCAATGTTGCTATTAATGGGGATAGAAATGTCTTCAAAGCCTTTAAAGCGTGAATGATCACGGTACCATGATCAGGATCATTGATCCAGAAAACTGCCAATATCTGGAAAAAAAGGGTATCTGGTGTTTGGTGGAAGTTCATGCCCCCTTAATGCTCTTGTTTGTTCTTGTTCAAGGTGTGACCTTTAGTCGTGTGTGGATGGAAATGCATTTATATTAAAAATTATTTACTCAAATGTCTGAATATCATATATCATTTTTGTCTTGTTTGTGCAGACGATGGAAGAGGAGGAGGCTCAGATGACAGTTGAGGAGAGGAAACAGATGATTTGCACCCGAGAGGATGCATGGAAGGCAAAAGGCAAAGGAGCAGCGAATGATTCCACACAATACACAGTGGCTGCACGAATGGTCAAAAAAGGTCAGCATATAACAGAAGTACCATGTGGTAGTGTATCCTTATGCAGACGGTGCATTCATTTCATAGCAGGGATTGAAATTCCTTGCAACATAAAGCTGCTCTTGTTCATTTTACAAATGCAGTCAAGTTGAACACACTGCACTTGCACTTGCTTGATATTTAACATTTTAATGAATGTAGATGGTAAATCTGAATGTCTCTGCATGGCTTCACAGGCCTTTCAGCCTCCTCCTCAGTTATCAGCCCCATCCTGTCACCGGTATCCACCAAAATCAAGAGCAGTGCACCTGCTGTCAGCAAACCACAGGAAGGTGAGCAACCCCACATATTAAAAGCTGTTTAGTGATAAATCCAAAATCAAAATTCAGTTGTTTCCATTACCAGTTTTTATTGCGCTATTTAGATTTTCTGAGTTTCTCAAAGAGGAACAGGTGAGCAAGAAAAAGCACAACAACTCTGCTCAGTTATTTGGAGGTGTGCAGGCCAGTGGGGGAAAGTGGGCGGGGCATTAGTGCTATAGCATGACAAGCCCTGCCCTGAGACAAGCCATTCTACGGAACTCACTCACACTTACTGTCCCTCACAAGAGAACGTGGCAAAAGTGGTGTTGATATTGTGCAGCTAGTTGTTAATAAATGGGCCTGTCTGGCATTTTGACGCAGAATCAGCTTTCTGGCATTGCTATTTTGAGAAAAAATATTGAGATCCCCCCCCCCTTATCTGTAACAGCTTCATACTCGTGTGTGTATTTCTGAAGTGGAACAGAGAGAGAACAATAAACAGACAAAGTGTGCTTTTTTCCTGTTCTGATAAGCATGAAATCATATGAAACCATGACATTGGTTTTTTTTTTATGTATTAATTTGATATGCAGAAATTGAAACCAAGCCTGACATGGAATCAGATAAGAAATTAGAAAAGTTGGAAAGCTTTTTGGGACGTCTAAATAGCAAAGGTAAGTAGTTTCATTCATACTACCTCATCACCACCAGATAAATATTATTGGGTAGTGTTGATTTGTAAATTACAAATTTAGATATGTCAGTAAAACTCAAAAAACGTTTTGCTTTTTTAAATTAATGTTCCGATCTTTGCTTTGCGCCTCCAGTTGCAGGTTTGCAGGAAACCACGATAACCGTAACCGAGAAAGCAGTGAAAGAAGTTATGAAGCTGGATGACGAAATTTTCTCCAAGTTCTACAAGCACATTGCTGAGTTTCCACGCATGCCTACCAGGATCGAGATCAGTGAGGATTTTGACTCTATCTTCGGTTCTCAAGGTCCCAAGTAAGAAAACAGTGAGATATAACCTTGTACCAATTAGGAGTGTGACGATATCTTGATACGGCGATATATCGCGACATTATTTTGCATAATCGATTATCGATATGCTCGCGCTAAGTATCAATTAAAAAAAAAAAAAATTATTTAAAATTTTAAAATTTTATTTTTTTTCAAAACCTTTTCTTCTTTTTCACTAAAATGTGCAGGTAGGTCTTCACAGAAATGTTTTCATTGTTTGTTTAAGGAACCAATATATTGTTCACTGGAATATTGCACTATAATGGTGTCACTGGTAAGAAAGACCCTATTTTTTGTTTACAGAAAGCACTACTGGAGATACTTATCCATTTACATTGGTATGTTAACACTTATTTACAGAAATGTTGCACTAAAATAGTGTCAATGTTCATAGGACACTTTTTCAAATTTATTGTCTTTCAGAGATATAAATAAAAATTGTATTTTTTCTCTTAATCTTTATTTTTTTGCTTGTTATGTCATAGATTATCATAGATTGATTTCTGACCAATATATCGATAATCGCAGTATCGTCATATTGTGAGACAATCGCTATCGTGAGCTTTGTATCGCATATCGTATCGTATCGCGAGGTACCAACAGGTTTCTACCCCGAGTACCAATATCTTTAAATGCATTTCTCCTATTTTTCAAAATGTTTTCCTTCTGTCCAGGTTGACCTCAGCAATGGTGCAGCACAAGCGGTCAGTTCGTCCATCCAGAAACGTTCAGTCATCCAGAAACCCCCTGAAGATACTGGCAAGCAGAGAGGACATTAGACAGGAGTACACAGAGCAAAGACTCAACGTAGCACAGCTGGAGAGCAAGAGAATAAAGGCCGAGAAGGGTGTGTGTGTGTGTGTTTTAAATAAAGTGTCTATTCGTACGGTTGCCGTACGGACAACCTACGGTGCTATTGGTACGTTTACCGAAGTACACGTACAGTACGTAGCGTCTTAGGGTTAGGTCTAGGGTTAGGTTATGACCATATATAGCAACAATTTTTAGGGTTAGGGTTAGGATTACGGTTAGGTTTAGTCTTAGTCACGTGATCTAAATGACTGACCTATCACGTGATACGGCAACCGTACGGATAATAACAGCTGAGTGTGTCTTCGCCTCTGTGTTTTTTTGCAGTGTTGATGGTTTTTCCTCTTATTTCAGTGAATAAATCCTCAGAATACTCCGAGGCTGCTCTGGCAGGTTTGGCGAGTAAGGAGAACTTCAGCAGCGTGAGTCTCCGCAGCATCAACATGTCAGAGCAGATGTCCAACAACAGCGCAGTGCCGTACAAGAACCTCATGCTGATGCAGATTAAAGGTAAGGACTCCCTTTGACACATCTCAGCTGCAACGTGGCCAAAAACTCTTCCCTTTTTCCAAATTTTTCATCCATTTTCTATACACAGTTAACATTTTCATTCGTGTGTTATCTTGAGCAGCAGCAAACTTTACATAGAAACACAGTAGTTGCATAGGGGTGTGTTGAGGGTTACTTCACCATGATCTGAAACACCTGCAAATAAAATGCCTTCTTCAATATGACTTCTCTTTGGCAAAATTGTCAATTAGCAGCTTTAATAATGCTGAGTAAAATATTGAGTCTACTGAATATAAACACACTGTTTACCAGGGATGAGGTCATTTACTTTTTTCAGTTACAATTACGTTTTCAATTACAATTCAATTGCGAAAACAGTGACCAGCATTTTTTTCCAATTACAATTAAATGACAATTTTTTTTATCCTCAGAAAGTCACTTACAATTACATTCTAAATTACTAAAGTTCAATTACAAATAATCACAAAAACTGAAGCTGAAATTTCTTACATTAACAAGTCCTAAATCAGCTGTAAAATACACGAAAAATGAATATCTATCGTTTAATATCTTTCCTATCTATTGGTTTCCTTGTTCTGCTTCCTAATCAGTGAAAAAATAGGTTTCAATCTTTTTGGTGTGGACGTCTGAGCCTTTTTTGCGTCACTGTACCCCTCGATTTCAATTTTTTTAATGGTAAAATGTGGTAAAGCTTGATATGAAACACATTTTAATAATTGTTACCTCCATACAGTATGTGTAGAACTGTACATAGAACAGTTTTGCGTTAAATTATAATTGACAATTTTTATAGAATTTTCATGGCACTTACAATTACAAAGTCAATTATCTAAACTCAATTACAATTTAATTTAAAAAGATTACAACAGCAACATGTTTTTTTAAATTACAATCACAATTATGCCTTAATTATCAATTGCATAATTAGAATTAGAATTGACCCCAACCCTTACATATTTAGCAAACTAATTGCTACTTTTTAACAATGAATGAAGTAGTGTGTGAGAACTTCTTGAACACATAAAACAGGATTTAAAGAAGTACAGTAATTACTTAAAAATGTACCGGTCTTTAATCTAAGGACGCAGATTTACAAATTCAACAAAACTAACCATAAAATATGATAAAGCTAACTGTAATTGTGCTGACACAACTGACTTTACAAGTTGAAGGTACTGAGGCTCAAAAATATCAAACCATTGCAATAATAATAATATACATTATTTAAAGGACACTACCCAGGTCTTTATTTTATCTGGTTAAAAGAAGAATATCAAAAAATAAAAAATATACTAAAATACTAATAAAGTAGTTGAGCTTTAAATATCACTTTTCTCGCTGGGAGACTGCTTGATGGTTTCCATCAAAGATGACCTAATGTGTTTGCACATGGAAAGACTGAGCACACAATGTAGATGACTAAATCTGTATTCTGAACTGTTGTGGATTGGGAAAATGTTGCTAGGCAACAAGTGGATGTTGTAAAAAGACTCCCACTTGCTGAATCCTAAATGTCCAAAAAGAGCAAAATTCGTACTTTTAATAACAGTGATTTTGTGTAACTAAGTGCATTAAATACATAATACAAGATACAGTATATGTGTATATATAATGTGACGCCATTCGTCCTTTTTCTAGTCCTGGAGCAAATGGAGGATGAGACGAGTGCCACTTTTTTTTTCTCAGAAGATTTAACAGATTTTATTGCCAAATAATGACAAGGAAATTATGCAACCGTGGATACGGATAAAAGAATAACTTCTTTTTCTCTGCAGGTCGTCGTCACGTCCAAACCAGATTAGTGGAGCCAAGAGTGTCCTCTCTGAACAGTGGGGATTGCTTCTTATTAGTCACTCCAGAGCACTGCTTTGTGTGGGTGGGAGAGTTCTCCAATGTGATCGAAAAAGCCAAGGTGAGCTTTCATAATTGATCTGGACTCTGAGTTAAAGTCAAAGATGTACCGTTAGTGTTTGAGCAAACACGACTCACTGATGATTCAGCTTCTTATTTTTATTCTCTGCACGCCAACTCTGATTTTTAACTGATACTTTCAGCCACTTTAATTTCATTAAAGAAAGGCCGATATACACACTTTATGAGAGGGTGTCATTTTGTCACCAGTCGATTTCATCATTTTGTAAAATATTTCATGCAAACAAGAAGCAAAAAGAATAATTTTACTGAATTCTTCTTTCATCTTTTGGATCCATTGCATTTTAATTATTTCAGTCAGTAGTTTACTTTTGAGGGTTTTCATGAAGGAAATGACTCATGTCTTTGATATTCCTCATTAAAAGATGAGTCACATGAACAAAAAAAACCACAAATCACTGTGTAAATGAAACTCAACAATATTTGCAGGGGCTCCCAGTTTTCCCGGTGCTTATGCTGCATTCGATTGCACTCGTAACCCGGAAAGATCCGGGTCGTCAATTTCGACCTCCGAGTTAAATGCGTTTTATTCAGTAAGCTCAGAAAACATGGCTGGCCACAGTCAGCTGATGTTTTTTTTATATTTTTTGAGGAGTAAAAATGCCTACTGGGGAAAAATATAATAGCTTCTTGGGTAAGAGAGAAAGAGAAAGAGATACGTCCTACACTTTAAGTAAGACTTGAACGCACCAGCGGGGTGAATCCTGCATGCTTCATTGAACCATAGACTGTAGAGAGTACATTGAACTTTACGCAGAGCGGCGTTCAAATGAACAGAGTAGGGATGGAAATACCGCTACAGAGAAAAATTGAGGAGAAAGTTTCGCTAACAGTGGGCGCCGCAATTTTGCTAAAACGTCACTCCGACCAACTCGGAGTGCTTGGATCCTGCCCGAGTTCCCGAGTCGGGGTCCAGAGCTTAAGTGCCTTTTTTTTTGGACTTTTCCGATTCGTTCTGTCGGACAAAATCTTTCAATTTTCCTCAAATGATGACATAATAATTCCCTTAATTAAATAGAAATTGCTCACAAAATCTAAGAAATTTAAAAGGAAGATCTGATGTATGACACTTGTTCCTTGGATATTGTTGTTTTCTTACATATTTAATGTATACGTACATGTGTAAACTAGGGCACAATAATGTTGAAATTACTCGTTTTCCCACATAAAATCTGTGGCCCACTTGAGATCAAACTGCTCTGTATTTGGCCCTTGAACTAAAATGAGTTTGACACCCCGGGTTTAATCATGTCGTGTTATTTTGGCTTGTTTTTCAGGCGATGGATTTGGCCTCCTACATACAGACTAACAGGGACATGGGCTGCAGAGCCAGTCAGTTACAGACTATCGAGGAAGGCGTCAACGCACAGGGAGCAGATGCTCAGCAGTTCTGGTCGATTCTTGGAGGACAGATGACCTACCAACGTAAGACATGAGCGCTCAAGTTCAACCACAACAGGCAGTGTTTCTGTAGCATACATCCTGTAACTTAAGTTGTGTTGTCCTGTCATAGCGGCCGGTCCACCGGAGGACGACGAGCAGTTTGAAACCGCCATTGTGGAAACCAACTGTATTTTCAGACTTTTGGATGATAAACTGGTTCCTGACGATGATGAGTGGGGAAAGGTTCCTCACAGCTCAATGCTGACATCGAAGGAGGTGAGGAGAACAGAAATATGTCCTCAGGATGTTTATCCATTGATATAGATATAGAGAATGTATAGGTTCACTATGAAAGGTGTGTTTTAGCTGGGAAGGAAATGCGAAGGATAAGATTTATGTAAATCATCTTCCCACAAAGTTTTTATTTAAAAAAAATGCAGGTTGTAAAGAATCATAATATATTATTGTGTTTCTAAAATATACACATTAAAACAGTGTACATTTTTTCATCTTCGTTTTGTTTTTTTTTCTCTTTTCTTTGCAAATGTAGTTTAGAATCTTAAAATTAAGATCTTTTTTCTGCTACTTTGTGGGTTTTGAACTTCAATGGATGATTAACTAATTTGTAACTAATTAGTGTAGTTTTCTTTCTATGGTGATTAATAATCAAATGCTAGTCATGAATCATGCAAACTAAATGTTAGAACCTATATGAAATGCACTGTACCTCACCATCAATACTAAGCTGTATGAATCCCTGAAATATATTTGAGCTTCTTCTCAAACAGTTCACTGAGCTTCAAGCTGGTTTTGATATGTTGCCTAGCAACAGCAGGTGTCAGGGATGAGCACCTCCTACGTCCATCTGTGTGTTGCTGCTGCTGCTGAAAAAGTGCAGGACACTTGGAGTACATATAGACAAGCTTTTGAAAAGATTGAATTGGAAAGATTTTCTGTGTTGCTGTCATTGCAGGTGTTGGTGTTTGACTTTGGGAGTGAGGTGTATGTGTGGCACGGTAAAGAAGTGACTCTGGCCCAGAGGAAGGTGGCCTTTCAGCTGGCCAAACACTTATGGAACGGGACATTTGACTACACCTGCTGTGACATCAACCCACTGGATCCTGGAGGCTGTAACACACTCATACCTAGGTGGGTTTACACACATTTGTCTTAATCTTTGTTTGTTTGTTTTTAGTCGTTGTATGCTGCATTCACACCGGATGCGTCACAAAATGTTTGTGCATCCAGATTACTTACAAAGTCAATGGATAGACGCGGCCCAGAGGCAAAATCTTTCTTGTGTGGCAGTGCGGTCTGATCCGCACGTCAAGAGCATTGGCCATGCGAGCGCACTCCCGATTTTTCATCATATTCGCAGGAGTTGAAAATACTGAACTCCTGTGACTGTTTCGCATGACGAATGCCAATCAGAGTCTTTATTAACGATGACGTCAAGCCGTCAACACGGACACCGGTCTGTTCACCCATTCAACCATGGAGTAGAAGCTGTGTGTGACCACCTGGAGCTGTATGACACGGCCTTTATAACCAGGACTAGGAAGGATTGGGCATGGAGGAGAATCAGCGAGGAGGTGGTAGTAGCAGGTAAAAGTTGTCTCTGTAGTTTTCATCTTTGAAAGTCGGCACTGAGCTAGGATAACATTAGCCGCTAATCACACCGGCTTTTTTCACTGGTGGTTTATGTTTATGAGAGGGGAAAAAGGAGCGCAGCGCCTTGCTTCAGCAGGCGGTGAAACTCACCGAGTTGGATGTGTCGCTGGTGGGCGGGGCTTTGCTTCAAACACGCATATGAAGCGAATGCGGACATTTTTTGATCCTGCAAAACCTGCGGAACATTTGCTGCGGCAGAGGCGTCCGGTGCCGCAGAAGACGCATTCGGTGTGAGGCAGCGGTCCCCAAGCTTTTTTGCCCCACAAAATGGTTTACTGTCAGACAATTTTTTTCTTGTATCAATGTCAAACAAGCATTGCACCAAGTAATGATACCTGGTCTCCACTGATTTTCATGTGACAGTGTATGAGATCAATTCAGTATAAAACAGCAAAGAGAATGAATGCAAACTGTCAACACTAGGGTGACCATATTTTGATTTCTGAAAAAGAGGACACTTGGGCTGTCCTCGGCATACTCAACGTTTTCTTGAATCTACCATGTAACGGCAAAACACAATATAGTACCGTAGATAAATACGAGTAAGTTGTTATTGTCCATGGGGTTGAAAAATGGATTTCTCTCTTGATAACAAAGACTTACTGGAAGTAAAAATGACTGAATTCAATCACCTTTATTATGCATTATAACAATCTGTCCTTGAAAAACCTAACGTATACCTTCTTAACATCTCTCAATCATTGAAACAATAAGAAACATCTGTTAAAAATGAAAAGAACATGTGAAATATACACTTCTAGAAATAACAGTGAAAGTTTGCATCACATGGTCCCATGCTGACTCCGAGCTTTATTCTGTCTATTCTAAGTTTCTCCCAGTGGCTCCTTCATTTTCAGATACGTTCTTTGATCTTCCATGGAGGTTTTATCATCTCATATCTTTTAATTAAATCCACCAGTATTTGGTCTCTTTCAGTCCGTCTTGGACTTTAGTCTCTTCTCCCTTTTTTTCGTGTGACTATTTTGTCAAAACGAAGCACCATCTTTAATGAATGATTCTGTCATGTGTGAGTAAGGTTAATGATATAATGACATGGTGTTAGCTCTAAAGGGCAACTCCTTAGCTTTCACAAACTGCTGGAATTTCTCCAATAGATCAAATATTAGTGTTCCCCTAAATGCGTTCAGGGTCCCTGGGAAACCCCGACATTTTGATGAGTTTGCAAAATCTGGCCAGACGGTTCGAACAAGACGTGAAAAGAGGACATATCCAGGTAAAACCGGACGTTTGGTCACCCTAGTCAACACTAGAATTCATTGGCCTTTAGTGCGTCTGGTGGTTAACAGGGTCTGATCACATAATAGTTCAACTTTTTTCCTCCGTTAACTTTATAAATACAAAAGTGTTTGCTACCTTTGATTACTCCTGTTAAATCTTGAAATATTGGTGTGATTATCTCCACAGGAAGGGCCAGGGCCGCCCTGACTGGGCCATTTTTGGGAGGCTGACGGAGCACAACGAGACCATTTTATTCAAGGAGAAGTTCCTGGACTGGACGGAAGCAAAGTCTCCAACACCAAAGCAAAGCAGCGAGCTTGTTTCACCTGAGCCAAAGGTGGAGCATCTTTACAATATAGATCTATTATTCTTTTGGTCATTTCCATCGAGGGTCATAAATCTGGCCTTTCCCCCAGGAGGCTCCGGGACGTGAATGTCGGCCATACGACGCCACCCTAATGCTGCCCATGCTTCAGTCACCCATTTCTACCATTTTGGATGGGGTGAACGTGGGGCGTGGCCACGGCCCAGTGGAGACTGAAGACCACATGAGAACTCAGGAGATCAGCACAGTGTCCGTGGACGTCTGGCACATCCTGGAGTTTGACTACAGCCGTTTGCCTCGCCAGAGCATCGGCCAGTTCCACGAAGGCGACGCTTACGTTGTTAAGTGGAAGTACGTTGTCAGCACTTCAGGTTAGTGTCTGTGGAAGAGGCAAGAACAACGTTACACATATATATAAATAAATATAGTCTCACACACTGATTTTTGTCTTTTTTGGTCAAAGTTTTTGAACAATTTAGAAAAATCTGTGTCCAGATATGGGGCGCTGATTGTATAGTTGTGCATGCTAAATTAAACAGCAACTTTTTGCAACATTAAGCATCAAACCACATTTAAAAAATGCATGAGAATTTTTTATGCTACTTTTGACCAGATTTACAGCAATATTTGTGAAATATGTGATATTTACTTTTCTCGTAAAAATATAACGTCAATGTTAAATCTAAATCTAAATGTTAAATCTAAATCTAAATGTTAAATCTAAATCTAAATGTTAAATCTAAATCTAAATGTTAAATCTAAATCTAAATGTTAAATCTAAATCTAAATGTTAAATCTAAATCTAAAAGTTAAATCTAAATGTCAAATCTAAATCAAAATGTTAAATTTAGATCTAAATCTTAAATGTTCAAACACATGTTGCTGTAAATCTGATCAAAAGTAACATAAAACAAAAAAAAATCACATACGTTTTTTAAATGTGGTTTGTTGCTAAATGCTGCGAAAAGTTTATTTTAGCATGCGCAACTTAACAATCAGCGCCCCATATCCAGGAACTGATTTATGCAGTTTCTGATCTATTGTTTGTGTGTCTTAGTTGGCCGTAGACAGAACCCAGAGGTGAGGAGCAGTGGGCCGGGGAAGGAAAAGTGCTGCTATTTCTTCTGGCAGGGCCGGCATTCCACCATCAGTGAAAAAGGAACATCAGCGTTAATGACTGTGGAACTGGACGAGGAGCGAGGAGCACAGGTAGCAATGACAATACCTTCAAACATTCAAACTACTCAAACATTGTGGAGCTCTCTCTTTTTTTTAGTGAGCAACAATTGCTTTATATTGTGTTTACAATGTTTGAAATAAATAAATTAATCCAAGTCCAAATCCAATCATTCGCGTATAGAAATATAAACAAAGGACCAGTTATCTACTATGGGATTACTGTGTTATTTAGACTGAAGGTTTCCCAACACAAATGATTTATATTATATAAAAATCTCTGCTATGGAGAATTATTTAAAATTTATCAAGTAGGCTTTTATATATACAGTGGTCTGTAATTTTAATTTTCAACTGTGAGAGATAGAATCTAAAAAACAAAAATCACTAAAACTTAAAAAACTTAAAATTTTTCCAATTGAAATTACAGACCTCTTCAGTCTTTGGAAGGGGGAAAACTTGCAAAATCAGCAGTGCATCAAATATGTACCTTCCCCACTGTATATTACTGGATGTGCAACAGTAATATCCACAAATACTCAAGTAATCTCTGCACATTAAATTTTAGTATCAGAATTAGAAATGTATTTTTTCTTATTTGCATTTTTTTTTTTTTTTTTTAATCATACATTTTCTTGCAAACAAACCAATAAATATACAGAAATATTTATTACAAATTCAAAGATGATTTCCGAGGGAATTTACTGATTTTTGGCCGCAAAAAGAAGCAAGTTCAACGAATTTAAAAAGACAACTTTTGCGGTTCAAAATACAGAGAAAACAAAAATAAAGATAGATAAGTGTATTTACAGGAGGAGCCACTAAGACGATAAATAAACAAATCTTATGTGTTCAGTAACCGCATTGCACTGGGATGAAACGTGTTGGTGAATGTGGTGGTGCAGGCCTAGATGGATCTGTACGTCTTTCCTGAGAGTATCAAAGAGAACAGGCTGTGTCCTGGATGTGAAGTGTCAGAGGTGATGCTTCTGGCCCTGCTCTGGCATCTGCTGGTGTAAATGTGCGACAGAGAGGGCAGCTGTGCTCCTATGATGCCCTGAGCTGACTTCCTAACTCTTTCCAGAGCCTTCTAGTCAGCATGAGAGCTGCTCTTATACCACACCAGGATGCTATAGGAGAGGATGCTCTCTACAGAACATCTGTAGAAGGACAGCAGTGCATTTGAGTGCCAGGTTGTTGAGGAGCACCAAGTAGTGAGGTTCAAGACCTCCTCCCTGTAGGCCGTCTCATTGTTGTTATGGATCAACCCCACCACAGTAGTGTTATCAGCAAACTTGACCAAGGTGTTGCTGTGCTGGATTGGTGCACAGTCATGTGTGTACAGCATGGGACTACGCACACAGCCCTGAGGGCCCCCCATGCCCACTGTCAGGACTGAGGAGTGATGGGGGCCCAGCCTCACTGACTGCTGACAGTCTCTGATCCATCTGCAGGTGTGCTCGCTGGTACCCATGCTGTGCAGTTTGGACGTCAGTCTTCTTTGGATGAGTGTATTAAAGGCAGAACTGAAGTCCACAAATAAGATCCTTGCATAACTGCCAGATGTTTCCAGATGTTTACACACCTTGTGGAGGGCTGTGTTGATGGCATCACCTGTGGACCTGTTGGCTCTGTATGCAAATTGGTGCCGATCAAGGCTGGGAGGCAGTGAAGAGTTGATGTGCCTCAGCGCCAATCTTTCAAAGCGCTTCATCACGGTTGAAGTGAGAGCCACATGTCTGTAATCATTCAGACTGCTGACCGACTGTTTCTCGGGGATAGGTACGGTTGTGGCAGACTTTAGGCAGCTGCGAACTGTGCAGGCTCCCAGTGAGAGGTTAAAAACGATACTAAAAACCTCTACCAGCTGATCTGCACACAGCCCCTCAGTACTCTACCCTGGATACCATCAGGACCAGCAACATTCGACGGGTTCACACTCCGGATTACCCTCCTGACCTCCTCCATGCTCACAGTGAGGGCCAGGTTGTCAGTAGGTAGCAGCTTCATAGGGGCATCCCCCTCCTCACTTACTTCAGACCTAGTCAAGAACTGATTTAGGTCCTCTGCTAGGTTTGTGCTGGTGGTAGTAGCATTGGAGCTGTTCATGTTAGCAAGATCACGGATGCCCTGCCATACACGTCGGGGGTTCCCCTCTGTGATGTGCCCCTCCGTCTTTCTTGCATATGCTGCTTTCACCTGCTTAATGCCCTTTTTCAGGTTGGATCTCATGGCTGAGCTGTATAGTTCCATATTTCAAGACCTGAAAGCAGCTGTTTAACCTCACTGTTCATCCACTGTTTTTTATTCTGAAAAGGTCTGACCTTCTTCTATACTGTGACACTGTCCATACACATTTAATGTAAAACAGAACAGTGGATGTATAGTCTGTTAAATCCTCCTGCGTAAAGATGTCCCAATTAGTAGAGCTGAAGCATTCTTGGAGCTGTGGGATGTTCATTTTCAGACCAAATCTGTGAGTCTCATCTCAGGCATTGTTCTTTGTATATGAGGTCTGGTGGAGGGGAAGACTTTATATGCTTCCTTGATGTTGCTAAAAACCTTATCCAGCATGTTATGACCTCTCGTTGCACATGTAACATGCTGGTGAAACATAGGGAGCACAGTTCTTAAGTTAATATGATTAAAGTCTCCAGCCACAATGAAAACACCATCCGGGTGGGCAGACTGTTGTTTGCTAACAGTGTCCATTTTTTTTTTATGCTAAGATTGATTATCCTACACAATTTGCAGGTCCAGGTGCAGCAAGGAAAGGAGCCGCCATGTTTCCTGCAGTGCTTCAACGGTGGCATGGTCGTCCACGCTGGGAAAAGGGAAGAGGAGGAGGACAACACTCAGAGTAAATTCTTGAACTTGTGTCGTTATTTGTGAACATGAACACATTCAAACACAAGAGTTTCTGGCTTATGCTTTCAAAGGTGTCATCTCACAACTCTTGCATTAGTTTTATCGTAAATCTATAGACAAAAAAGAATGAAATACAAACCCATTGACTCTGAGCAGGATAACTGGATTTAGATGATGATAGAAAAGACATTTCCTCTTGCTCATCTGGATGTTCTGGTGTTGTTCTTCTCCTCCACCAGACGAATGGCGTCTGTACTGTGTGAGAGGTGAGGTCCCAGTGGAGGGTCACCTACTGGAGGTGGCGTGTCACTGCAGCTGCCTGCGCTCCAGGGCCTCCATGATCCTCCTGAACATCAACAAGGCCATCATCTACCTGTGGCACGGCTGTAAAACACAGCTGCACACTCGCAGCGTGGGGAACACGGCAGCACTCAAGATCAAAGAGCAGTGAGATTTGATATCATCAAATAAAGCTTAATGAGGGTTTTTATGACAGATTCTTAGCGCTGTGCTAACTCGGCTTATGCCTGTTTTCAGGTGTCCTCTGGAAGCAGGGCTCCACAGCAGCAGCAAAGTCACCATCCATGAGTGTGATGAGGGAATGGAGCCTCAGGGTTTCTGGGAGGCTTTGGGAAGGAAAGACAGAAAGGCCTATGACTGCATGCTGCAGGGTACGCCATATACACATAAATAATGTTTAAAATTGTAGCTGCGCAAAAAACTTGTTGCATGATCGATTTTCAATATCGGTTTCTAAAAATGAAATAAAAAATGAAATGTGAGAAGAAAAAGTTTCCTTTTTCAAAGTAAGAGCGCAGATTAAGACGGTGCTGTGTTTCTGGCAAGAGCGTTAAAATATGACTTCTAACTGTCGTTTCCATAGCCCAGGACAAAATGTCTTTGAAACCTTTCTCTGAGGTGATTTTGTTGCATGGCAAAACTCTTTTATTAATAAAACAACGTACTGATCTATGTCCATTAACTTCTATAACACAGCAGCGACGTAGCACCGCCATCAAACATGCGCTTACTTATGCGTAGGAATTCCAGCAAGTTAATTTAATCTTCTTTTTGAATATGTTAAGGTTTAATTTATTCAGACAACTATGAGGAAGTCAAGGACACATCAGCAGACGCCTTTGAAGAAGACTGGCAGTTGAAAGTCGAAACATGTCAGGAGATCAAAGTCAAAACATATAATGCTCTTACTTTGAAAATGGCGACAAGTGAAAAAAAAAGAATCTTCTAACATTTAATTTTTTTGTTTTTAAAAACTTATGATTAAAATGCCTAAAATATCAGTCTTAGTTTTTCAATTTCATAAAAAAAAATTCCTTATCTGAACAGAGAATCCAATGACCAAAATACACTGACTGTTTACATAGCGTCATCAACATATTAAACAATAATTTCTCGTTTCTTTTTTTCAGATCCAGGGAAATTCAACTTCACCCCACGACTCTTCCAGCTGAGCAGCACATCTGGAGATTTTGTAGCTTCCGAGTTCTTCCACCTTTCCAGAGCTCCAGAGAGAGTCAGCTCCCTGCCTTTCCTGCAGGAGGACCTGTACAACGCACCACAGCCTGGTGAGGCAGACATTGTTGGCTTGATATGGAGTGAATACATGAGTTTGTGAGTGACAAAAGCATCATTTGGACCTGAAGCAACGCACATGCATGGAAATGTGAGCAAGGTTAGAGTTGGCCAGTTTGAATAATTTAAAACCATGTTGTGCCCTTTCTTATTGGAATTTAATTTGTAATTTTATATCATTTGGATGATTAATTTTTATTGGGCCCGTTCACTCATTTGACAGTCAAGATGAAGAGCGTCCTAAAAACTCTCCGAGACACAAAGATAAATCTCAGATGTTCTTTGTCTGTAAAGTCCAGCACCTGAATGTATAACTAAACTGACATGTTTGTGTGTGACACAGCTTTGTTCCTGGTGGATAACTTCCACGAAGTCTACCTGTGGCAGGGCTGGTGGCCTCAGGACAGCGAGAGCACGGGCTCAGCTCGTATCCGCTGGGACGCAGACAGGAAGTGTGCGATGGAGACTGTGCTGCAGTATTGCAAAGGTAAGACAAAGAAGAAGAACAGCCAGAGTCACGAATGTGGTCAATTATAATTGTTATCACTTAAAGCTGCAGTTTGTACGTTTTTTTGTTTTGTTTGATATAGTCAAAAATCCATAATCATCTTATTATATTGTATTGTTTATTGTAATCCAAAGTGTTCTGAGTGGACAGTGAATCTCTGCTCCTTCTCCTGGCTCTGTAAGTGAGCTTTAGAAATACAGGATGCTGGACTTTGGCCAATCAGAGAGCTTTCTACCAACAGTGCGTGCAACGAAATGCGAGCGATCTGCTTTCAGTCAGCGCAGTCCGCCCCGAGTCAGAGAGAGAGAGAGAGTGAGAACAGACGGAATAAATAGCTTATTAAAAATGACCTAAGGTGGAAAAAACCGACCCAATTCATCTGCAGTTTGTACGTTTAGTGTGTCTGCTCTGATCAGCTGAGATCGGCTGCTTGTGTTTGAGCAGCAACGTGCTTTCATGTCTCTAAAACATCGGAAAACTCTCCAATAACACAAGATAAAGTTCCTACTTCCTATTTGTTACTTGTCTCCATGGAGAAAACAGTTGCAAAGAGTTCCACAGTGTGCGCGTCCACGCAGTTTCGTTCAGGAGGGGAGGGGGGTAGTGTGGAGCGCGTCACGATTCTACAAACCCCAGCTTTAATCGACAATTATTTACAATTATGAAGTAATTAACGAGTAACGTTTTCTAGCTAGCTATGTAAACACAAACTGTTGCATATCTCAGTCAAAATAAATGCTAACAACACCAAATCTGAGGTCCTTGGTTGGCATGTGACTGTGGTGGTATGCGCTAAATTTGAATAATTTAGGCCACTAGGGGGCACTGCAATTGTGGGAAATTTATATCTCCTAAATGGCATGACCGATTTTTACCAAATTTGGTGGGAATGATATTGGGTTGCTCCTGAGGCCGTAAGTTAATCATGATTGGTCAAAGTGGGCGTGGCTTATTACAACATAAACAACAAACATTTATTTCAGCTGAAGTATTGAGTGTTGAGGGATGTGAAATTTACAGGATATATATAGAAGAACACACAGACCACGCATACCAAATAGTATGCCACTAGGTGGCGCTATAATGGGTGCAAATGCATTTTGGCCTGTAACGTTCACATTTTAAATCACATCTTCTTAAACTTTATATCCACGTGCTCACTGCAAATGGCACATTGGCCTGTGTCCCCCCCCCCCCACCAAAAATATCTTCATTTTGAGAAACAAATTAGGTGATAGATAATATTGTTTAGTGTATTTTACAGTTGATTTAAGACATGGGTCAAAACTGAGCCGTTATCATAAGAGATGCTAACAGAAAGCTTACACATGAGGAAGGCTACGTTTTATGGGCTTATTTATTTCCAGCTTGGTCATTGTGATTAACTGAATTTTAACTTCAGTAATTGAGAATGTAATTGTAATTGACTTTCAGATGAAAAATAATAAATGTAATTTAAAAAAAATGCCAGTCAGTGTAATGGTAATTGAGTTGTAATTGAATATAGATAATTGAAATCATAATTTTAATTAAAAAATGTAATTGACCCCAACCCTGGCCAGAGTGAAAAATACAAAATATTTTTCATTATTAAATTTAATGTATATATCTGAAATCTGGAGGTTGTGTTTATAATTCAAAACTCTTTTTGTGACTGTAGATTTTTTGTTTTTTGTGTTTTTTATTTGTAGAAAAGAATGAGAAGAAGCCTCAGAAATCCTACCTGATCCACGCTGGTCTGGAGCCGCTCACCTTCACCAACATGTTTCCCAGCTGGGAGCACAGGGAGGACGTGGCCGAGATCACAGAGAGGGTCAGTAACGCAGAACTCACGTCATCCACTTCAAACTTCATTCTATTTGTTCAAATGCATCTTCGTTTTAAATGTGGGAGGAAATCAGAGCACTCGCAGTACTGATGCCCACACAGAACTAAATATACACCATGTGCTGCTCCTGTGCTGCAGGAGGCGGAGGTGTGCAACCACATCATCCTGGTGGAGGACGTGCTGGCTCGGCTCTGTCAGAACATTTTCCCTCTGGCTCAGCTGCAGGCACGGCCGCTCCCAGAGGGAGTGGACCCGCTTCGCCTGGAGATCTACCTCTCAGAGAATGACTTTGAGGTCAGTAGGTGGACACAAACTACTCCATAGGTCACGGTTTATTTTAATGGAGAACCACACAGGCTTTGAAAACCTGTTTGTATGTTAACCGTCACATATTTATTACCGGGAGAAATGGAAAATGTAGTTATTGTAAGTTAATAATACTTACTGAATCTTATAGACTTAGGGGTGGATTCACTACGATCTGAAATAAAGGGTGGTAAACCAGTTGCTTCCCTAAATCCTTTAGTTACGCAGTTTCCTCACCTTCTGCGTGGAATTCACTAAGATTGCAGCAATGATTAGTGCACGTGCAGAACTGGTGCAGACCGCCCTTATTTAAATGAGCGTTTTGTACATGTTGTGTTGAACGAGATATAAAATTGTGAAACAACAGAATTGGAAGTGTTAGTCGAGGAAACAAATAAATGGATGAATTACAGCATATAGATAGATATTCTTTATTCATCCACAATGGAGAAATGTGTGTGGATATGACAGTGATTGATGGATGGGTGCATGCTCGCTGTTGATGTGCGTGTGTGTGAGACAGTGATCCGCGGAGGAGGGATGTGACGTTTACTCACGTTTTAATACCACTAAACCTTTAGGGGGTATTCTACGAATCTAGATTACCTCTTATCACTCTAACTTTCGGGATTTGATCAGTGTGTGCTGTCCTACAAAGCTTAATCACTATGGTAATTAATGCTGAACAACTAACCTGCTCACAAGCTGGTTCTGTTCTGGCTTGGATGTTCGCGAGTCCTAAAGCCCCGCCTCCTGACCAATCAGTTCTCTTAGAAAATGACCTGCCCATTGATAGATGATTCAGATCTGACAGCTGCGTTTAGGAAATAAGATTATTAATTATAAACGCAATCCTTTCATTTACCGATGATATCTTTTAGGAAAGATATAGATTTACTGTATATGTAATGGACTGATTTACAGTCAGCTGATATGCTTGTGTCATTGTATGCGCGGACGGGTGAAATCATTCATTCATTCATTGATTAATTTATTCATACACTGACCACCTCAGCAGCGACATAGTACAGTTAAACAGTGTGCTCTTATCTCTCATCTCAGTGTGTGTGATAAATAGGTGTCCTTAAAAGAAAAACGTGTGTGCTGTAATAAAGTTTAACTGACTGGAGCGCTCTCCATTTATCATCCAATGGATTAATATCATAAATAATCTCTTTTACACATTGACAGAGTCAGAAGCTTCCTGCCTGAGTTCTCTCATTCCCACTTTTTCTGCAACAACAGGGTTGTCATTGGTCTAAATTATGGATTTTAATTATTCATCATTTTAAACTTCAGCAACCTGGTCGGTACCAACTTCTGAAGTGGATCAGATCTTGAGCAAGTATAAAAGCTCCGCCTCCTGCACTAATTCACTGTTGCTCTTCACTGTCATCATGGATTTATATTCATTATATTTGTTTAACATCATAAGCTGTTGTAAAGACGCTCAGTCTGCCAGTTCTCTCCATTGATTGGTCGGACACTGCAATCTCCACCCCTTTCATGTGCACGCGCACGTAGCGAGGCTGTAATCACTTGGCTTAAATTGGCGCGTTGTGATCATAGGTGATCGACGTTCGTAAGACAGCTCCTGTCTGACAGGGAAAGTTTGGTTAGTTGAAGCCAGCTAACAGAGATGAATCCAATCTCGATTTGTAACGTTTGTGAATCCACCCCTTAATGTGCAGCTGCTATCATTAAATCAATGATTTTGGATTTAACTTGGCATCTAAAGAAGGAAAATCACACATTTTAAAGCGCAGTTTTTAAGCTGGATAATGTTATAAGGCTGTTATAGTCATGGACTATAAAATAATTCTGCGAGGCCCCAAAAGTAAAAAAAAAAAAAAAAAAAAACACAAAATGACAGAAAAATGCACAAATTACAGAGAAAATACACAAAAACAGAAAAATATACAAAACGACAACAAAAAAGCATAAAAAAACATGAAATCATAAGAAAAACGCACAAAATGAGAGAATACTAAATGATACCTAAAAACACACAAACAACAACAGAAAGACGCAAAATGAGAGAAAACACTCAAAATGACAGTAAAAACACACAAAACAACAGCAAAGATGACAATAATAATGCTCATTCTGAATGCTGACATGAATGTTGACAATGTGACCCTTGGATCAGACAATGCCATTTTTGTGGCCCCCGCTGTGATAAAAGTTGTCCACCTCTGTGTGTGTGAGAATGCAACGCTGAGCCGTTGTTCGTATATGATGCGTCTAACTTCATCCAACTCTGACTTCACAGACCAAAGTGTCGGTGACTCCAGGTAAGGAAAGCATCAGCCGCAGGGATCTGTCCTCTCATGCACGTCTCCACAATGTGTTTTTCCTTCTTTCTTTCAATTGGGGGAAAAAAAAAAAAATCCACCTTTCTCTGGATGGTTGGTGAGGCAGGATAAAGACTGAACAGTCACGCTTGGCTGCACGCGAGCAACAGGAAAGAAAAAGGCTGCTACAGTGCAATGTGGAAAATTACACACAACAGTTATTTAGGCCCTTTTTTTGTTGTCTAGGGTTAAAATCTTTCTTTTAATTTAGTTTCAGTATTGAAATAATAGTGTAGAAGATCAGAAAAGATAAACCCTCACCTCACTCTCATCTATTTATTCCCAGCACCAATTAATCTACCATATTCTAATTTTTAAAGGTTTTTGCTCTTTTCCTAATACTCGCACACATTCACACTCACACACGGCTTGTACCCCCCCCCCCCCCCCCCATTGCATTTAAATTCTCCTCAGTTCACTTCTATCACCTCCTGCACGCTGCAGTCCGACTCACCGCCTGTCCGTGAAGCACAAACACTAATGCATCGACACACACAGCACAACATTTCTAAAACACGGTTGAATGAAGGATTTTAATCAAAATGAATCCAGTGTCACAGTGTCATGTAATTAGACACATTTATAACAGGTTGTAAATCGAGTGCTGAGATAAAGCTGTGTGAGGGTGTTGGAAGGCCTAAATGCACACACATTTGAGGGTTTTGTCAAATATTGAATGTTTATAGCAACATTGAAAATCTTTGAAAAAGAATAAGAAATTGAACATTCTTTTTTTTTTATGTCTAATAAGAAAACACTTACTTATGATGGCATATTAGGGCCACATTAAAATAAAAATAACAATCTGGGCAAATACAAGATTCAAGTTGTAATATTTAGTGAAAAAAGTTGTAATTTTATGAGAATAAAGTCGTATCTTAATAAATGTGTAATTCTATGAGAATTAAGTAGTATCTTAATAAATGTGTAATTCTATGAGAATTAAGTAGTAAAATTTCGAGAATAAAGTCGTAATTTTATGAGAATAAAATTGAAATACAAACAGAATCTTGACTGTGTTGCAGCCACTCGTGCGTTATGGAGAATGTGGAGCGTTTAGTGAGATTATACTCCGTCTTTAAGTTTCACACTGTTTCCACTGTTATCACGACCGTGGCTCAGGTGGTAGTGGGTCGTCTTCTGATCGAGAGGTTGGGGGTTCGATCCCAGTACCTGACTATGTGTCGAAGTGTCCTTGGGCAAGACACTGAACCCTAAGTTGCTCCCAGTGGTCGACTAGCGCCTTGCATGGCAGTCCTGTCCCACTGGTGTGTGAATGTGAGAGTGATTGGGTGAATGAGCTGATATGTAAAGCGCTTTGAGACTGCTTCAGTGTGGTGATAAAGCGCTATATAAATCAAGTCCATTTACCATTTACCATCACTTTAAGGAATTTAAAGACACTTTGCAGCCATTTGCATTTGTTCTGACTAAAGAACCCAGACTGATTTGGAGCAAATAGCCTCTTTAGTGGAGGAGGAACTGGCTGGAAGTGGTCAACTTAAATCAGGAGTGTCAAACTCATTTTAGTTCCGGGGCCAAATATGGAGCAGTTTGATCTTAAGTGAGCCACAGATTATTTTCAACATTATTGTGCCCTAGTTTGCACTTCCACGTATGCATTAAATACAAAATATGTAAGAAACCGACAATATCCAAGCAATAAGTAACAGATATCAGTCCCATCAGGATGTTCTCTTTAAATTTCCTACATTTTGTGACTGATTTCTATTTCATTAAGGACATATTATCTCATAATTTGACAAAAATGTAAAGATTTTGTCATAATTTTGAGTTTTTTTCAAAAGTTTAATATCAAAAATGACTGCAGTCGTGCGATATAAGTACTGGGAAAACTGTGAGCACCTGGAAATATTGTTGAGTTTCATTTACACAATGAATCGTGTTTTGTCAAACTTTTTCCTGAGGGCCGAATTGGATGCTCCAAAGGGCCAGATTTGGCCCCCGGGCCTTGAGTTTGACAAATGTGACCTAAGGGCTATAGGTGTTAGTTGCGTTCACTTCAACAGGGAATTCTCAGCGCTGCACCATGACGGGTTTATTAAGATACAGCTTTATTCTCATTAAATAACGACTATTCTCAAAACATCACGACTTTAAACTTGAAATATTATGACTTTAATCTCATAAAGTTACGACTTTAATCTCGTAAAATTACAACTTTAATCTCATAAAATTACGACTTTAATCTGGTAGTGCTCAGATTTGTTTTTATTTTAATGTGGCCCTAATACGCCGTCATACTTTCTTTTCTCTTTTCTCTATAAAATATGACAAAGGTCAAGGTCCCAATGAAGCAGCACATGTAAATTCTGGTGTTTCTTTGGTTTGTCCACAGAAAGCTTTGGAAATGAGTAGAGAGGAGTACGAACATCTGCCCACATGGAAACAAGTGAACCTGAAGAAAGCCCGAGGACTGTTTTAAGCAAGTCGTACGATGAAAAATGTCACGTGAAGAGAAGAAAGAGGCACAAGAGATGGAGTTTGTGTAGAAAGGATGAGAGTGGACTGGAGATGCACTTATTGCCCCACTTAGAGCTGTGTTTTAACCTTGTTGTCAGTATTGATGGATGTTATAACGTCACTTTGGTTCTCATGTGGTGTTTGGATGCCTTTGAGATCAAAAGTCGCTGCTCGACGCCTCACCTGAGAAAACACACGGACGCTTTGTTGTCAGAATGCCATGCTGTGGTTGCGCGCGTGTGTGTGTGTGCGACTGTATATATTGTTTGTACGAGTGTGTGTAACATTTGTGTGTGTAATAAGTCCATGCAGCGGTGTGCGTTTGTGACTTTGTAACCAGGTGCAAACAATACATGTTGTAAGAATTGCTGTCATTTGCTGCATCTGCAGTGTGTGGGTTAGTGGGACTGTGTGGGCGACTCATGCTGATTGGAGTCATGGGGGCCCGAGTCATGAGTTGTAATTTAAAAAGATGTGAAGGACGGCGGCTTTGGTGAATCTCAATGTATAGTGCCTTGCTTTTTGTGTACAGTTTATATACAGAAAAATCTAGTCTGCATTTTTAAAGACTTTTTTTTTTGTGATATAGTGAAATAAATCACATTAATGCTTCACCCTGCTGTTATTCATAGCAACCACAAGGTGGCAGTAGAAACAAGTTATCAGAGGTTATTGCTGTTACCTTTCTAGCTGAATATTACCAGCAACTCACCAAAGGACAACAAAAACACACAAAATAAGAGAAACATATACCGAAAAATAAAAAAAGAACAAACAAAAGACAATAAAAATGACACAAAAAACACACACTGAGAGAGAAAAATACTTGCTATTGCCGGCAACGCACAAAACTACAGCAATGACACACTAAATGAGAGAAAAAACACACACAAAATAACAGAGAAACATACAGAACAACATGAGAAAACACACACACTGTTAGAATAATTTTAATAATACCAACAACACACAAAAAACAACAACAAAAACACACTAAATAAGAGGAAAATGTCCTGAATAATAAAAAAGAACAGACACCAAAAACATACAAAATTACACAAAATAGGACAGAAATATATTGAATAAAAAAACAAAAACAAACGTATGATGAAAATTAATCAAAATTATAAAAATAAATCTATTCAGAAGGCACTAAATACTGTTTAATTCCACCTACTGTATTTACAAAATGAGATTCTTTAAAATGTGTGTTATCACTCATTCTCTACAGTGGGTTTATTTTCTCAGAATTCTCAGCAAAATGTAGTAGTCGGACATGAGGGGGGTGCCTGTATCAAAAGTAAGAGAAAGGGGGTACTTGAGCCAAAATCATATGAGAACCACTGACATAGACTACAACACTCCATTAAGAGAATGCAGGAAAGTGCTGACTTGGCAGAGACAAATTCAACCTCCTAATAATAGGGAAAAGCATTAAACTCACAGTTAGCTGACATAAACTCTATTCCAAAGGAAGAAACTCATTTCTGCAAACTATTCAGACAACATGACAAACTAAAGGCCCGGGGGCCACATGTGGTCGTTCAGAGCATACAATGTGACCCACCACAGGAGAAAGTAAGGGTGACTGAGAAAACAATAAGCACTGTGTAAAATATTAATTAATCACATGGCTGAAGTGATTATTAATAGCAAATTGAAAAAGAACAAAAAAATTCTAAAATCCTGTGATTTTTCACAAACAATCTCACAAAGTTAAAATAATAATAATAATCTCAAAATCAAGGAATTTAGTAGTGTAGTTCCTGCAGGAACTGATGTCTGTCATTTATTATTTACATATAGTATAAATTACATGTGGAACTTGGTCACAATAATGTTGAAATTAACTTGTTTTCCTGCTTAAAAAGTGCAGTAAGCTGGTCCGTTTGTTGTCCCTAAGAGTGAAAGTGAGTGTGACCCTCCTGTAATGATACTAAATTTAAAAAAAAAAAAAAAAACACCAAAGGAAAGATGCAGTACCTCAGCATTTACACATTATAAATATTAAGGTAACAGTACCACTAATTAATATTAATTGATTATTAAATAATTAATTATTATATATACATTTTTTTTTTTTTTTTACTTCAAAGTGCAACATGTAACACTTATTTTAACACTTTCAACAGCTGAAATAATTATTTTTAATAGGATGGGTCAATGAGTAGTTGGCCATAATCTATTTTAACTATAAAGTATCAGTTTCTTTAATTTCATTATACAATAACCTCACGTTTTCAGATGGATATTTTGTTTTTTTTCCTAATTTTTATTTTTTACCTGTTGCTTCATATGATCTAATGACTGGGCTGACAAATGTAAATATTCCTGAAAATATCAACCTTAAATGAAAGACTAATTCATCATGGGCAACTCATAAACCACATAAAACTACACAAAGCCAGTGTTTTATTATAAAACGCATCAATAGAAATTAAACAACAACAGGACTTTATCTATTTTATGACAGTAGTGAGTTTGTCGACATCTGGTGGAAATCATTAGTAACTGCATCTATCCGCTTCGACAAACATTGTGCAAAATAAATCTAAAAACGTATATTTTTTAATTTTTAACACTAAACAATCTATTATATCTATCCACCTAATCCTTTTTCACTATATTTATATATTTTTGTGTTATTTTTACACACTTGTTGACGTGTTTAGCCTCTGTCCGAGTGCACTGTGATGCACGTGAACGCGCCTGGAGTCAAAGGTTTCGCTCGTGCACTTCCGGTTCGGTAAGTTTATGGAGATAATGACGTAAAAAAAAAAAAATTACAAGAAAAAAAAACCCTCATAATTGTCGAAAGAAACGGTGGCTTAACCCGACTGTGTATCATATTTTTAGTTATTCACGTGTTTAACCTAAGATCAACTTGTTTTTGTTACAGTGTTATAGATGCACGGTATATTTATACATACATCCTATTATTATGATACATTAAATGTAATTATTATAATCATATTTATGTGTGTTTATTTATTTATTAATTTATTATTTGCACAACTCGCTCAAAGTTCCTCCGTTAATCAAACCTGTTGTTTACTTTCTGTACTTGTATGAATGTAGATCAATCACGTGTTTCCAGCTGCTCAAAAAAAAAAAAATATATATATATATATATATATATATATATATTTCCCTTGTGACGCAGCATTATCTTTACCCTCGAAAACACATTACATAACAATTCCATTTAAATGTAATAAACTAAAATATCCAATAAAACGGCAGCATCGGTTAAAGAGAAATGGAACATTTTCTAGCTTTTTAAAAAATAATAATAATTGTGATTTAATATGCCTGTAGATAATGTAGTATTGCAACCCTTCATCATATTTTATCTACAACTTTACAAATTATTCCTGTTGTCCCTGACTATGGGGTTTAAATCAATGTCCTCCATACCTGTCTCCATTAAAACAAAGCCTCAGCTTCACACACGTATTGCTGAGTAATAAAAGTGTGTTTTTCCTTCAGGCAGGGGTCATGTCCTCCCAGGTTAGACTGTGTCCGCTGCCCAGCGCTCTGTGTCTGTTTGACCATCCCATCCAGGTGAGAGCGAGTGGGCTGTTGTTCTGAGAAGTAGTGAAAGCAGCGACTCCTAAAACGATTCAAGATATGTCAAATTTTATATTTCGGTATTTCCGGGTGCCCGCCGGCTGCCCATTCGGCGTGGCTCTGGTCGTCTGCTGGGCGTGGGCTTCGGCTCCTCCGCTGGGGTCTCGGGCACTGGAGTTCTCTGGGCCCTCCCCTCGGGGGGTTGGGCGCGGGGGTGGGGGGTCTGGGGGTTGGGGGTTGGATCGGTGGCGTGGTGCGCTGGGTACTTGGCTCCTTGGGGCTTTCTCGGGTGTGTATGGGGGGGGCGATGGCTGCCTCTCGGCTTGGGATCTTGGGGGCGTTCGGGGGGCTGCTTGGCCGTGGGGTGGTCGCCGGGGGCCCCTAGATTGCCCGCTCTTGCTGCGGGCCTGACTCCCACTTCGGGCCCGGGGGCGGCTCGTGGGTTTTGCAGTGGCGGTTCTTGGAAATACATTTGTCATGGATGCACTGGCCTTGGGCTGTGGGATAACACTCATACTGGGCTCAACCATAGACACGTTGTTCCCAAATACCTGTTTTATGGAATTTCCACTCACTTCTTCCTCTGTTCACAGCCACCACCATTATTCCTAAGCCGCACACTGGTCACCAAACTGGCTTGATAACACAACAATAAGCACAATATACACAACCACAATTTCACATCGCATCACTTGAAACCTATCGACTACTCCCCACCCATTCTATTTCCTATCTTGTATCCCTCTTCCCTGTTAACTCCCCCACCCCCCTTCACCCCCTCACCTTGCTGTAACACTGCCCTCTCTTTTTTACATCCTCCCTTTAATAAAGTATTTCTTACCTTTCCCTAGGGAGGGCTGGTGATGGTCACAATTATGCAATGAAATAAATAAATTTATTTAATTGCAATAATAAAATATGCATTGCTGTTAAAAGATTGCACTTCTTGTAGTGTTAACCTTCGACAGCATGTGCAGACAAAGAAAAAAAAGAAAAAAAATTCTATTTTAGTGATATAGAAAATTACAATATTGCCTATATCAAGATATATCTATTTTTTTATTTTGTTACTTGTGTTTTTTTTTTTTTTTTAATTCTTTATTTATGAGTTTTTATATTTTGACACAATAAAACGTACAGAACATTGTAGAACAGGGAGTGACCAACAGATAACAAGTTTCTCAATTAAAGATGTCAAAGATGTATGAAAGAAGGACTAACTATAATCTACATTTTCAGTATGTAATTGGGCCTTTTTGCATTGGTGTATGTCACCCACTTATCCCAACAGGAGTCAAACCAACCATGTTTATCATGAACAAAAGCAGTCAACTCTTCCATCCTATAGATTTCCAATGTGGTTTCCCACCATAATGTTAAAGTTGGTATGTCCAAGGATAACCAGTTCTTAGTTATAGTTTTTTTTGCTTGCAACCAGCAAACACTTATCTTTTTTTCTCCAGTTCTGTGGTACACGTCCAAAAAACAGTGTTTTCATTTCAAAGGCAAATGTACAGTTAAAAATGTCCTGCAGTGTTTCATGAATGTCTGTCCAGTATTGCTTGATGAAGGGTCAGTCCCAAAAAATATGTGTATTAGGGATGTAACGACTCACTCAACTCCCGATACGATTCGATTCACGATACTGGGTTCACGATACGATTCTCTCACGATTTATTTTACAAAATGGGACTGTATATAAATGACTGAAAAATATTCCTTTATTTTTTTTGGGAAAATACTGTACAATTTTTCATTGTCAAAAGAATCCCTTGATAAACTATTCAAAACAATGCAATTTAACTAAAAGTAAATCTTGAATGAAATAAATAAAGGAATAATACAAATGAAGAAGAAGCTTATTTTTTAAATTCTGGTTCTATAGTAAACAATACAAAACTGCATAATAGTTTTTTTTCTTTTTAAAAGTGCAACTGAAAATGTATTTTGTGCCTTAACAATTGGACTTACAAAAAAAACAAAAAAAAACAGTCATTTTACTGTATTTAGGGCAGGTATTTGTTTGAACCAGCAGAGGGCGGTGGTACCACAGTGGTCGGTTGGCATGCAGTTATCTTGCAGTGAAGAAGAGATACTATGCTAGCAGACAGAGCTAATAGAAAAACGTGACTTTTACAGAGATATTCGTGTAATATTACAGAAATGCTTTCGGTGCTAAAGGGGTAAGTAATCATTTATGAATATGTTTAAGAGTAAAAGGCGGCCAGAAAGAAAGTATTAGCAGATTTCGCCCGCCGCCATGACTTCTGGTTACCTCTGCTGGTTAAAAAAAGTACTGCGATTCATTTTTCACAGCATCGATGTGAACCTTGATACCTATGAATCGATTTTTAACTGCCTTACGATTAATCGTTACATCCCTAATGTGTATGGTTTGCGCGTTGATTTCTACATTGTCTCCAGCAAACAGGGGTATTTCCGTCGTAGTGAGCCTTCTGAGCTGGAGTGATAAAGTACCTGATTATGGTTTTCCACCCAAACTCTCTCCATCTTGTAGAAGCAGTACATTTCCACTGAGATTTACATATCAAAATCCATTCATCTTCTGATATATTTATTCCCCCTTCCTTCTCCCATAACGCCTTGACATATGTAGTTGAGTGGGGTTTAATGTTTGTTAGACACGTATACAAACTTGAAAGAATTTTCTTATTGGTGTTTCCGTTATATACATTTCTAAACATTTTTATCAAATCCTTATTCGTCTCAGATGTCATTTTGATGTTTGTGTCTATGTAATGCCGTATTTGTAGATATCTATAAAAATTCTGTTTTTCTAAATCATATTTCTGTTTGAGTATCTCAAAACTCATTAATTCTCCATTTTCTATTAATTTATTTATCATTGTTATTCCTTTGGAACACCAGATTTTAAAACGTGAATCCAATTTGTTTGGCTTGAAGTCCCAGTCATATGCATACCATTTTAAGGTTGCAATATCTTTACCTAATTTATATTCTCTCACTACCTTTTCCCACACAGAGAGAGTGCATTTAACCCAAGGATTGCCTGCTGTGTCTATATATCTTTTAATGTTTGGGTCTGCCAGGGTAGCTTGAATTGGGAGGGGGAAGGTTTTCTCCGCAATAGTCTTCCATTGTGTGCTATAAGACACATCGCACCAGTTGATAATGGTCTTAATTTGTGCTGCCCGGTAATACCTTCGTAGGGATGGTACTCCCCATCCTCCTCTTTCTTTAGCCAATTGCATAGTTTTGAAGTTGATCCTTGGCCTCTTTCCACCACATATGTAACAGGATATCATTTTGTCCCACTCATTAAATTGGTTTTGATCAATTTGTATAGGTAATGTCTGAAACAAATATAGTAGTCTGGGCAAGACATTCATTTTAATGGACTCTATTCGTGAGTGTAGGCTAAAGAAAGGGATCAAATTCCAACATCTTGTGTCATCTAATAATGCCTTATTTAAACAGGTGTAGTTTGCTTCAAACAATTTGGATAGTTCCTTTGATATATTAACTCCCAGCTATTTTAGAGATTTGGACTGCCACATCACAGGGTACTTTGTAACTATTTCAGGGGGTGGGTGGTAATTGTATGAGAGGGTTTGAGTTTTGTTCATGTTAATTTTATATCCTGACAGTTTACTATATAATTCACACAGTTGCATCAATTCAGGCAATGAATTTGTAGGCTGTTTTAAAAAAAGTATGACGTCGTCAGCATAACATGCCAGCGTTTGCTCGTTTCCTTTAATAGTTATGCCTTTAATTTTTTGGTTCTGTCTTATGGACTGAGCTAGTGGTTCTAGATACAGTGCAAACAGGAGTGGAGACCAGGCACAGCCCTGTCTATTGCCTCTTTGCAGTATGAAACTGTTTGAGAGATACCCGTTAACTTTAATTCTTGCAGTGGTATTAGTATATAAGGCCTTCACTGTCTCAATAATTGTAGAATTAAAATTGTGGAAACCAAATTAGCCAGTTAGCTACTGGCTCGTTGCTAGCATTAGCTTCTCTGCTAGGCCCTGGTCTCCGTCACCTGTTCTCCTTCCGTTAATTCTTCCGTAGCCGTTCTCTGTTTTGTGTCTCTTCTACCCATGATCACCCCGTTAATCTCTGCCCTTTTCTCCACATATATTGAAATATTGAATACTTTTACGGGGTGAATAATCCAAATCTCAGGAGAGCTATCGCCTTATGCAGCCATTCGTTAGGGTGACGGCACCGGAACCATCTTTTTTACTTTTATTTTAACAATCACATAGTACAAATCACATCATACAAGTAGGATATTTAATATTATTCATAGAGTACAGTCAGTGTCCTTCTTTACAATTGTAGCATAATTCTGAGATATATATTTTATAGCATATTGTACCTTCCCCTTAACAAGCCACTCTACAGAACTCACTCACACGTGCTGTCCCTTAGAGGTGAAAAAAGGACAGTAAAGGCGTGGGCGTAATATTGCGGTTAACGGGAGGTCTTTTGGCGTTGGCTCTAGCAGCGTTCGTGCCTGGCACGGAGGCCATGGTGTGGATCAACGGCTGCAGTACCAACATGGCATAATACTCTGTTCTACAAACAGCAGCAGGGTGCTCGCACTGCTGCCCTTTGACATGAGTAAAATAGTCCAGATTGAGTAAACAGCGTGTATGATCAAACCACTCTAGAGGAGTAGAAGATGGAATTGATGACTTTTCTGCTTGAAAGGTAATTACTGTTGCTTGATTTACATTATGTTTGATTTGTAATTGTTACACTAGAACTCTGTAGTACTTGTGTTGTTTGTGTGCACACAGCAGCCTCCGTGTGAGCTGCTGTAAGTGACACCGTGTTGTTGCTGCTGCTGAGTTGTGTGCACATTGACAGAGAGAAGCGCTGCAGTAATAAGCTTGTTATATTAATGTGATGTTGCTGTCGGGCTAACGTTAAGCTTGTTAGCTCCTCTGAGGGAGGAACTTTCGAAAGTTTGGAGGCAGGGCAAGAGAGCAGCAGGGTCACCTCTGTGATGTCACTGGCAGTATAAAAGAGCCAGCTCTGAATACTTGACAATCAGTCTAGAAGCAGAAGGGGATCTCAGCAGTCATCAAGACCTGAACAAGAAGGACAAACGCCAGACCGAGCCAGCAACACACAATCCATTGGTAATGTAGGAACTGTTAAATTAACTTGTTAGCACTGGTAATGTGGAGTGGGATTTTGAGCGAGTTTGAGTAAGAACCAACAAAGACAAACACGAGTTGTGAAATCTGTGTGATACCTGGCCGAGTCTATTTGGAAGGCTGAAATCAAAGGTACAAAGACTTGGCATTGATATATTACACTCAGCCTTGGAAAGAACACAACACTAATAAAACACAGTGATTTGGATGAATTTGATTTGTTTCCTTTGTCCATTCAGGATATTTCAGGCTGACTAAACCACAAGAAGATGTTGTCCCAGGTCCGACTCAGACTGCTTCCCAGTGCCAGATGTTTGTTTGACGAGCCTGTCCAGGTGACAGTGACTGGGCTGAGGTCTAGGCAGCTGGTCTCCATCAGAGCCAGATCCATCGACCAGAAGAATATCACCTTCTGCTCCTCCGCCACCTACAAAGCAGATGAGCGCGGAGAGATTGACCTGGGCAGAGACCCGTCGCTCAGTGGGAGCTACGTGGGCGTAGAGCCCATGGGTCTGCTGTGGTCCATGACGGCCGACGCTGTACACAAAAAATTTCTGAAGACTCATTCATCAATACCGCAAGTGGTGAAGTTCTCAGTGCACGAGGAAGGAAAGGGCAGCAGGATGCTGGCAGAGACCACCAATGAGAGGCTTCTGATTGGAGACGGGGTCACCAGAGTCCCTGTTAGATACAAGCACATCAGGGGAGCCCTGTTTGTTCCTCTAGGTTTGTTTGACTAAGGCAGGGGTTCTCAATCCTGGGGTCGCGAGACACTGGGATGGGGTTGCCAGATGCCTTCAAGAAACTATCAATATTTTCTGAACAATCTGCAACTTTCATCACTTTTTCTTGCCATATTTTTGCTTCTTTTAATACATTTTTGCTCCATTACTCCCATTTCTGTCACTTCTCCATCAAATCTCAATGCCTTTTATGCACATTTTTTTCCACTTTCAAGACATTTTCAGCACTTACAAATTTTTAACCATTTTCTTAAACCAGGGGTGTCAAACTCATTTTAGTTCAAGAGCCAAATACAGACCAGTCCGATTAAAAGTGGGACACAAACAAAGCTGCAGTTTGTAAATTGTTTTGGGTTCTGTTCGGTCAAAAATCTATAATCATTTTATTATATTGTATTGCATATTGTAATCCAAAGTGTTCTGAGTGGACAGTGAATCTTTTCTCCTTCTCCTGGTCCTGTAAGTGAGCTTTAGAAATACAGGAGTGTGACGCTAGACTTTGGTTAATCAGAGATCTTTCTACCAAAAGGGCGATCTCATGAGTGGTTTTAGGCGTTACTATTGGCTGTTTGTTAAAAGTCATTGTGCGTTCTCGATCTGAGAATAGGTACAGTCCCATGGCATTATATTCAAGCTGAAGTTTCTTAATGTAGCTTTTGGCACAGCGGTTACACGGCAAAGCAAGAGGAAAAAAGAAAGACAGAGGTGGAGAAGCAACAGAATAAAGGCACAAACGTGTTCAGGAAGAACGCTGTCTGCGGAGTTGGTGTGTGTGGTGGGCTGCGAGTGATCTGCTTTCATTCAGTGCAGTCCGCACAAGATAAAGTTCCAACATTACTAGTCTGTATGGAGAAAACAGTCCCAAGGAGTTCCACAGTGGTGGTGCACAAGAAGACCGGTGAGGTTAGTTCGGTAGGGAAGGGGGCAGCGTGGAGCGCCTTACAATTCTACATACCGCAGCTTTTAGAGGTGGGAAAAACAAACAATTTCAACATTAATGTGCCCAAGTTTGCACTTCCAGTTATAAATTAGACATAATGTATGAATTTTTTTATTTTTTTTTAAAATTTCAGATAAAATACATCTTTTATAATTTGTGTTACAGTCTTTTCCTCGTTGTTTTTGATTTGTTGTCTTTGTTTCAGGACCAGGTCCGTTTCCTGCAGTCCTGGATCTGTACACTTTTGGTGCAGATCTCTCAGAAAAAAGACCCTCTCTTCTGGCCAGCAGAGGGTTTGTTGTTCTGACTGTAGCGCTGCACAACGACATGTCAAAGGACATTAATGAGATCCATCTAGATTACTTTGAGGAGGCGGTGGAGTTTTTAAGACAACAAGACAAGGTGATATTAATGTTCTGTACAAAAATGTTAAATATGTTAACTCCCTATTAACTCATTGGACAGGGCTGAAAATTAAATTAAGCTTAAAGCTGCTACCCATGATAACTTTTTATTAGAATAATCTATATCCATAGTGTATGCCCCATTGATAAATGAATTTAAGATTATTTTCATGAAAAAAAAGAGGTAAATGGTAAAAAATTGCCGCATGAAGTTTGTTTTCATCTTCACTGTTAACACTCCGTCTGTTGACATTTTCACACTTTGCATTGTGGGATGTGGAGTCAGAGAACTGTTTTTACTTCCTTCTGATATCTCTGGGAATACTGGGAACAAACCAGAATAAAAATGGTGTCAAGAGAATCAATGTCCTCTTTGTCTAGCGAAGAAACACAAGAAATCACAGTTAGAATCAAGTATTGAATTGAATTTGAATTTTATTTCAGCCGGATTCGGAAAACCAAAAAACAGAACTAACAACACTTAGTTTCTCAATAATCAGCCGAAAGCTTCTACACACCTACCCCATCACAAAAAACACAACAAGGCTAGATCATACATACACATGCATGTACATAATATTATACTATTTATTTATATTATTTGTTTGTGCAATATTTAAAATAATAATATTCTCTCACACAATATACACCTTTTATTATGTTTATTGAGCATTAATATATTTTATACCATTGCCTACATATTATATAATATTGATGTCCTAGGGAAAATTGATGCTCTTCTTTCTTATACTTAGTATACTAAATGTTCAAAAAAAGAACTAAACTAATTGTTGTAATACTTGTGTTCCTCCACAGGTGGGCAGTAAAGGAGTTGGTGTAATGTCTCTGTCTAAGAGTGCAGATCTAGCTCTATCTATAGCTTCCTATCTGTCAGGTGTGGAGGCCACGGTGTGGATCAATGGCTGCTCTGCCAACACAGCATTCCCTCTCTATTATAAGAACACACAGCTCCACCCTCCTTTACTGTTTGACCCAAAGAAGCTGAAACCTGTTGAGTCAGGGGCGTTCAACTGCAAACACTGTGTTGATGATACTAAGGCTGAGAAGAACAAAGCTACCCTGATCCCCATCGAACAAGCCAAAGGGCGTTTTCTCTTTGTGGCGTCAGAGGACGACCAGAACTGGGACAGCAAAGCCTACATGAATCAGATGGTGGACAGACTGAGGCAGCACAGGAAGGAGAACTTTGAGTGTTTGTGTTACCCTGGAGCAGGACACTATCTAGAGCCACCGTACGGGCCGTACTGCAAGTCCAGCATCCACAGCCTGGCGAGGAAGCCCGTCCTGTGGGGGGGCGAGGCCAGATCTCACGCAGCAGCTGAGGTTCACCTGTGGACGAAGGTCCAGGACTTCTTCAGGTCCACTTTAATGCATAAAGCTAGACTCAATGAAGCCAAGCTGTAAATGCTGAGTCAGCATCAGGTTTTCTGATTTTATTTTCAATGACAATCTTGCATTACTTTAACGTCTACAATTGTTAGTTGATCTTAATTTTTTGACAGTCATTCACCATCATTTCCTCACCTATATTCCTTTGGAAATATTTGCTGTGATTTTTGTTTAATAACACGTTTCAGACCCAAGGCCCGAGGGTCAAATCCGGCAATTTGGAGCATCCAGTTCGGCCCACAGAAGAAAGTAAAAATGACAGAGAAAACATGAAACATTGTGAAAATGAAACTCAATTTTTGCTGGTGCTCAGTTTTCCGTGTGCTTATATCACATGGTGGCAGTCACTTTTAATGTTAAACTGTTGAAAACACTCAAAATCCTTCAATTTTCTTCAAATAATGACATTTCCCTAATTAAATAGAAATTTGTCAAAATCTTGGAAATTTAAAGCGAAGATCCTGTTGCGACTGATATCTATCACTTATTGCTCGGATATGGTCGGTTTCTTACATTTTTTGTATTTTATGTATATGTAGAAGTGCAAACTAGGGCACGATAATGTTGAAATTACTCGTTTTCTTGCGTAAAATTAGTAGCCCACTTGAAATCATCATCAAACTGCTCCGTATCTGGCCCCTGAACTAAAATGACAACTGGTTTTCTATCTATTGAAGCTCTACATGATTAATACACTGGTAAATGATCTATTGAGATGTTTATCCCATAACAATGACGTTCAACAAGAGAGACAAACATTTTTATTGTGACAAAAAGAAAAACTAATGATCAACAATAAAGACAAGCTCTCACCACTGACGTGACAGTTTGACACAAACAAACCTTCATACATTAACTTCAAAACCCAAGAAGGTTCACGTGAGGAGAAACTGTCCTGATATCAGGCTGATTGTTATCAGGTGTTGCATCGCCACAGGTGAAATCAATAACTAACAAACTGGGCAGTTTGAAGCCCAAAACAACTCATTTTAATCTCTGCACTAGAAAGATGAGTAAGGTTAAAGTTGTCATGCTTTTTTACTGTGTTATTAGTCATAATTATGACAGATAATTCACATTTTGTCCTATTTTAAAACTTTTATTTGAAATATATATATATATATACCGGTATATCTTTGATTCCTACTTATGAACTGGGGAGGTGCTGTGAAGCATCTTATCCAAAATCTTTATATTTGTAATTTATATTTAACAGAAGTAAAACAGTCTGAAAGCATAAAAACAAAAGCTTTCTTTCTTCCAATCAATATTTGATTGTAAACATATTGTAAACATACACTTGCAATTATTAGTGTTCATTAAAAAAGTACGATGGAGCATTGTAGTCAGTAAAAAAAAAAAAATCTGTTTTCCGAATTTCATAAAAAAAATCCGTTTTCCGAATTAATTTTATTAAAAAAAAATCAGTTTTCCGAATCAATTTTTAAAAAAAATCAGTTTTCCAAATTAATATCTTCTTAAAATCCGTTTTCCGAATTTTTCTTTTTTTAAATCCGTTTTCCAAATAATTGTTTTTTTATATCCGTTTTCCGAATTTATTAATTATTATTATTAATTATTCGGAAAACGGATTAAAAAATTATTAATTTAGAAAACGGCTTTAAGAAAAAAATAAATTCGGAAAATGGATTAAAAAAATATTAATTCGGAAAATGGATAAAAAAAATAATTCGGAAAACGGATTTTAAAAAACAGATTTAAAAAAATATTAATTCGGAAAACGGATAAAAAAATTCAAAAAACTGATTTTTTTTTTTTTTTTTACTGATAATGCTCTATCGTAAGACATTGATTGATCAACAAAATGACTTCATGTAATCACACAATACATTTTAACAATACATATATAATTATATGTGATCAATCATTTATTTACATGGCTGAAGAAGTTAAAAAGGAACAGTAATGGAGTTGAGTGAGTGGCTCAATGTATCTCTGTCACTACTGTAATTGTACACTGGGTGTTGTGCAGAGATGTAAAGAGTACTGCTATATCCTACTCAAGTAGAAGTACTGTCACTTGATCAAAATTGTACTCCAGTACAAGTAAGTCATATATAAGTAAAAAGTAGCTTGATTAAATAGTATTCAGTTTTTTGTGGTTTCACAATGTCCATTGATTTGACATTTTTTTTTAACTTACTCAGTAATGGTTGTGTGTCGAAATGTAACAAATTGAATTAC
This sequence comes from Gouania willdenowi, assembly GCF_900634775.1. Taxonomy (NCBI): domain Eukaryota; kingdom Metazoa; phylum Chordata; class Actinopteri; order Blenniiformes; family Gobiesocidae; genus Gouania; species Gouania willdenowi. The sequence continues at coordinate 19,251,721 of NC_041060.1, read as the reverse complement.
TTATTTTAAAACATACTTAAGTACAATTAAAATTACTGATTCAGAAATATACTCAAACAAGCAAAAGCACCCATAACAGCAACTCAATACAGTAATGTGAGTACTTGTAATCCATTACTTTCACCTCTGGTTATATTTCTCTGACGTGTCTTTCAACAGCCTCTTGTTTTACCCAGTTTTATAGAAAATAAAATAATTTAAAACTTTAGACACAGAAGTAAAAATATCAACAATCAACCATTTCAGCCTATGAATTAGATGAGATGTCACATTTGAGGAACTCTAGGATCTTGTGCCACATGTGAACTTCAGCTGCAGTGTGAGCCTGAAGGCTCTCCACCCCAAAGCAAAGGAGATCTGGGCCGTACGGAGGCTCCAGCAGGTGCCCAGCTGAAGTTATCCTTCCTGTGACGCTTCAGTCGTTCCACCATCTCGTCCAGGTAAACCTTGCTGTCCCAGTTCAGGTCGTCCTCTGAGGCCATGAGGAGAAATTGCCCACTGGCTTGTTGAATGGGTACCAGGCTATCCTGGTGCTCCAGGAGATCTGCCACAGCGTATTTGATCATACATGCTGTTTACTCACTCTGGACTATTTTACTCGTGTCAAAGGGCAACGATGCAAACACCTGTACGGTGGCTGAGAAATGCAAAACACATTTACAAATACAAATACCACAACACATTTACAAATTATTGCAACACTTTCACAAATGCCACAACAAATATACATAATTATTTTAAAATAAATGCATTCAGTATTTGTAAATGTGTTTTGCACTTCTCAGCCACCGTACAATAGCCATGTTGGCACTGCAGGCGTTGATCCACACCACGGCCTCCATGCCAGACATTAACGATGCTAGAGCCAAGGCCATATCACCTTCCTTTGACCACGGTATTACTCTCACACCTTTACTGCCAACCTGAGCAAAAACACACAGAAAGATAGTGATGCACACTAGGGCTGGGCAATATATAGAGATTCAAGTTTTCTATTTTGGTGATATAGGAATTTACAATATCGCCTTTATCGATATATACAAAAAAGTATTTAGTCAGCCACCAATTGTGCAAGTTATCCCACTTAAAAAGATGAGAGAAGCCTGTAATTTTCATCATAGGTATACCTCAACTATGAGAGACAAAATGGAAAAAAAAAAAATCCAGAAAATCACCTCTCTCATCTTTTTAAGTGGGAATTCTTGCACAAATGGTGGCTGACTAAATACTTTTTTGCCCCACAGTAGTAAATGAGCCTTTGACGACAACCTAATGCTATATAAACACAGCCACAAAAACAAAGTTGGCTCGCTAACATACCTCTGACGAAGTGGTCGCAGCAGACTCTGCTCCTCCCGACGGCAGATGTAGGTTTAATTTCCACTTTTTATGGCGTTGTTCTGTGAGCTTTTTACATTTCTCACCTTTGTGAACAATAATCTTAGGTACTCTAAAAAAAAGTCTTTACCTTTTCTCGGTTAGAACAACTGGAGCAGCCGTAAACTCCACAAAACATGGGCATTTTGATTATTTCATACGGCAGATTCTCAAGCTACTTCACTTCCTGCCCTCCATCTGAATTTCGCTCTTTCGCAATGGTTTAGTTAGCAAATGGAAATCTCACATGTAGCTTCACTAATTAACTAAGCCAATCACCTGTGAGCAAGACAGCAGGTGTTAGCGTTTAAAGGCAGATTTCCAACGGCAGTCGAAAATTCAGTTGAGACCAAAGAAATCCCCCCACAAAAAAACCCAATCACAAACTGCACCTAAACACTATGAAGATGTTGGTAAATTGTTTTTAACAATGATTTATTGGCTCCAAAAGTGAAAAACTGATGTTTGAAAATGCAGTTTTTGCATCGACTCATATTGTTCACATTAGAGCAAAATTCAAAATGCTGTTAAAAAAAAAAAAGAAAAAAGATTTATTTAATGAAATCAGTTTTTGAGATAAAATTCTAATGTTTTCCCAACATCATCAACAAATAATGTTTCCAAAATGTTGTCCCTTTTTTTACAATGCTCCATCGTACAGTTGAACTTTTCTGAAAAATAAAAAAAATAAATAATAGGAGTGAGCTTTAATTGTGAAGGCGAGCCAAACCTATCACCAACTTCCTGTTATGTCTGTCGTCAGTTATACGTAATCTTTTAGCATGATTTGACTTTAGCAGCAGGACTAAAGTGGAAAAACTGGAGCAGAGGACCTGCTGACTGCAGAGTTTTTAACGATTTACGGTAAGAAATGACATTAGAACAGAGTTTGTTTAGCTGTTAATAGCAGTTATTTGTACGAAGTAGCGACTTGAAAACATGTAATCTATACAAAGCTGAACAAAAATGTTAGTTATAAGCCTTTTCACACTCTGGAACTACGCATGCGCGACTTGGGGGTGGGGTCATAGGTCGAGAGGGATATAAACGTAAACAAGCTCGTTCACTGTTGATATTTGATATTTTTAACTTGTTATTATGTTTTTTTTTTCTGTATTTACCTTCATTATTGTTAGTTTCTTTATTTTGTATTTGTTTTAACAACTGTAAAGTGTCTGAATGTTTTGAAAACCGCTTGTAAATAAAATGTATCATTGTTATTGATGGAACAAGCGAGATTTCCGAGTGTGAAAAGGACAGTATGAGTTCTCACTTTGAAAAGGTAAATTTACGAGGTACACCATTTACTAACCAGGTCCATAATTATTTTTATTAAGCTTTTATTTTAATTAAAAAATAATAAATCTCTGTCAGACTCGTCGTCAGTCAGTGCGAGTTTATCCCTCTTGACATTTGAACTCACGCGAGAACTGGACGAGAGCGAGATTTCCGAGAGTGTGAAAATGCTTATTATAGGAAACAGCTGTTAATCACTGTAATTTACTGTGTGTTTCAATTAAGTCAATATAAGCAAAAAAACTCTCATGTTGGACTTGTCTTTTATTTTGAAAGAAACTTTTATTTTTACAGATATGCTGTGAAATGCATGTTTCACAGGAAAACATATAGGTTTATGTAGGGCTGGGCCATTTTACCTAAAAAAAAATCTGATTTTTTAAAGAAAAATTTGAGATTCGAGTTAAAACGCATAAAACAATCTCAAAATAAAAAGTAAATGAGGCTCTGTCATTCAACTATTTCAAGCTTTAACCAGGTTTAAGCAAAAGTGCAACAGCAACTTCACAGTAGCTTAAATTTTCTGATTAAGAAATCAGATAACTACATATTTTATAACATTACAATTAAAAAAAATAATAAACTCTTCCCTCAGCATCTCAGCATAGTGCGAATAAAAAACTGAAGATGCCTGTGGCACACATATAGCCTACTCAAAGGGTAAACAAATGTAAACAAAGAGGGGGCTTTTGCTAAATAAAAATCGTTTTTATCTACAAACTCGATAAATCAATTTTTTTGCCCAGCCCTAGAATTATGTTTAAAAAAAGATTATATATACTGGTATGTGTTTTTTCAACAGCTATTTTTGAAAAAAAATAAATTGGGTTGGTCAGATAAAAAAAAAGAAAGTAGATCGAGATTTAGTGATTGCAGCAAACTGTGGGTCCCACGGTGAGATTAGTTGAGAACCCCTGGTTTAGAGAGTAGCTACAATGTTGATATATTACACTCAGCCTTGGAAAGAACACAACACTGATAAAACACAGTGATGTGGATGAATCTGATTGGCTTTTGCTTTGCAGCCTGGTTTATTATTCCATTCTGAAGGACTTGGATCTCATGTTGTTTCCTTTGTCTATTCAGGATATTTCAGGCTGACTAAACCACAACGTTTCACAGAAGATGTCGTCCCAGGTCCGACTCAGACTGCTTCCCAGTGCCAGATGTTTGTTTGACGAGCCTGTCCAGGTGACAGTGACTGGGCTGAGGTCTAGGCAGCTGGTCTCCATCAGAGCCAGATCCATCGACCAGAAGAACATCACCTTCTGCTCCTCTGCCACCTACAAAGCAGATGAGCGCGGAGAGATTGACCTGGGCAGAGACCCGTCGCTCAGTGGGAGCTACGTGGGCGTAGAGCCCATGGGTCTGCTGTGGTCCATGACGGCCGACGCTGTACACAAAAAATTTCTGAAGACTCATTCATCAATACCGCACGTGGTGAAGTTCTCAGTGCACGAGGAAGGAAAGGGCAGCAGGGTGCTGGCAGAGACCACCAATGAGAGGCTTCTGATTGGAGACGGGGTCACCAGAGTCCCTGTTAGATACAAGCACATCAGGGGAGCCCTGTTTGTTCCTCCAGGTTTGTTTGACTAAGGCAGGGGTTCTCAATCCTGGGGTCGCGAGACACTGGGAGGGGGTTGCCAGATGCCTTCAAGAAACTAAGAATATTTTCTGAACAATCTGAGCCCGTTTTTGCTAATTTTTCCCCCTTTTCTGCTACTACATCAAACATGCCATATTTTAACCTATTTTCATCACTTTTTTTTGCCAAATTTTTGCTCCTTTTAATCAATTTTTGCTCCATTACACCAATTTCTGCCACTTCTCCATCAAATCTCAATGCCTTTTCTGCACATTTTTTCCACTTTCAAGACATTTTCAGCACTTATAAACTCTTTCCACCACTTTTCCACCTAATGTCACATATGTTGACCCATTATTGTCACTGTTAACCTCTTTTCACCATATTTCATGATTACTTTTGCCAATTTAACCATATTCACAATTTGTCATGCCCATTATTTGCCAGTTTAAACTAATTGTTCCTACTTTTTATGCCACTTTTAAGCCAATTATGACACTTGGAATCCTTTTTAGTTTGTTTATAGCCACTCTATTTTGCAATTTTTAACCAATTTCTTAAACCAGGAGTGTCAAACTCATTTTAGTTTAAGGGCCAAATACAGACCAGTCCAATCAAAAGTGGTCCGCAAGCTGCGGTTTGTAAATTTTTTGGGTTTTATTTGGTCAAAAATCTATAATCATTTTATTATATTGTATTGCATATTGTAATCCAAAGTCTTCTGAGTGGACAGTGAATCCTTTCTCCTTCTCCTGGTCCTGTAAGTGAGCTTTAGAAATACAGGAGTGTGACGCTGGACTTTGGTTAATCAGAGATCTTTCTACCAAAAGGGCGATCTCATGCGTGGTTTTAGGCGTTACTATTGGCTGTTTGTTAAAAGTCATCGTGCGTTCTCGATCTGAGAATAGGTACAGTCCCATGGCATTATATTCAAGCTGAAGTTTCTTAACGTAGCTTTTGGCACAGCGGTTACACAGCAAAGCAAGAGGAAAAAAGGAAGACAGAGGTGGAGAAGCAACAGAATAAAGGCACAAACGTGTTCAGGAAGAACGCTGTCTGCGGAGTTGGTGTGTGCGCTGGACTGCGAGCGATCCGCTTTCAGTCAGATCAGTTTGAACAAGATAAAGTCCCTACATTTGTTACTAGTCTGTATGGAGGAAACAGCCACAAAGTGTTCCACAGTGGTGGTGCACAAGAAGACCGGTGAGGTTAGTTCGGTAGGGAAGGGGGCAGCGTGGAGCGCCTTACAATTCTACATACCGCAGCTTTTCGAGGTGGGAAAAACAAACAATTTCAACATTAATGTGCCCAAGTTTGCACTTCCAGTTATAAATTAGACATAATGTATGAATTTTTTAATTTTTTTTTAATTTTTTTAAATTTCAGATAAAATACATCTTTTATAATTTGTGTTACAGTCTTTTCCTCATTGTTTTTGATTTGTTGTCTTTGTTTCAGGACCAGGTCCATTTCCAGCAGTCCTGGATATGTACACTTTTGGTGGAGGTCTCTCAGAGAAAAGACCCTCTCTTCTGGCCAGCAGAGGGTTTGTTGTTCTGACTGTAGCGCTGTACGGGCACGACGACCTGTCAAAGGACATTAATAAGATCCATCTCGATTACTTTGAGGAGGCGGTGGAGTTTTTAAGACAACAAGACAAGGTGATATTAATGTAATGTACAAAACTGTTAAATATGTTAACTCAGTGGTTCTCAAACTCTGGGAGGGGGTGTAGGCATGATGTCACAACTGCCTTGTTTTTTATTATTATTATCACTTTGTTGTTACTGTTCTTTAATACGTGATTGTTATTTTAAGGGATTTTGTTGGGATTGGACATGGCTAAAAATGTTTCATTCTTCAAAGATGCGCAAAAGAAAAAGTTTGAGAACTACTGGGATAACTGAATGAGCAAAAATGACCATAAATAATACTTTATTAGCCCCACAACGCGAACATTAAAGGCACACCGCTGACCTTTTGACCTCGAGTTGACCCATATGAGTTATTTTAAATGATTCCTCAGGCCAATACACAGCGCTAGACAGTATCAATGCTCAGAGCGGGGCTTCCCTCTTGAAATAACGCCCATGTAAGTTTGAAGAGACGGACCGTCTTTGGCCAGGTCATGTGACTTGGAGAATGCCTGGAGAACGTATCACTTTACGGCAGTCATGTGACCACAGGCTCTGATATACTCTGGGCTGAGGCTTTTGCTACTATTTTTCTGCCTGTTCGACTCCTGGTCATGGCCGAGGCAAGCAAAAAGTTTAAAACTGCTTCTGAGCCGAGACCCGGCTGCCGGACGCCGCCCTGTGCATGCCGGGTCGCCCGTCCCTTGTCCGCCCCGACCCCGGCCGCGCGCCGACCCCCGGCGAAGTGGGCCATCGACGACGGCGGCGAGGCCAGGGAGTTGGGGGGAGTGCCACCAACACAGCGAGGAGAGTGGGGTCTCCGGTGGCGGGGAGAGGAGGGCGGCGGCTGCTCCTCCAACCCCGCCTCGCACCCCAGCCCTACTGATTCTTATCTCAAAGTTATAGCTCAACCACTGTCTGCATACACAATCAAAAGACAAGGGACCGACTGACTGACTGTTGATATTTGCGACTGTGCTGCGGCCCCTCCCCCCACTAGGGGCGCTTGACGTGAAAGTTACAGGTCTAGCACCCGTAGTGACCAAAATTTACACAGTGTGCCTTTAAGCTTAAAGCTGCTACCTATAATACGTTTTTATTAGCAAAATCTATATCTATAGTGTATGCCCCATTGATAAATTAATAAAATATTATTTTCACGTAAAAAAGAGGTGAATGGTAAAATTTGCCGCATAAAGTTTGTTTTCATCTTCACCGTTAACACTCTGTACTCTGCATTGTGGAATGTGGAGTCGTGCGGAGACGGCTGCATAGAAGTGTTTTTACTTGATTCTGATATCTCTGGGAATACTGGGAACAAACCAGAATGAAAATGGTGTCAATAGAATCAATGTCCTCTTTGTCTAGCGAAGAAACACAAGAAATCACAGTTAGAATGAAGAATTTAATTGAATTTGAATTGTATTTCAGCGGGCTTCAGAAAACAACAAACAGAACTAACAACACTCAGTTTCTCAGTAATCAGCCGAAAGCTTCTACACACCTACCCCACCACAAAAAACAAAACAAGGCCAGATAATATAACAAAAAAACTATTTTTACAATGCACATTCATTATATATTCTACACAAAGTTTTATATATACATGTACATCAAACATATGTTGTACACACATATACATACATACATACACATGCATGTACATAATATTATAATATTTAATTTTTTGACACAAAATTTATGAATTACATTTTAAATACAAAATATATTGTGCAATATTTAAATTAATGATATTCTCTCAATATATACCTTTCATTGTTTGAGTGTTAACATATATATATATATATATATATATATATATATATTTTTTTAATACCATTATCTGCACAAAATCGTTGCTGTTCTTTCTTATACTTTCTAATGATATATGATTTAAAAAGCTTTTTAAACTGGTTTATGTTGCTGTTTTGTTTTATTTCATCCTTCAGGGACTTCCGTAATTTAACCCCTGTTATTGTTATACTAATTATTTTCACTGTTGTTCTGGCTCATTGTATCTTGAAATGTAGTTTTCCTCTTAAATTATATTAGTATGAGTAAAAACACAATGCGTTTATTGTGGAGATGAAAAAAAAAATCCTATTACAATCTTTTTTCTTTCTTTTTGGGGTAAATTATGTTCCATTCATTGATCTATGAGGCATAAAGTATGATTTTATCTAATATGTGGGTAGCAGCTTTAATTATTTACCAACTGGTAAATAGTCCAGCTACATTTATACATTACTAGTACAGTGCCCGTCGGAAGTATGTATTCATATAGTGGGAGCTTAATTAGGGTTGTCAATTATGGCCAAATAAGTATGTGTTTGAAGGTTGGACGTACAAAGAGGTGTACATACTCTGTACTCTGTAGTGTTATAAAAGGGTTTTATTTACGGGGTGCAAAGTAAAATAGTGTGTGATTTCCCTGGTTTAATTCTATGGGACATAAGCATGATGAATTGATAAATAAAATTTGCACCAATGTTTGCTGGACTTAAGCAAATGGATAATAAATGTCATCCCCTGTCCTACTCCTTAGACCCTACTTCAGCAAGGAAAAACTCAAAAAACCCAGTGAGAAAATGAATTACACACAAATATGTCATGTACATCCAAGGTGCGCATTAGGTTATACGTTTATACTTCTTCCCACTCCTTTTCGGACATGCACATTTCTATAGAAAGTATATTTCATTTATATAGAAAGTAATTGAGAGCTTGTTTGTATTATCTCATTCATTGTTTGTCATGCTACTTTTTTAAATTTAATTTTTTTTTTTTTTTTATATGTTCGAAATAAATAATGAACTAAACTAAACACATGGTGAAAATATAAGCGTTTATAATGTTCGCGGAGAAGTGTGCATGGTTTGCTTTGAGCACAGCCGCTACCATTGGCCGCCAATAACTTCCGGGAACTATTTGAGTCGATTTCAAACATCCGCTGTCACAACTTTCTCTCTGAATGGCTTTGTGTGCGTGCAACTATGACACCCCTCCCCCTTCTCATGTATCGTCTGTAAATCAACGCGGTTATTGACGACATATTACCTCAAATCCCAGTTATGTTACTCCAAATCAATGGATTCGAATTATTTGCCAATAACTTCCGGGTTCGCTTTGACCACAGCCGCAGCCATTGGCCGCCAATAACTTCCGGGAACTATTTGAGTCTCCGTTGTCGCAACTCTCTCTAAACGGCTCTATGTGCGTGCGGCCGCGTTGATTTCAAAATAAAATAATACCTTTTGAAACATAATCACCAAATAAGTCCAAAATAATTGATCCACACACTCGGCATGTGTGAAAGCTTTAAAAAAGTTTCAGGTGGAACAGACACAGCGACAGGAAGACATGCGCCCCCCCCCCCCCACGCACACAGACAGACAGAAGTTCTTTGCTTTTATAGAGAGATGGTGTCTTCTGCTCCAATGATATGACATGGGGTTGTTGTGGTTGTAATACTTGTGTTCCTCCACAGGTGGGCAGTAAAGGAGTTGGTGTAATGTCTCTGTCTAAGAGTGCAGATCTAGCTCTATCTATAGCTTCCTATCTGTCAGGTGTGGAGGCCACGGTGTGGATCAATGGCTGCTCTGCCAACACAGCATTCCCTCTCTATTATAAGAACACACAGCTCCACCCTCCTTTACTGTTTGACCCAAAGAAGCTAAAACCTGTTGAGTCAGGGGCCTTCAACGGCAAACACTGTGTTGATGATACTCAGGCTGAGAAGAACAAAGCTACCCTGATCCCCATCGAACAAGCCAAAGGGCGTTTTCTCTTTGTGGCGTCAGAGGACGACCAGAACTGGGACAGCAAAGCCTACATGAATCAGATGGTGGACAGACTGAGGGAGCACAGGAAGGAGAACTTTGAGTGTTTGTGTTACCCTGGAGCAGGACACTTTCTGGAGCCACCGTACGGGCCGTACTGCAAGTCCAGCGTCCACGGCCTGGTGAGGAAGCCCATCCTGTGGGGGGGCGAGGCCAGATCTCACGCAGCAGCTGAGGTTCACCTGTGGACGAAGGTCCAGGACTTCTTCAGGTCCACTTTAATGCATAAAGCTAAACTCAATGAAGCCAAGCTGTAAATGCTGAGTCAGCATCAGGTTCAGGTTTTCTGATTTTATTTTCAATGACAATCTTGCATTACTTTAACGTCTACAATTGTTAGATTATCTATATTTTTTAACACAATCATTCACCATCATTTCCTCACCTATATTCCTTTGCTTTAATTCAATCTGGAAATGTTTGCTGTGATTTTTGTTTAATAACTCGTGTCATACTCAAGGCCCGGGGGCCAAATCCGGCAATTTGGGGCATCCAATTCGACCCACAGAAGAAAGTAAAAATGACAGAAAACCTGACACATTGTGAAAATGAAACTCAACAATATTTGCAGGTGCTCAGTTTTCCCTGTGCTTATGTCACAAGGTGGCAGTCATTTTTAATGTTAAACTGTTCAAAATCCTTCAATTTTCCTCAAATAATGACATAATATTTCCCTAATTAAATAGAAATTTGTCAAAATCTAGGACATTTAAAGCCAAGATCCTGTTGCGGCTGATATGTATCACTTATTGCTTGGATATGGTCGGTTTCTTACATATTTTGTATTTTATGTATTACTCGTATTCTTGCATAAAATTAGTAGCCCACTTGAGATCATCAAACTGCTCCGTATCTGGCCCCTGAACTAAAATGACAACTGTGATTCTATCTATTGAAGCTCTACATGATTAATACACTAGTAAATGATCTATTGTGACGTTGCATCCCAAAAGACAAGCTCCCACCACTGACGTGACTGTTTTTTGACACAAACAAACCTTCATACTCGTGTAAATCATACATTAACTTCAAAACCCAAGAAGGTTCACATGAGGAGAAACTGTCCTGATATCAGGCTGATTGTTATCAGGTGTTGCATCGCCACAGGTGAAATCAATAACTAACAAACTGGGCAGTTTGAAGCCCAAAACAACTCATTTTAATCTCTGCACTAGAAAGATGAGTAAGGTTAAAGTTGTCATGCTTTTTTACTGTGTTATTAGTCATAATTATGACAGATAATTCACATTTTGTCCTATTTTAAAACTCTTGATTAGAATTAGGATTATTAATTTGCTCAATAAAGTTACTAGCGTTGACAACTATACATATCTTTGATTCCCTCTTTGGAAGAGGGGGAGGAGCCGCAAAGCCTCATATTCAAAATCTTTATATTTGTAATTTATATTTAACAGAATTAAAATAGTCTGAAAGCATAAAAACAAAAGCTTTGTTTCTATCAAAATGTTTGACTGTAAACGTATTGTAAACATACACTTGCAATTATTAGTGTTCATTAAAAAAGTGACAACATTTTGGAAACATTTGTTGATGATGTTTGGAAAATATTAGAATTTTATCTCAAAAACTGATTTTATTCAACTTTTTTTTTTTTTTTTTACAGAATTTTGAATTTTGCTTTAATGTGAACAATATGAGAGAAAAATCCATTTTCACTTTGAGCCAATAAATTATTGTTAAAAACAATTTACCAACGTCTTCATAGTGTCTAGGTGCAGTTTGTGATTGGGTTTTTTTGAGGGGGGTTTTTTTTGGTCTAAACTGAATTTTCGACAGCCGTTGGAAATCTGCCTTTAAACGCTAACAGCTGCTGTCTTGCTCACAGGTGACTTGCTTAGTTAATTAGTGAAGCTACATGTGGGGCATTCACGGTCCATGCCCACCTTGTTGACCTACTGTGCCCCCCATCCCTTTTTTCCCACTCTACAGGGTGAGCCTTGAGACAAACTTATTTACTTTATTACTCGACGAGATCTGATTAGCTATCACAACTGACTGTGTCCGTTGACTGACAGCGCACCGGAGCCTGCTCTGTTGGTTCTGAAGGCCTGAGGCAGATTTCATAGACATAGACCTGACAACAACACAAGCTAGATGAAATATGATTGGATAAAAACTGTACCATAATATACATCACTGGAAGCAGCACAACCAACAGGTTGCTTTCACGTGATGTCACATTGCTGCATCGCGAGAGCGCAAAATTCAGATGGAGGGCAGGAAGTGAAGTTTGAGAATCTGCCATCTGAAATAATCAAAATGCCTATGTTTTGTGTAGTTTACATCTGCTCCAATCGTTCTAACCAAGAAATGGAAAAGAGTTTTTATAGAGTACCAAAGATTGTCGTTCACAAAGGTGAGAAATATAATAAGCTCACAGAACAACACCATAAAAAGTGGATTTTAAACCCACGTCTGCGGTCGAGAGGAACAGAGTCTGATGATGCCCGTATCTGTAGCGACCTGCTAACTTTGTTTTTGTTGCTGTTTATATAGCATTAGGTTGTTGTTAAATGCTCATTTACTATATTATTTACCTTCTTTCTTTCACCCCTGCTGCAGCACACTGTGCACAGTAGAAGCTGAACACCCATATACTGTACTATTTCACTTTCCGTCAGGCTAACGTCGTCGTGAAGATGTTTTGCATGTTTGTTTACATTACTGCTGTTACTGCTAGCTGCTAGCATCTTAACACATAAAATAATATAAGAACAAACAAACACCCTGGCAAAGCACAAACGATAATTATCGTGGAGTCGTTTGGTACCGAGGTTGTGGACCCACCTGCTCACTCAAAAATTATATGCCTCTCTACTTTTATAGGCTTCATCTGCTGTTTGGTGCAGTGTTTATAAATGGCAAACATATAGAATACCTCCAGAAATGAACAAAAATGTGCCCCCCCCCCCTCACAGTCTTCCTAATGCCCCCCCTATGATTTTTGTCTGGCGCCGACTCTGATTAGGAATTTTTTAGTTAGGCAAACTAACAGCATCTAGCAGAAGTCATCCTAAAGCTCTGATGAAATGTGTCTAGAATATTAAAAAATGAGTGCAACTAGGGCAAAAAAAATCTTTTTTTTAATCTATGAAATACAATCACTTCATCTTCTCCACCTGCTTCGTTGTGCTAGACAAGCTGCTCCTGTGAGAAAACAGTTGAGTTTCCAAAAGAGGGAGACTGATACCGAGTTGCAAATGCAATCAAATTTTCATATAAAGAATGACAGTGGATATACGTCATCCACTTTCTGAGTTAAATATTTATAAGCTCAGGTACATCATTGTTCAGTTCTCTGAGGGCAGTTTTTAAAGCACAATTTGACAATTTGTTTTACAGTCTTTACACCAGTAATTTAATGGAATTCTAGTATGACTATTGTTTAAGAAAATGTTAATTTAAAGTCTCTCCTGGCCAATGTATTTAAAGGGTTTTTAATTTTATTAATAGCTCATTACATTAAATCAAGTTCAGCCAAAACACATTGAAGCTGCAAAGGAAATGAGAAGCAGGACAAACAGGCAACTATCCACGCCAGATCTTCCTCTCCAGCTCAAGGGCAAGTTATTGTTCATATGAGGGCTATTTTTTTTTTCTTCACTGCACAGAGTTCATAAAGATAGCAGGGCCAACCTCGATCTGCCGTGCTGATTTATTTAACAGTATTGTTGAAGGGCTTTTTATCTATGTCGCTCCTCCTCTTTGTGTTTCTGTATCTCACTGCTCTCTTTCTGTCATCTTAGCTCCAACACGCTCTTATCAGCCTGTAGCTTTTGAAAGGCAGGAAAGTATTACCTCTTCTACCTGTATTAAGAAATGAGGAGACAAGGTAGGGTGTGGGGTTGTCTGGAAAATAATTTTTGCTTTTGGACTAAATAGGCAATGCTTACTAATCAATAGTTTTAAGGTAACTTGTAGCCATAAGAGTATTACTGTACTTTTAAAGAGTAACGAAAAGCCAAAGCATTTTTTTTCAACGAGAAAGAAGTGTATTTGGGTATGAACAAGTGTTATTGACTGATTTATGTCATATTTTGTTGTAAAAATGTAAGTCTCACAGGCAGAGTTTGAAATGCGTGCCGTCTACGCGTCATTTAATGTCTTAAATTCATGATAAAATCATGCCGGCGGCCGCTTTCTACTTCATCTTTGCTGCAGTACCATACATGAACTGCTGGGCGCAGTGTCGAATCACCATTTACATAAATACACAACAGAAGATGAACCAACCTAAAGTATCAAAAGTTTGGGACCATTTCATTGAAAAATTATCCTACACACCTGAGGTAGAACCAACATATGTGACATGAAACTAAGTATTTTTTTTATTTTTTTAATAAATTGGGAGAAACTGTAATCAAAACTTTTTACCACCTGTGGACTCTGCAATCTGTGGCAAGTACAGTGGGTTGGATTGAGAGAATTATGAATCGAGAGATATAGAGAATATTGAGTAGCTAGTGAGCATTGCATAGATTGTTCTTTGGAGCTTTTATAGTGATATGTGAGTATAGACTGGGTATGTCTTAACTACGCCAGGAGCTCCGTCAATAATCAAGGCAAGGGAAAAGTGCAACAGAAAACATTCAACAGCTGAAAATCAATAAGAACATTAAAGTTGGCAACAACAACAAAAAATGAATAAAATAAATCAGCAGTAAAAACATTTCAAAATCATCAAAAAAACACATTACATCAACAACATTACCAAAAATCACCCTCTCAATCATACACTGTAGAGAAAAAAAGTGCCTTTAACTTTGATTTAAAAATGTTCACATTGGATGCTGACTTCAGCTCTACTGCAGATTGTTCCACTTCTTTACAGCATAACAACTAAAAGCAGCATCACCATGTTAACTGTGAGCTCTGGTCTCCACTATCTGACCTGTGTCCATAGATCTGAGAGACCTGCTGGGTTCATACCTGACTAACATCTCACTGATGTATTCTGGACCAAACCCATTCACAGATTTATACACCAGCAGCAGAACTTTAAAGTCTATTCTGAGGCTGACTGGGAGCCAGTGTAAAGACTTTAAAACTGGAGTAATGTGTTCTGACCTCTTTGTTCTGGTTAAGACCCGAGCTGCAGCGTTCTGAACCAGCTGGAGCTGTTTAATGCTCTTTTGGGGGATTCCTGTCAGAAGACCATTACAATAGTCCAGTCTGCTGGAGATAAAAGCATGGACCAGTTTCTCCTGATCTTTCTGAGTCATTAAACCTTTCACTCTGGAGATGTTCTTTAGGTGGTAGAAGGCTGTTGTTGTGATAGATGTGATCTGACTGATGAATGTCAGATCTGAGTCAATCAGAACATCAAGGTTTTTTACTTGGTCTTTAGCTTTTAAAGATTGAGACTCAAGATACTCACTGACAACAATCCTTTTTTCCTTGTTACCAAAGACAATCACCTCCATCTTGTCATGATTTAGTTGAAGCAAGTTTTCACTAAACCAGCAGTTTACTTTTTCTAAGCAGTCACACAACACCTCAGTGGGACCATAGTCATCTGGGTTCAGTGATAGATATAGTTGTGTGTCATCTGCATAGCTCTGATAATCAACCTTACATTTCTGTAGAATTTGTCCTAAAGGAAGCATATAAAGGCTAAACAGAAGAGGTCCAAGAACAGAGCCCTGAGGAACCCCACAGACCAAGGTAATCTGTCAGATTCAAAGTTTCCAATGCTTACAAAATAACTTTGCTCCTCAAAGTATGACTTAAACCATTGCATTACTTTTCCATTTAGTCCAACCCATGTTTGCAATCTGTACAACAAAATTGTATGATCTACAGTGTCAAATGCAGCACGTATATCTAATAGAATGAGAACAGATACTTTTCCTAAATCAGTGTTCAACCTTATGTCATTGATCACTTTGATAAGAGCAGTTTCTGTGTTGATGATAACGAAAGCCTGACTGAAATTTATCAAATATTTTGTTGAATGTTAAGAATTGACTCAGTTGGTTGAAGACCACCTTCTCAATGATCTTGGTCATGAATGGAAGCCTAGACGCACAACAGCCAAAACCTTAGCGTTGAGTTACTCTGTCACTAATTCTGTAACGAAGTCTGTCGACTTTATCTGACACAAGATAAAATATAAAATCTGATGAAGGTGGCTACAATGCCCAATAATGAAATAATTGTGTCAGTTGTACTGGCACCAAATCTAAATCCTTGAGTTACTCTTGTTGCCTTTGATTCTTTTATTAGATTTTACAGTTACTTTCTGTCTTACCTTTGGTCGTCGTGGTCCATGTAGACACTACCCAGGACAAAACCCTGCTGTAGATATGAAACAAATGTCTCTTTTTTATTGGAGTCAGTTTGATTCATAACACACTGACTCCAAGGAACTGAAAAGAATGTAACAGATGTTTGTTTCAAAATGTTGGGAAACTTTCTATTCCACATCATACAGTACATGTACTTCTATGTTTCTATGCCCACTTATCCTGTTTGGCATGAAATCATAACGGTGATTTCACGTGAACACACATAGATGAGTAATGTGAGGCACACAAACACACTCTTACTCCCCTGTTAAGTGTACGGACTGTTGGCAACCAAAGCTACGTGTGTTTTGGAGGCAGATGGAGGAAGCCTGTGTGATGTCATTATCTGCTTCTGTGGTGATGCAATGATTTGTAAAGCTCCAACACAACAACAACACAATGGATGACAGAACCTGTGCAATGATGATTTCATTCCAATCTAACGACTGACTCTCTTAATTCAGTAACTGGATTTGATTTTGACATTTCAACCAGAATTATTAAGCAACTACAGTATATAGTATAGTATATTGTACAATTATGATATTATATTGTACAATCAGACAAACTAGCTACTGTATGTTTTTCTTTTTATGAAACAAAAGCTTGCAGCCATCAGATGTGGTGTGTCTGTACATATATACATATACTGTATATACATATATATATATATATACACACACACAGTATATTGTTTATATTTATGTATGTATGTGTGTTTTTACAAGATGAAGATCATCAGGAAAGCCAGTGAACACATACTTTCATCAGCTTGTGTGTGTATATTTGTGTTTGTGTGAATCTGTGTCTGTTGCCTGTAGGTCTGGAAATGATTAAGATAAGGGCTTCAAGGGGATGGGGGGGCGGGGAAGGTGTGATGTGGGGGAGGGGGTCTCACAGACAGATATCCCTTGGCTATATTTAGCTGAGGAAGGTGTTTAGATCTCAGAGGTAGTCCGTTGCTATGGTCATTTTATGGTGTTTTTTTTTTATTGTAACACAACACCATCATTTAATTATTTCCTTAAAAGTTGGTGAAGACCTTGAGTTGGATGCACTGGGTTGAAATTTGTTCTTCATTTTTTTAATTTGTGCATAATTTAAATGTTATCGACAGTAAAGGGGTCACTCTGTGGAGCACTGAGGAGCATTGCTGCTCATAAGATTGTGGGTTTGATTCACGCTGGTGGCCCCCAAACTTGTCTGTGTCAGACCCTGACATCCAACACGTTGGGTGGAATCAGCCTTACTGTATATCTGATGTCAGCTGGGATTGGCTCCAGCATCCCCTGCAACTCTATACAGGATAAACATGTACAGTAGATGAGTAATGAGTGATACTGAAGAAGAACAAGTATACATTTACTACCACGATGAAGTAGATGTAACAAGAAGGTCATGGACTCATTTTTATGGGGTTTACCATAGGCAGACTTTGAGATTCTTCTTCTTCTTCATATGTTTTGTACAGTCACTGTGTTTTATGGCACTTTAAATATTTGTTTATTATGTACATTATATTAAGAATTGTACATTTTTGAATGAATTTGGGAAAACTGTAATGAAAACTGCATTCATCTTTCTTTCAATTGCAATCAGTCATCCTATCCCTGCACTTGAAAAACACCCCCATAGCATGATGATGCCACCACCATGTTTCACAGTTGGGATTGTATTGGGCAGGTGATGAGCAGTGACTGGTTTTCTCCACACATACCGCTTAGAATTAATGCCAAAAAGTTCAATCTTGGTCTCATCAGAAAAGAGAATCTTATTTCTCATAGTCTGGGAGTCCTTCATGTGTTTTTTGACAAACTCTATGCGAGCTTTCGTATGTATTGCACTGAGGAGAGGCTTCCGTTGGGCCACTCTGCCATAAAACCCTGGCTGGTGGAGGGCTGCAGCAATAGTTGACTTTGTGGAACTTTCTCCCATCTCCCTACTGCATCTCTGGAGCGCAGCCACAGTGATCTTTGGGTTCTTCTTTACCTCTCTCACCAAGGCTCTTCTCCCACGATTGCTCAGTTTGGCTGGACGGCCAGGTCTAGGAAGAGTCCTGGTCGTCCCAAACTTCTTCTTATGGAGGCCACTGTGCTCTTAGGAACCTTGAGTGCTGCAGAAATTACTTTGTAACCTTGACCAGATCTGTCACAATTCTGTCTCTGAGCTCCTTGGGCAGTTCCTTCAACCTCATGATTCTCATTTGCTCTGACATGCACTGTGAGCTGTAAGGTCTTATATAGACAGGTGTGTGTCTTTCCTAATCAAGTCCAATCAGTTTAATTAAACTCAGCTGGACTCCAATGAAGGAGAAGAACCATCTCAAGGAGGATCAGAAGAAATAGACAGCGTGTGAGTTAAATCTGAGTGTCATAGGAATACTTATGACCGTGTGATAGTTCAGTTTTTCTTTTTTAATAAATTTGCAAAAAATTCTACGTTTCTGTTTTTTCTGTCAAGATGGGGTGCTGAGTGTACATTAATGAGAAATAAAATGAACTTTTGATTTTAGCAAATGGCTGCAAGGAAACAAAGACTGAAAGGTTTAAAGTGGTCTGAATACTTTCTGTACCCACTGTAAATAGCAAAATACATTATTATACTGTAGTTTATAATGAAGGGCAATCTTGTAACAGAATTCAAAAATTGAGCTAAGAGCTCATAGAACAGCTGAAGAGCTGTAATATTTGGCCAGTCATTGTAATATTAGCTGCAACATCTTTACTTAAGGCTTAAGAGAATTCAATAATTCAAACTGAATGCTTGATATAATCAATATAATTATAAAGTAATTAATGCAATCTTTTTTAACTTTGTAATATAATATTAGGTGAATTCATGCAAAAGCCCAAAACTACTATTGGAGAATTCTTCTTCATCTTTTTCTTCAATTGAAGCAAACCACGTTAGAATCCATCTTGGATACTTTCTGTCATGTTTCAGTCGTGCCTAATCCTTAACAACTGTGTGGGTTAAAGTAAAAATCAGCAACGCAACTCTGCTATTAAATACTCTGCCTTTAATACAGTCGGTCTGTTTTGGGGTGAGACTCAGCAGAGGAGTGACGAGACCCAGAGCACGACTCCACCTAAGCTGCATTAAACCTGATAAACAAGGGAAAAAGAAGAAGAAATGAAACGATTCCGTAACAACTGGGATTAAAAACTGTTCAGTAAAAGAACAACAGGTCTCCACCTGTGTGATATGTGTGGGTACAACCTGTAAATATCTGTGCTCACGCTTTAATCGGGGTGAACATTGCTGCACTGATGCCTGAAAAAGGTGTAAGAGTGAAAGGCTCATATAGGTGGAATCCGTCGGGAGTATAAAAACATCCGTTTGCAGCCACACACTCACCTGAGAGACACGGAGAACTGAGAGCATTTTCCCATTAGGACACTCACCAGTGAGCAGCTCAGGGAATACAGTGCAGGAAACATGAAACCCAATCTCTTCCTGTCAGTGTGTGTGTGTGTGTGAGATCAAATCACGTTGTGTGTGAATACATTAACAGATGAAAGGCAGGGCACAGCTGATGAAGACTGTTCATGGATGAACGTGATCTTTGAAAATGTGTCACCCTTTCTTTTTTTACACACAAGGCCTTGATTTATTCATAAATATCCCATTGCCTGAAAAAAAAAAATCAACCTCAACTCAGAATCAAATGAAAACACAGAGAGAAAATACTACACGGAGAACAGTTTATTCCTGCAGATGAACGTACAAGTAGAATATCAACATTATGATGAGATTTATAACTTTGCTTTGCATTATTTTGAAGTTGGGTGCATCATATTGTCCAAAGCATTAAGGGGAGCATTTACCCTTGGCACACTGTGGTATAGCTAGTATTGTTCTCCTGTTTCCTTTAAGCCACACTGGTCCATCACACTGACAGAGCTGGTGACTCATCTCTGTACCACAGAGTCCAGTGACACCATGTGTTACACCAGTGAATCGGACACCAAGGAGACCTCTAACATTAGGCTCTCTGCATTTTGGTCCAAAGGAGAAGTTTCCTCAAACAGGAAATCTGGACTCCTCCATGAACCGCTACTATAACGTGGTGGAGGGGTTTGAGTACCCAAATGATCGAGGGAGTTATGTTGTTGGGGGCTTGATGGTCCCGGAAGGGGCACCCAAGGCTCCCATGAGACGGGTCCGACCAAGAGCGGTACGAAAGCCACATACTGTATGATGAAAAAACAACCAAGGAAGTGCACGTCGCCCAGATTGGCGCTACCGTGGCCCCACTCTGGAGCTCGGCCTGTGGTTTGGACTTTTCAAGCAAGCACCTGGTGGCCGGGTCTCTGCCAACAGACCCTGGCCAGGGCAACGAGAAGTCTGGGCCTTACCTGCTAAGGATGCTGCCCCCGCCACCGACTATGGATAAGCGGTAGAAGATGGATCGATGGAAGGATGGAAATCTGGATACATCTGCACATTGCTCTCATTGTTACACATTAATAAATATATATATATATATATTTTTTTTTTTTTTTTTGAAGAGTTGCAGTAAAATCTTCATATATTAGGAAATTTTACAAATGAATCTGTTATACTGATATATTAAATTTGCCTGATGGAGCTAATTTCATACCTAATAGCTAATTATTAATCAGTCTAACACTTTAACCAAAAACAGTTGAAGAATTAAAATAAATGTAAAATGTGCTTACCCGCCCCATTAACTAACTAGTCAGTAAAACTACTTGTCACTTTCGCTTGAGAGACTTTAAAATATGATCCAGATGTTGGAAAACTAAGCGGTTCTCATCTGAAGTCAGGGCTCATTATTAGCCTCTTAACACAAGCTGTGAGCATAGTGCAGTTTGACCCTACAGTACATCAAAAGTCAAATAAAAACAAAAAACAATATTGTTAGTTCTGACCACATTAATAGTAGGGACTGTAAATATGGAATAAAATTACAAATTGTCGCCAAGTGTTCACAAGAGATGAATTGCATTAACAAATGCTTAAGCACTTTTCTTATGCCAATGCAGTTAAATACAGGAACCACTGTTGAGTCCTGACCTGTGAGTTGGGAACTTTTAATGAACCTTTACTGTAAAAATGTCCAGTAACACTTTACAATAAGGGTCCATTAGTTAATGCATTACTAATTAATAGTTTAATAATATGTTATCAATCATTATAATGTATTACGTAACACTAATCAAATAAGTAAAACATTATTAAACATGATTAGAAGTTACATAATGTAATTAGTTATCCACATGTATGCATACTTAATATGCATTATTATATTAGTAAAATGTAATAACTAATAACGTAATAAGTAATACTCTTATACTCCTATACATTTATTAGGGTGTTTGTCAAATTGCTTACTTAATAAACAACCTAAGTAAATGATTACTCGAGATGTTATTGTTTTACTAATAAATTAATGAACTATAAGTAACGCATACATAAGGATAATTACATTATGTAACTGTTATTAATGCTTAGTAGTGTTTTAATTAACTCTGTCCCGTAGACTAATTAACTGATTATTCATGCGTTAACTGATATGTTCATTAATGTTAGGTAATACGTTATAATGATGGACAATATGTTAATTAATGCTTGATAATGCATTAACTAACAAACTTAATGAAGGGACCCTTAATGTTAAGTGTGGAGTACGACATATTCATATGTTTTTGCTGCATTACTAATAACATGATTCTTTAGTTTGGTATTTATGTGGTTCACAATCTTTAACAAAAAGTGACGTTATTCGTCCTCTGACTCCATGTTTCTGAGGGTTTTAGTGAATATTCTATGAATGTTTGCTCGCCCTTTATCCAAGTCTTTCAGATGCAGTAAATCAGTGATGAAAACTCATGTGGTGTCGCTAGGTTTCCGCCCTCTGACAGGGATGTAGGGCTTGTGTGTGTGTTTGCCGCAGGTAGGACTTGGTGTTGGAAACAAAAACAGAGACATGTGGCTTTAATGTTAAGCAGGCCTGGAGCAGGGACCTCCATGTAGCCTGGAGACTTTAAAAACACATCAGGAAGAAGAGCAGCATGGCTGATGCACACACACACACACACACACACACACCTTCACACACACAAGAATTCCTTTGGTGAAGTATGTGAAGTATGCACTGCAGTCTCTACCTATGAGAGACAAAGTGTGCAGGTTCAGTAATGGTTTCAATCCGGCCTCTCTGCCTCTCTTTAATCTGACAGGCGGGGGTTGTTTTCTTTATGCAGAGCTTTGGGTGCAATGCAGGAAAAGAAAAAGGAAAGAAATAGTGCAAAGATTTAGGTCGTGAATATACCTGCAAATTTATGCATTTCTTCAGTGTTAATATTGTGCAACAGCTGAATGTGTGATCAACATTATTCAGCAGGTAAACATGCATTTTAATGGGTTTAAATGTAATTAGATTCACAAAAAAGAGCACTCAGAGTGCATAAATCTCCATCAAGTGCTAAATATTATCTGCTAGATATTGGAAGTTATCTAGATCAGTGATCCCGATCATGGTAAATTGATCCTTTCACACTGAAGGACTGTAAGAATATTCGCTATACTAGCTCCAAATGTATGCGCACCCACATTTTATTTGTTTTAAATTGCGATGAAATGCACAATCCAAATCTGATCTGGATGAAACTCACTGGGGTAATTGAGGAACCAAACTGACATAACTGAATCATATTTCATAGAGATCGGTCAATGACAATGATTTTTTAAATTATATCAATAATTCGGTATTTTTGTCATTTTTTAAACTGATCTGGATTCAGTATATTGATTTGGATCCCCTCCAAAATTCAATGGGATCCTCCAAGGCACATGTGTCAAACTCAAGGCCCGGGGGCCAGATCTGGCCCACAGGAGAAAGTAAAAATTACAAAGAAAACACAAATGTGTGAATAAAACTCATCAATATTTGCAGAGGTTCACAGTTTTCCCCGTGCTTAT
The DNA here is from genome assembly GCF_900634775.1 of Gouania willdenowi. Classification (NCBI taxonomy): domain Eukaryota; kingdom Metazoa; phylum Chordata; class Actinopteri; order Blenniiformes; family Gobiesocidae; genus Gouania; species Gouania willdenowi. The sequence goes on along the minus strand of NC_041060.1, from coordinate 19,228,734 downwards.
ATCGCACGACTGCAGTCATTTTTTATGTTAAACTTTAGGGGGAAAAAAAATCTAAACTTTTACAAAATGTTTCAAAATTCCTCAAATTATTACACACTATTTCTCTTAATTAAATAGAAGTTGGTCAAAAAAAATTCAAAAATTTAAAGTGAAACTGATATCTATCACTTATTGCTTGGATATTGTTAGTTTCTAACATATTTTGTATTTTATGTATATGGAGAAGTGCAAACTCGGGCACAATAATGTTGAAATGACTCATTTTCCTGCATAAAATCTGTGGCTCACTTGAGATCAAAGTGCTCCTTATTTGGCCCCTGAACTAAAATGAGTTTCACACCCCTGTTCTATGGCATCAAAATGTTGTCTGTGAAGTGTTTTTAATTCATTCTGCTATCAAACAAACAACTAAATAAAGTATAAAGTACAAAGTAAAATTTTTACATTTTTATGCAGAAAACCTCCATAAAGTCTATTTAAATGAATGTACATTAGGTTGTGTCAGCCTACACACACACACACACACACACACACACACACACACGCGCGCACACTACAAGCTCATAAAATCATTTAACTTTTCCATAGCTCTTCAGAAATGAACCTAGTTTGATACTGTGGACACGGTTCAGCCTCGACCTGAGGAACATGTGCCGACCCTGGCCTTACCTTTGACCCTCCACCCCAGAACACGCTGTTTGACAGCCAGACTCATCAAGTTAAATGTGTGACCTTTAATGCTCACCCTGGATAAAGAAAGCAGATACTCAAACACTCACCTGTGACTCGTATCACTTGGTCTCCATGCACATTAACACGCCAACCAACCAAAGGTAAATTCTATAGTGGCTGCTGTGCTTCTGTGTTTCTTCATGTTTTGCGTATTGTTCTGTAACATTTTCCAACGGTGCAGCGGTGGCCAAACTCCCCCCTGCTTCTCCTCTGCTTCACACCAGGAGACAAATCTGTTGCACCTCAGAAGGAAGTGGTTCCAAATCCCTTCTACGTTGTGTGACTGAAAGCTGAAAAATGTACCAAATGTTTGACTTCCTGCTGGAAAATCCCGCCAGGTGCGCAAGAAAATTCCCATATGTTTAAGTCATCCCCTACCTAACATAAGGTGTAAAGTTTCTCTGTTTGGAGCAAACACACACACACACACACACACACTTATTTTTTTATTTTTTTTTTCAGTCCAGCTGGAGACGATTAGAGTTTTCCCAGCCCACAGGAAGTCAGTCATCATTTCAGGCTGACAGGTACATAGAAAAATCTCACCAGCTCTCTGCTCTGCCGCCATGTTTCAGAGTTAGAATCTAAATCACATCGTCCAGAAAAGCTCTCTAATCATCAGCGTGTTCAGATGAAGGAAAACAGCTTGCTTTATAGGTCTGCTTTTTTTTTTTTTTTTTTTAAAGATGAAATGAGGTAACATGAACTGTTTAAACCTGAATTTATTCTGGCAGGTTTCTCCCTGATTCCCTAATTGAGATCTCCATGTGTGAATAAAGCATAATCTCCTCTCTGTGAGTCAGTGGAGAAGCAAATCGTGGTTCTGAAGATGATTGATTCCACGGACTGTGTCCTCAAAGGAAAGAAAGAGCAGAAAATGCACAAACAAAATCTACCTGCATTATTTAGTCGACTGTTCAATGACAGGAATGACTCTCTGGTGCTGAATTCTGTGCACTACAAACAGAAAAGCGCAGAAGAAACTTACTGATTGTTTGCAGCCGATGTTTTTGGTTTGTATTGATCTTCACTTTGGAGGAGCTTCAGCAACTAAGTTTTTACGTAGCTCTTGAAAATTCCTTTTTCTCTCTCTAATACTGGCAGATGAAATGATGTCATAGAGTAGGTAAGTGGTTAAAATGAAAAACTAACTGCTGAAGACCAATAAATCAATCAGATAGACATAGTGTAGGCTTCATAGATCAATACATCGACCATCATTTGTTGAAATTGCTGGTTGGTTTTTTATCTCCACTGTAAACACTCTCTTATTGACATTTCCGGAAAAGTGTCATGCATTGCATTGTGGGATGTGGAGTCCAGTAAATAGATGCATAGTAGTGTTTTTACTTCAACTGTAATTTCTTGTGTTTTTTCACCAGGCAGGGAGGACTGGGATTTGCTAGACACCATTGTTGTTCTAGTTCGTTCCCGGTATTCCCCATGATATCACCTCACTCAGCAAAACGTTCAATTTCGGCTGAATTCGGATCTTTTTGTGTAAGCCCCCCCCCCCCCCCCCCCCCCCCCCCCCCCAAAAAAAAAAAAAAAACATCTGCCATATTTTTTGCCACAATTTCCAGTCCGTTAAAAAACACAAGAAATGTGTTGGGAAGTCACTTTGGCAGAGTTTTTGGTGCAAAAAAGAATGAAGTAAAAACACTTAAATGCATCCGTACGGGACTCCAAATCCCACAATGCAATGCGTGGTCAAACTATACAATGTCAATCAATAAAGTGCTTATAGAGACGTGATCAAAACAAACTTTCGAACAGCAATTTTAACCTTTTACATTTTTTTTTTCAAGCCATTGTTCTTCAATGTATTGATCAATGAGGCCTTGACTATGGCTGTGTTTGAAATGTCATACTAATGTACTACTCATACTAAGTATGATGTCAAAATGAGTATGTAGTGCGTTTCAATTAGATAGTATGGAAAGATTAAGTACGCAAAAAATACCTGGATGTATACTTTATAATGCACGGTGGGCATACTAGTCATACTCAACCACCCCATGATGCATTGCATCCTGGGATCAGTTTCAAGCTAAAAGACAAATATCCTTTTTTCAAAACAAAAGCATCTCTTCTTGTCTTTCATTCGTTTTTTAAGGCTTTTGTAAATAGGGCTCTTGTTTTGAAATGAACCGGTTTAAGTTCAGTCAGTAGCACAAAGGCGGGTCGCCGAAAATCTCTGAAATATCAGCATGAAATGTGTTTCCGTGAGTTTTATGGATCAAATGACCACATGTTGATTCTACTTGGTCAATTTCTCGCTTAAAATGTTTTCAGAACTTTTGAAGGTGGTCACTCAACGAAGATGTTTAGCTTCAGTGTACTTCCGGAAGTAAACTTCAGTGGGAACGGTCTATCCTAATCATACTTAGTATATAGTAGACGGTATATACTCATTGACTGTGTAGTGTGTAGTACGTTAGTATGCTGTTTTGTATGCTGAAGACTACACTTTACAGAAAAGCTTTTAGTTAACTGGATTTTAATTTGTATTTGTCCTTTAATGTTGCTGTTCTTATGATATTTATGCACTATTGTGTTGCACTTGTACTTTTACCACAACTCTGTACAGCACTTTGTGATTTTATCTGCAAAAAGCGCTTTATATATAAACTACTTACTTACTTACTGACCATGTTTTTATCTGATAAAAATGAAAAATAGCATTTCCAGCAGCTTTAAATGAGTGAGTCTAACTTGTGTGTAAACCAGAAGCGTTGTGTAACGCCCTAGTGGGGTAATTACAGGGTAATATCATCTAATAGTGTATCACACAAGAATGGACCAGAAGAATTTGGTAAGGTACGACTGCTGGAGAAATTCACAGCTTAACACTACAGATATGTAAGTAAAAGACCACAGACCAGAGGATAAGTTTAAATAGCCGGCTTGTATTAGAAAAATAAAATAAGAATAAGGACATACAACATTGACAACATAAAACATAAAATATACAATAGAAAAATCACAACTTTGTGTGAATCCCTTTTTGTGTTTAATTCAGTTTCAGATCTATTTTTAGTTTTACTGGTTGCAACCTTTTAATTAATTTTCTATTCAAGTTATTTTTATTCAAGTGGTTCAAAGTATCAGAAGCTAACTAATTAGTTTGAATCACATTTAGGTACCTTTTAAGTTGGACAGTTTGTTTACAACAAACACAATTGTAAAATACCCTTTTACAATTATTAGAAAATAAAAATACAAAAAAATAGAAATAAAAAGAATTCAGCAAAAGGCTGAATCAAATCTGTATTTCACAGAAAAAGTCTCTTCTCCCTTCACTCTGACTTAGCAGTTCAGTTCAGTCTTTATCCTCTGCAGTGTTGCAGAAGTATGGTTGAATCCTACCAGTTCAGATGAAAACCATGCACCTATCAGCAGAGGGCGTAGCACTCGAGCAGATGCACAGTTCAGAAGGTCCACGTGGTTCGAAGGCTGGTTCGAGAGCGGCTCGCCATCTTGTTTCAAACACGTCTTCTTCAAAGTTCACTTTAGCTGGATATTTTTCAACCCACACTAAATGGCCAAGTCCCGTTTATCACGGTACCAATCTCCGCACTGGAACAGGTTGGAAAGCAAAAATACTTATCCAACAACTTTTAGACTTGTTTTCTGCTCTCCTTTCTTCCTTCCCCGCAGCAGCACCGCCTGTATGCGTTCTCACTGCTCTCTATTCTGCAGAAGCTCCGTGTATGTTTCTGCCTAGTCTCCTTTTCTCTTTTTTATGCAGCAGCAGCAGCTCCGTGCATGTCTCCCTCGCCTAGCAGGTACATTTCCGGGAAACAATCCGGTTGGCTGATGCTAGTCACATGGGTCACGCAGCTGCGTGCTTAATAAGAAAATACACTTTTTTTTAAATTATTATTATTATTAAAGTAGATTGAACAAATAACCCACGAATTAACAGTTTTAAACTTTTAACAAATTCTTATAAATAAATAAAATATGAAAAACGTTTTAAAACATTTTATCATATTTTACCCATTTAATAATTCTTTTTTCAAATTTATTTATTTCTTTTTTATTACTATTTATAACATACTTTCACTTTGATAAACACTTAACCTGGGTTACACCCTCCCCTCTTAACTCTATGCAAGTCCCTTTGCATAATGCATTGTTCAGACTACTTTCACTTCATGCAGTTCAATAGAATCTGTGACAGCTTCACTCAGGCTTTGAAAAAGAGACTGAATTATAGTAACAAGAGGATTACCCAACTGCGGGTAGGTTAACTGTTTGGGTGTTTTTCTTTCTCTCAGAGATCTTCTGACATTTTGCTCTGTGTCAGGATCATTTGTACCATTTCTATTGTCAATATTTATGATTACTTCATCTTTTGTTGTTTCCTTTGCATTTACTCCTTTCATTTCAGGTTCAGGCAAGTTTTCTATTTCACTTTCAGTTTTGTCTCCATAATCTGTTAAGTTTCCACTATCGGTGTTTTTGTCATTTTCAGGTGTTTTGTCATTTTCAGGTGTTTTGTCATAATCAGGTAGGTTGTCATGTTCAGGTTCAGGTTCATTCACATCCTCTGGAGCATTTTCAGGAATTTCCTCAATATTTGGAACTGAGTAATCAGATGCGATTTGCTCAACAGTAGGACTTTGGCCATACTTGGGAGGATGGACTACTATGTATTCCTCAACTGTCCTTGAGATTTCCTTGAGAGGACTTGGGGGGAAATACAGTGGGTAGCTATCACTTTCCTCGGAGTCGTATTCAAACTCATGTTCAGAATCATGTGCAGGATGTTGGCGTGTGCTAGGCCTGCGGGGTTTTTCTTTTACTACAGGTGAAGGCTCAGGCAAAGTTGGCAAGAAACCACAGGGCAACAAGAGGTCTCTATGAAGAGTACGAGTGGGACCAATTTTTTGTTCAGGCTTAACTGTATACACAGGTAAGTTGTCCTTTTGACTTATGACAACATGAACAGTGGACTCCCACTTGTCAGCCAATTTGTTTTTACCTCTGAGCCTGACATTTTTCACAAGCACACGATCGCCAACATCGAGAGCAGATTCAGTAACATGTTTGTCATATCTCACTTTGTTTCTTTCAGCAGCTTTTGCAGCACTTTTGGTAGCCAACTGATAACTTTCTTGGAGGTGAGTTTTCAGTGCTTTAACATACTGCGAGTGGGATTGTTGCTCACGCTGGTTTAAAGGAACATTGAAAGCAAGGTCAATGGGTAGTCTAGGCTGCCTACCAAACATTAACTCGTACGGCGTATACCCTGTGCTATCATGTTTGGTACAGTTATACGCGTGTACAAGCGGTTTGACGTAGTCGCGCCAATGCGTCTTATCCTCATCCCTAAGAGTACCAAGCATGTTTAAAAGTGTCCTATTAAATCTTTCAACAGGGTTTCCCCTGGGATGATAAGGGGACGTTCGGACCTTCTGAATCCCTGCAAGGTCGCAAAGCTCTTTTATAGTTTTTGATTCAAAGTCTGCGCCTTGATCACTATGAATCTTTTCAGGAAATCCGTAGTGAATAATGAAGTTTTCCCACAAAGCTTTTGCTACCGTTTTAGCCTTTTGGTTTGGAGTGGGAGTGGCAATTGCATACTTCGTAAAGAAGTCTGTCATTACCAAGACATCTTTAGTATTGCTACGGTCAGGTTCAATGCTCAGAAAGTCAATGCATAGCAATTCTAGGGGTCTGGTGACTTGAATATTTACAAGGGGCGCTGCCTTCTCTGGCAGTGTTTTTCTGCAAACACACCTTTGACAGGTCTTGATTTTCTGTTCGATATCAAATGCCATTTTTGGCCAGAAAAACCTGGTTCTTGCAAGGTCGAGAGTCCGTTCTGTTCCGAGATGACCCATGTCATCGTGAAGCGTTTTTAACACCATTTCTCTGAGACTTTCAGGAAGAACGAGTTGCCATTGAGTGTCTTCACCAACTTTTCTTTTTCTATAAAGAATGCCATTCTGAAACTCAAGTTTGTTTAGTTCACGCAGAAGGATGGACAGTTGTGGAATTTCTTTGCGGACAGTAGGAGGAGAAGTTTCACCTGTTTCAAGTTGGTGTATGATTACATTTATGGCTGGGTCATTTCTTTGACTTTGTTTGAGTTCTTCCTCAGAAATACTTTGGATGACTGGGAAACCATAACAATGATCAAAACTGTCTGGAACAGCTTGGGCAGACATCGAACAGGATGTTACGAGAGGACAAGGAAGAGCACGGTTATCAGAGTCAAAAGGATGGAGTATTAGGTGTCTCTCACAGATTGCATTGACAGTATCTGAAGTGACCTGAATGAACGGATTGGTGCCAGGTAAGTGATGGTTGACAAACTGACTGATTCTTTCCTGTTCTTTCAGAGAGACTAAGTCATTTACTGGTTCTGGATGGGGACGACGAGACAAGCTGTCTGCGTCTACGTTTTGTTTGCCTGCCCTATACTGAAGTTGGAACTCGAAGGAGGACAGGGCGGACAACCAGCGATAACTTGTCGCGTCTAACTTAGCTGTTGTTAAAATGTAAGTTAGAGGATTACTGTCAGTTAGGACTGTGAAAGGACTGCCATAAAAATAGTCACAAAACTTTTCCGTTACGGCCCATTTAAGGGCTAAAAACTCAAGTTTGTGAGCGGGGTATCGCGTTTCGCTTCTCGACAGACCTCTGCTAGCGTAAGCTATTACGCGCATCTCCCCCTCCTGATCTTGATACAGGGCTGCCCCTAGTCCTGTTGTACTTGCGTCTGTGTGTAATACGTAAGGGAGTTTAGGATTAGCAAAACCTAACACCGGAGCTGTGGTAAGTTTCGCTATTACAGTCTCAAACGCATTCTGGCAACTTCCAGACCACCTATCACCAAAAGGGGCTTTTGGTTCAAAGTAGGGGACAGTGTCGGTCTTAGGACAGTGGCTCTTTCTCAAAGGCGGGTACCCCGCGGTAAGGCTTGTTAGGGGTTTCACTATTTTAGAGAAATCTTTGACAAACCGCCTATAATACCCTGCGAAACCTAAAAACTGACGTAACTCTTTTAGATTTCTGGGACTTGGCCATGTTTTGAGCGCAGATATTTTTTCGGGGTCTGTTTTGACTCCATCCTGTGAGACGATATGCCCCAAGTACCTAACTGACGTCTGAAAGAAGCGACATTTTTCGACCGATAACTTCAGACCATACTCGCGGAGGCGACCAAGCACATGGAGAAGGCGCGTCTCATGTTGTTCAAGAGTTTCGGAAAACACTATAAGGTCGTCTAAAAAGACCAAGACTTCCTTAAGATTGATGTCCCCCATACACTTCTCCATCAGCCTTTGAAACGTGCTGGGAGCGTTTGTTATACCCTGGGGCATTCTATTGAATTCCCAGAAACCCATGGGACATACAAAGGCGGTTTTGTGCTTGTCTTCCTCATCAACCTCAATCTGATAGTAGCCACTCTTAAGGTCAAGGACCGAGAACCACTTCGATCCAGTGAGGGCAGAGAATGCCTCCTCTAAGTTAGGGAGAGCGTAGGCATCTTTGATCGTGTTGAGGTTGAGTTTGCGGAAATCTACGCAGAGTCTTACATCGCCGTTTTTCTTTCTCACTACTACTATAGGTGACGAAAAGGGGCTTTCTGACTCGCGGATTATTCCTGCTTCACTCAGTTCTTTCAAGTGCCTCCTAACTGCGTCGAGATCTTGTGGTCTGATTGGGCGTGGTCTATGTTTAAAGGGTGTCTCATCGCTCAACTTTATTTGGTGCTTTACTTTACTTGTGCAACCAAAGTCTGTGTCATGTAGTGCAAAAACTTCAGGCATTGCACTGAGCTTTTGTGTGATTCGTTCTTTCCACTCACTTGGGACAGGAGAGTCTCCAAAGTTTAAGTTTACTTGGGCAGATTCACCTGATTTCTGTGACGTTTGGATCTGATTGGCTGACACAACTTCCTGGATTGCGTGAATTTCAGCAATGACACTCCTGGGAGGAATGACTATGTCATGTTGACTTTCATTACGCAGCACAACTGGAAACTTTTGTGAACATTTGTCTGGAAGGTTAAGTAAACAGTGTGTGACTAGGACACCACCTGGTAGAGAAGATGTGGAGGGTGACTCAACTACAACCCACTTGTCTGATGTTTTGATGTTTACATGGAGTAACCCTTCTAAGACTTTACTCTGACCTGCTGGTAGGATTTCTGGCTCTTTCCCAAACAACCTGACTAGACCAAGACTACTGTTTTCTTTCTGTTTTTGTCTCTGCTGTAATACACTAAGTACTACTCTGTAACCATAAGGTAGAGCTTGGAGATCAGCATTTGTCTGGGCGAAACTCTCATAAAGGATGTCTAGAGTGTTGGTACCGATTAATAACGATGACTGAATGTTGGAGCGTGTGTCTGGAACAACTAAGGCAGATGTGGACACACTAATCTCAGAGCCAAAACAGTCTTTTGGAAAGGTAATGTCAACACTAATATACCCCGAATAAGGAACAGATTGACCGTTTGCCGCTTCTATCTCAAGTAACTCATTTATCGGGTGGATCTCAAGGTTTGAGAGATTGTTTTCATAGAAGGATTGAGACACCGTGGTCACTTGAGACCCAGTATCAAGGAGACAGCTGCAATTTTGACCATTGATTTGTACTTGAGCAGTGTACTTTGCTCCAACTAAACCTTTTGGTAGTTTTGCAGTGGCTGATTTGTTGTGCAAGAAGCGCTTTTTAGATCTGTTAGAGTTTTGGTTGGGACTCGATTCATTGGAAGCACTCATTTGTCCCGTAATGAGAGCTGGTTTCAGTTTAACGGCTGGTTTCGGTTTTGTTTATCCCACAGTGACTGTTTTTCCTTTAATTGCTTTCTCTTTTCAGCAACTAAAGCTGGATTGGGATCGTCGGAGCAGGCGGAGACAATATGTCCGTCCTCGCCGCACTGGAAACAGTACCATGGCTTGGGTCGGTTTTTAGTAACTGGGGGTGTCGATTGGTTTGGTTTGGGATTTGTCTTGTTGGCTTGCGTGTCAGTTTTCTTTTTATTTACACTTGGGGGGTTTAGTCTTGCAAGATGGCTCTGGAGTTCAGCGATTTGGGCTTTTAACTCTTTGACAAGCTTGTTTTGGGAAGTGACTGGTGGTTCTGTTTTTTGAGTTTTCATTTTTGTGAACTGATCCTTAAGCTCAGTCATTTGCGCACGCATTGTAGTTAGATCCATTTGCATTGCAGAGTCCAGATCAGTGTTTGCAGCTAGGGCATGTGAAGCAACTTTGGGTTTGGTAGCAGCAAAGTGCTTTTTCATTCTGCTTTCTTTGGCTATGTGTTTGTCTTCTTCTACTCTTAACTGCAGAAGAAGATCTGCAAATGGGGGTGGGGAATCTTTCTTTCGTTCTAACTGAAGGTTTGCTAAAAGGGAATTATCCCAACACCCACGACAGAACTGACGCAATAAGTGTCGGTCTGTTTCACTGGCTGAAACGCCACCTCTTTTCTGGGCTTTAATGAGATTTGTTTGCAATCTGTGAAGATAATGGGATGGCTTTTCACCCACATCTTGGAGCGTGTTTAGAAATTTGGCAAAAAGCTCATCGCCATCCTCTACTGTGCCAAAAGCTGAATTAAGCAGCTCAATGTAAGCGGAAGGCAGCGCTTTGGGGCCTAAAGGTTTGACTACATTCGCTGCAGGTGGCACAAGACTGTCCAAAATCTTTCTAGAGCGCTTTAAATCTGACAATTCTGGATCTTGGAGGACAAGCTCAACACTATTGCGCCATGTGTCAAAGTCTACCTCATGACTGGGGCAAGGAATTTTACCAGAGAATGGCCTCAAGCGGAAAGAGTATGACTCTTTGGACAGATGGGCTTCACTTCTGACTATGTGCTCAACAACTACTTTTTGCACTTCTGGGGGAGTTAAGAAACTCTGAGAAAAGTTTGTCGATTGAGCAAGTGGTGTTGGCTTGGCTGGTTCGGTTGGATTAGCATTCAAGTTGAGTGGACTCGTTTGTTCAGTTTCACTTTGGGTTCCCTTTGTGACAAGTGGAACATTGATGTTTGGTGTCTCAGCTGGTTCGGTTTCAGTTTCATTTGTTATTGACTGACTGCATTTTGCAATGTGCTCATTTAAAACTGCTTCAAATGACTGTCCTGTCAGTCTGGCTATTTCTTGCAGTTTGTTGAAGAAACTGTTGGTGGCGCTACTAGTGACCGTTTCCATGTACTCAGAGGACAGGGCTCTGATCTGGCATGTTTCAGTTTGACTTCGAAGCGTATGAGGAAGCAAAGGCTCAAGTGCTTCCAGGGCAGCTCCACTCTCGTACTCCACAATAGCATGTTTGTGGTATGGAGACTGCAGATTATCAATTTTTAAGGTTCTCAGTATACGCCCGTACTTTGTCAAAAAGTCAGTTAACTCAGCATCAAGAGCATCATCAGTAAACTCACTAATAATGACTGAGTTTGGGATTTTTATGTTCTCAGTGTTGACTATGTCCATGTTTTTTTTTTTTTTTTTTTTGCCGGTTTTTTTTTTTCTATTTTGGGGTCTGGGTCAAAAAAGTCGTTTTCAGTTGCACCTTACAACACGTGAAAAGCCGTAGAATAACTCCTGGCTGGCTCGCCAATTCTGTAACGCCCTAGTGGGGTAATTACAGGGTAATATCATCTAATAGTGTATCACACAAGAATGGACCAGAAGAATTTGGTAAGGTACGACTGCTGGAGAAATTCACAGCTTAACACTACAGATATGTAAGTAAAAGACCACAGACCAGAGGATAAGTTTAAATAGCCGGCTTGTATTAGAAAAATAAAATAAGAATAAGGACATACAACATTGACAACATAAAACATAAAATATACAATAGAAAAATCACAACTTTGTGTGAATCCCTTTTTGTGTTTAATTCAGTTTCAGATCTATTTTTAGTTTTACTGGTTGCAACCTTTTAATTAATTTTCTATTCAAGTTATTTTTATTCAAGTGGTTCAAAGTATCATAAGCTAACTAATTAGTTTGAATCACATTTAGGTACCTTTTAAGTTGGACAGTTTGTTTACAACAAACACAATTGTAAAATACCCTTTTACAATTATTAGAAAATAAAAATACAAAAAAATAGAAATAAAAAGAATTCAGCAAAAGGCTGAATCAAATCTGTATTTCACAGAAAAAGTCTCTTCTCCCTTCACTCTGACTTAGCAGTTCAGTTCAGTCTTTATCCTCTGCAGTGTTGCAGAAGTATGGTTGAATCCTACCAGTTCAGATGAAAACCATGCACCTATCAGCAGAGGGCGTAGCACTCGAGCAGATGCACAGTTCAGAAGGTCCACGTGGTTCGAAGGCTGGTTCGAGAGCGGCTCGCCATCTTGTTTCAAACACGTCTTCTTCAAAGTTCACTTTAGCTGGATATTTTTCAACCCACACTAAATGGCCAAGTCCCGTTTATCACGGTACCAATCTCCGCACTGGAACAGGTTGGAAAGCAAAAATACTTATCCAACAACTTTTAGACTTGTTTTCTGCTCTCCTTTCTTCCTTCCCCGCAGCAGCACCGCCTGTATGCGTTCTCACTGCTCTCTATTCTGCAGAAGCTCCGTGTATGTTTCTGCCTAGTCTCCTTTTCTCTTTTTTATGCAGCAGCAGCAGCTCCGTGCATGTCTCCCTCGCCTAGCAGGTACATTTCCGGGAAACAATCCGGTTGGCTGATGCTAGTCACATGGGTCACGCAGCTGCGTGCTTAATAAGAAAATACACTTTTTTTTAAATTATTATTATTATTAAAGTAGATTGAACAAATAACCCACGAATTAACAGTTTTAAACTTTTAACAAATTCTTATAAATAAATAAAATATGAAAAACGTTTTAAAACATTTTATCATATTTTACCCATTTAATAATTCTTTTTTCAAATTTATTTATTTCTTTTTTATTACTATTTATAACATACTTTCACTTTGATAAACACTTAACCTGGGTTACAGTTGCTCTGAAAAGTGAACCTTGTATTCTCTGTAAAGTCAAGGCTTGAAAGAACAGTGTGTGGAAGGTACGTCATCCAATCAAACTACTCACTTCCAGCATTGTGACCAACATCTGAGCGTACAGATGGTTGAGTGAAGCAGCTGCTGAACACACACGCACACGTTCTCTTGTTTCAAGGAGTCACGGTTGTCATTATGTGATCATTTCTTTGAAAAAAGGCAGTGTCAGATTCTGGTGCATCAGTAGAGGATTGGGAGTGAGTGACGCACTTCATTACGCATGCTGATAAGAATCCAATTACCCCCCATTAAAATCCCTGTTTGTTAGGGTTAGGGTTTGGGTTATGGCTGATGACCAGTGATGTTCGTGCTTCTGTTTCATCCGTGTTTGCTTGAATCAAAGCTACAGGCTAAGCACCAACCACAGGCTCTCAACCAGATGATGTTACAGATGTCTGCTGCTGAGTGTTGAGTTTCTTTCCTGAGCGCAGCCATGCAGGAATATCCCGTTCCATCTGTTTTCAGTGTTCAATCATTATGTGGCGTTTTACAGAGTGTAGCTAATGCTATTTTATACAGGCAATGTGTAAAATGTAACAGGTGTCCAAATGTTGTAGCATCCAGATTTATCGGAAACTCCTGTCGCAAATGTGGTATTAAAGACTGAGAGGAACATTTGAGTTTGTAAAACTCACATTGTAAGATCTAAAAGAGAGCAATGATTGCTGTATTCATGGTTTGTTACAAAAAGTGTTTGTGGCATCCATTTTGACCAATGAAAAAACTACTTTGTATATACGATGGGTCGCTGTTTTGAGTCTCACCCAGGCCAGGCAAGTCCCTCAACCCCCAACTGCTCCCCAGGCGCATGCGGTTGGCAGCCCACTACTATATTATGATTTTAAAAAAATGTAGAAAATGTAGAAAAGCACAGGTAGAACAACCAGGTAGAACAAAATTTCAATGACCAAAACAACCAGACACATCTACATGTACACAACAGACTGTGGCACAATTAATACACTGAGGGGCAAATTCACTAAAGGTTTAGTGGTATTAAAACATGTGCAAACATCACTCCACGCGTTAATAAGGAGTGCAAAGCCAAGAGAATCAGGAGTGCGCCACCACTGCGCTTCCCAACGTGCCCTCAATCCCTTTAGCGCATTTTCCCTATAGTGAATATGAATCGTAGGCAGATCTCCCAGGGGGAGCAAAAATATGGGAGGAGGAAATGCAAATACATTTATGCAGGGGGAGTAATGCGATTCATGAAATCTGGAACTGTTTGCGGTCATAGTTTTAATACCAGAAAATAGTACAACTGAAAAGCAGGCGCAAACACACACTCAGAGATCATCGCTGCAGTAAATGTGAACAGAAAACACAGCACAGATGAAAAAAGGCTCCAGTTGTGTGTGTGTGTGTGTGTGTGTGTGTGTGTGTGTGTGTGTGTGTGTGTGTGTGTGTGTGTATGTGAGAGAAAGAAAAAAAAAAGCTGGACGTGCGTACATCTCCCCTCCGCAGATCACTGTCTCGCACACAGACATGTGATCAGCCGCGCGCACCCATCCACACACATTTCTCCGCAGCGGGATGAATAAAGAATATCTGCTGTAATTCATCCATTTTTTTCATTCGTTTCCTCTACTAACACCTCCAGTTCTGCTGCTTCACATTTTTATTTTCGCTTCTGCGCACTCATGTTCACCCTCCATGTTCAACACAACACGTACAAAACACTGATTTAAATAAGGGCGGTCTGCACCAGCTCTGCACGGGAACTAATCCTTGCTCCAATCTTAGTGAATTCCGTGCAGCAGGTGAGGAAACTGCGTCACTACAGGATTTAGGGACGCAACTGGTTTACCACCCTTTATTTCAGATCTTAGTGAATCCGCCCCTGCGTAAAGTCCCAGATCACATCATTACCCAATATACTGTACATCACAATACAATCTACTAATGTGGACTATTTAACTGGCCAATGCATTTTAAAACTTTATAAAACAAATAATTGCATCTTTTGAATTAAAGCTAGTTTACAGCCTATAATAAACAATCTGAGGCTCATTCTGTTGTCAAATGTCATTAGCTTTGTTGCTTTGCAGAAGACAAAGTAAATCAAGGCGTCGTTGTGATGATCTGTCTTTGTGTGTTACCTGTGCAATGGACCGGCTCTCTATCCACGGTGTGCCACGTACCTAAGTCACCCAAAGCAGAGCTCCGTGATCCCATGCTTTTCTGTTTGATATTTTCATATCAGATCCAGACAGGTGTTAGAAGAGGAATTCATCATTAGTTATCAAGCACAACATGCTGCAGCAGAAGAAAGTAGATCAAACAGTGCAGAGACATTTTCATAGACTCCACACTGGCAAAGGCCTGAAAGATTAAAGTCGCTTTCTGTTCCTGAAACTAGAGCAGCAAGGTAGAGAAATACTGGTTGGAATATTAAATCTGTCTTTAATCATGTTGAACTACATACCTGTGTGATGTAGAGATATGAAACGTTGTCAGTGACTGCCAAGTGTCAGAATGGATCTGGTGGTAAATGAGAAGAAACAGAGGGCGGCAGTTTAATCTCTACAAAGTGCAATTAGTGTCATGAAGGTAAGAGGAGAAATGCAGGAGATATTTACTGATGGGAGAATGATGACAGGGTGAGGGAGAGTTACTTTTACTGTGATCTTACTCACTTGATTTAAAAAACGTAATTTTAGAATCTCATTGGATGACAGGTGAAACACGACAGAGGGGAACTTATAAAGCTATGTTTGGTCAACAATGGAGCTATGCTCACAAGTTGACTTTTCTGAGTGTATAGACAAAATCCAACTCCTGACAAACTCCATATGACTCCACATCCAGAGGTGGCACTGTATCGTTTGTAAAACAGTGCTTTTTGACACAAGACGTGTCACACTAACGTACTATACACTACAAACTCACTGAGTATATACAGCACTAGCTACTTTATATTATAAGTATGATTAGCATGGTGACCGTTCCCACTCAAGTATACTTCCAAGATTCCCAAGATGCATTTCAAACCTACAATGACAAAAACCTGAAGCACACTGAGGCTAAATACTGCTGTTGATTCGCCTCCTTTGATAATTCTGAAAACATTTTAAGTCAGAAAGTGACCAAGTAGAATATCAACATGAGGTCATTTGATCCATAAAATTTGCGTATACAAATTTCATTTTGACATTTCAGAGATTTTTGGAGACCCGCCAATGTGCTACTGACCAAGCGTTAAAAACGAATTGAAGACAAAAAGAAATGCTTTTGTTTTTAAAGGGGATGTTTGACTTTTAGCTTGACGCCGATTTTACGTTCTGCTTGCAATGCATCATGGGCGATTGACTATTACTAGTGTGCCCACCGTGCATACTTAAAAATGTCTTTATATTGTATACATCGGGGTATTTCTTGTTTACATTTCATGCTATCTAATGTGAACGCACTTCATTCTGACATCAAACTTAGTATGAGTGTATCTGTCGGTGTGCCATTTTTGAACACGCCACAGTTCTGCTGACCTGAAGATTACAATAGATGAAATAAATGAATTCTGCTTTTTTTTCCTCTCGTCTATTTATTTAAAAAGGCAGTGGCTATCCGTCCGGTTGCCATATCAATATACTGGCATTCTATCCGTACGCAGCGCCCATATTTGGCCAGTTTAGGTTGTGTGATAGGTCAGTCATTGGTCAGTTTAGGTTAAGGCTAAACCTAACCCTAAACCTAGCCCTAACTCTAACCCTAAAAAGTGTTGCGATATTGGGTTACACCCTAAACCTAACCCTAACCCTAAGACGCTATGTACATGTCCTTCAGTAACCGTACCAATAGCACTGGGGGTTGTCCGTACCGTACAAACAGACACTTTCTTTTAAAAATGTTTTGCTTCCTTAGCTGTGGCAGCATGAAATTGGTTTTCTCCTCCTTTTAAAGGTGTGTTTCTGCTTCTCACTCACCATCAAGTTCCTTCTTTTTATTCCAGAGAAAAAGTCTTGAGGGAAAAAAGTGGTGAATGCGAAGAACGCCTTGTCTGATTCCCAATGAGCGAACGTGTCTATGTGCGCTATTGACTGCTTGATTGTCAATCACATTATCTGGGTGTGATATTAAACTACAAATTGTCCAATTCCAACCAAGCAAACCCTTTTACATGCATTTTGTTTCCTCAAGCTAAAACTCTTATAAGGTGTGTAGAGGTTTTAGGATCGTTAACACTTCCATGGCCAGTTCATTTACACCGGTTCAACTTTAAATCAGTCTTCAGCAATTTCTTATATTTAAAGATATAGACCTGCTCAAGTTAAACCCACATTAACCTGAGCTCCTTTTAAGCTGGTACCAGACAGTCTGCTTCAACTATTTCAGAAACTGATGATCTGTAGAAACTTTTCCACACACAAACCTTTGAGGGTTTTTAGAGAATGGTAAAAAAAAAAAAAAAAACAGAGGAAACTATCTCGAGTGCAGCAGCAGAGCCCTGGGCCAAGACACCTCATTGATGCTGAGGTCAGAGGATTGGAAAAATATTTCCCTTTTTCTGAATACGTCTCAATTTCTGCTGCCACATCAAAGCAAGGACCCATCAACCATTCAGACTGCTGACCTTGTCACAGTGTGGAAGATATTTTTTCCTTGGAAACTTTGAACAATCTGTGTGCATCAAATGAGCATAATTTGTATGCCACAGCTTTATTTTGATGCTGCTTACACAAGGATTGCAACACTATCAAAACGCCTTCACAGTGATCACATCTAAATTCCACCAAACTTATTTGGAATGCATATAAAATAATAATAATAATAATAATAATAATAATAATAATAATAATAATAATAATAATAATAATAATAACACCCCAGAACCTGAAATAGGACAAAGCAGGTCTGAAAATGGATGGAACGAAGGATAATAATAATAATACCTTTAATGTAAGAACCATATCAATTAAAAAATAAAATAAAATTAACAACGATGAACAAAATTACAAAAGTATGATGTTAATATCTTCAACATAAATGCTCTTCCAGAAGGCGTTCAATAATATTTCTCACTACAGACCAGCAGTTTATTTTACCAAAAGCAATATTGGAACTAAAACAAAGATATCTGTCTGTTCTAGGGGTTAAATTGTGGAATAAGGTTGACAAAGAAATACAAATGAGTGAGTCACACACTATGTGACAATATATTCTAGAAAGTTGTGTAAAGCAGCAGATATATATTTGTAAGAGTAAAGTGTTCTTGGTTAAATGTTGCATAAAAATATATACTGTATATGTCTGTGTTTTATTTTATTTTTTTAGCTTTTTTGAAAAGGGCACCTCAAATAAATACACTGAATGTAATGATTTTGTTGGGCATTTGTGCTTATGCTTGTTTCAGTCTTATTCTTATATATTTTTAGATTGAGGTTTTGTTTGAAGATTTTGTTATAGTGAAACAAATAAAATGAAACTTGGTCCCAGAAATACAATTTTCTGCTATCGGCATACGTTAGTAACGTAACGTAACATAACATAACATAACATAACATAACATAACATAACATAACATAACATAACATAACATAACATAACATAACATAACATAACATAACATAACATAACACATAGCATGTTCATTCCTTCCCGCCAGTTATTAGTGAACATGTGATGAGTAGCAAGTTTGACCTTCATCTTAAATCATGTCAACTGGGATGAGTCACGGTGAGGTTTAGAGCGATGACTTATTCTTTTTTACTCACACACTGAATGATGCTTTCAATTCAATCATCCAGTGTTGCTGAGGAGCCTTTTATTGTGTGGAGCATAGGGGATGGAGGAGAAGAAAGGGATTGAAAAGTATGGCATTCCAACATATTTATGAAATACATCTTGGATTAAACGCATCGCTGCATCATCCACTGTAAAGCTATCAGAGGGTTAACAATAACAACGCTTTAATTCCAACGTAGAGCTACAAGTTAAGATTCAAGTGTTTATTATCTTGTGCACAGTAACGAAACATGTTTTACGATACATTTAAATTCTTACTTAAACAAAGAAAAGAAAAGTATTATAATTATGATAATTGTAATGATGTAAAAAGTAATTAAGATAAGAACAAGCAAACACGTCTGCCACGGGGAGCGCCATGATTAGTTAACACATCATATCAGGGTTTATCAACCTTGGGTTTGTCACCTCATGTGGGGTCGCCTGAAATGTCTAGTAATAATAAAATAAAAAACATTAAATATTATATTAATATTAAAATTTAATTTGGATTTATTTATTTTTTAAACGTGATTTTTTTTGTTTCCTTAGAGCAGGGTTTTCCACCTTGGGGTTGTGACCCCATGTGTGGTCGCCCGGAAAATAAATTAAAATGAGGTCGTCTGAAATTTCTAGTAATAATGAAATAAAATAAAACACAATTCACTATAATAGTATTTTTCATTTAATTTTTTTTTATTTTTTTTAAATTAATTTATCTATTTTGCACAGTTAAAAACTACATAATATCACAGAAGCATACAGTGCAGGAAGAGGAAGAATAAATTATTATTCTTTTTCAAATTAAAACACCACATGCAATCTCAAACAATTGTATTTCTCTACTTTCACTTTCTCAAATATGAATCAAGTCAGAATAAAATGCAGTATAAAAATATCTTAGCTGCCGCATATTGTCACGTTGTGCACTGACACTGGCTACTCTGTATTTGTATAAACAGTATAACAAACATGATCAAATTGTTAATTTTAGAGAAAAAACAAAGTATCTGGGGCCACCAGACATTTGTGATATACTGTAATAATGAAAGTGTCTATTCGTACGGTTGCCGTACAAACAACCACCGGTGCTATTGGTACGTTTACCGCCGAAATACACGTACGTAGTGTCTTAAGGTTAGGGTTAGGTTCAGGGTTAGGTTTAGGAATAGGTTATAACCCTTTATCTCACCAATTACTAGGGTTAGGTTTACGGTTAGGTTTAGTCTTAGTCACGTGACCTAAACGGGCCAATGAGTGGCGCTGCGTACGGATAGAATGTCGGTATATTGATACAGCCACCGTACTGAGAGCCACTGCCTATAAAAATGGTGTCATGACAAGAAAAAGGTTGGGAACCATTGCATTAAATGTTCATCGATGTGATTGGATTTGACCATTGTCATAGATATGATTTGCATGCTTGCATGAAAAAAACACTTTTCTCTTTCCACACCAAGCTTCAGCTCAAAGGTGACACTGCAGAGAAGGTTTGACAAGAGGCATAGTTAAAACGCTGGCACACACGGGGATATGGCACATCATGCATTAGCATTAGCTCAACACAGGATAGAAAATGGCGCCAGCACATCAGCGTTTAGGGAAGAATGGCAAAGACACACTTAGGAGCCATTAGCTTGTGCTGGCAACAGTTAAATGATATCCTTAAAATACGAGACAAAATAAACCCACGAGAGGTTGTGGTTTCGATTCCCTGAGGGCTCAGGTTGCTAATTTGACATGAGCGCGACTCGTCACACTCATGTGTTGTTTGCGTTAGATAGTGTCATGCTAACGGACACAACAAGCACTGTGTGTGTTGTCAACACAGCACTTTGCACCCTCTGTCAATAATAGTTTTAATGCATTAACTAACTTAATGGTTGGTATTTGTAAAAGCCCCATAATAAAAAACATCAGTCATTGGAAAATATACCATGACTGAGTGATCATGGAAAAATGATTACTTGAGACGCTTGTGTCAAACTGAAGGCCCGGGGGCCAAATCCGTCCCTTAGAGTGTCTAATTCGGCCCACAGGAGAAAGTAAAAAGGACAAAACATTTTTTATCATTGTGTAAATTACAAAATAATTCAGTTGAAGATATCTCATGACCTACAAATACACATGGATACAAATATCACAGGGCACAATAACATTGAAATGACTCATTTTCTCGCATAACATCTGTGGCCCACTTGAGATCAAACTGGTCTGTATTTGGTCCTGGAACTAAAATGGGCAACTCGTATATCTCAACATACTTTGTTTTTGT
The DNA here is from genome assembly GCF_900634775.1 of Gouania willdenowi. Lineage (NCBI taxonomy): Eukaryota > Metazoa > Chordata > Actinopteri > Blenniiformes > Gobiesocidae > Gouania > Gouania willdenowi. Next base: position 19,207,995 of record NC_041060.1, on the reverse strand, counting down.
GATATCACAGCAAACACATGACAGCACAACACTGCACTCACGCTAAAAAAGCATGTGATCACTGTTTGTCCCAGTTACTGGAACTTCCATCTGCAAAGACAAAGATGTGGCCTTTAATATACTTAATTAAATAACATTCATTTCAACTATATTCATGTAATGCTAATAACCACAACAATCATCTCGTAGCGCTTACCAAAATATAACATTTTTAAGTACACAGCCAACAAACCCACATGAACAAGCATCAGTGAATATGGCAAAAAAAGCAACAAATCATAATCATTGATTTAAGTATTTCTGCAGAATCATCAAACAGACCAGGAACTATATGATGGACCGATTTTGACGTTGTACTTACCAGTAAACGAGAAATGTGACTTTGAAAATACTTGGTTAGAGGTCATTTACTATCACCTGTTTTAGGTTTCTTCCTCGTTCAGCTGGAGGCGACGCATTGATCTGTCTACGCTAATATGGGAACAACTGGATATCTATAACCTCATAAAACCAGTTGGAGTTACGTGAATGGCGCGTCTTTAATTGTCAACCATTTCGATCTCCTGCGTGTGTTTAAAGTGCTTTTTATTACCTATGAAGCCTCTAAATGACCTCTCATTCCTACTCCTAAAGTTTACATCTAACAGTCTTTCAGTTGAGCTGTCTTTGTAATTTGGGTTAAGGATCACTATAAGTTAAAAATCTGTTTTCAGCGAGATTACACTGTTGATTAAATAGATTTAGCTCAAACATACTTGATGCAAGCTACACAATCATCATGTTTTGATCAGATTTCATTTTCTCCACACTTGATTGAACTGATTTCACAATATGCACAACTGTAAAATCACATTGCACTCTCACCTTAAAACCATTGTCCTACCCTGACTCCCTCCTCCCCTGTTCCCCTCCCCCCTCACCAAGGTGTAACACTGCCCTCTCTTTTTCCATCATCCCTTTCGTATAGTTGGTCTCACCCTTCTGATGCTCACAATTATGCAATGGAACAAATTCATTCATTTAATTGCGATAATAAAACACGCATTGCTGTTGCAAAAAAACATTGCACTACATGTAGTGTTGACCCTCGACAGCATGTGCAGACAAGAAAAAAAATATGTGTAAAATGAAATTTTGATTGCAATCAGGCTAAAAATATCATTAGGTGATAATTAATACATGTATGATTTTTTTTTTTGCAGTGCCATAATTAACTAAGTGCATGTCAAGTTTGGTTTTATTATTTAGCCCTTAAGGGCCTCTTTAAGTTATTCTGTGTCTTTGTTTATTCTGTTTGAGTCTGGCCTCCTGTGTTTAACTCTTGTCTGTGTTTCAGGGATTCCTGCTTGTGGCTCCACCCCCCAGTGATGTCTGTGTGCTTGGTGGGTGACTGATTAGCTCCCTCATGTTTCCACCCAGGTGTGGCCCATTCCCAATCAGGCCTCCTCCACTATTTAGCTGAGCGCTTGGACACAGCATGTGTGCTGGATCATTGTTAATGTTAGTGTCTACCCTCGTGTCCTGCTGCGTTTTGTTCCCTGCTCCCTTCGTGCTGCCATTTTGGATTTTGTTGGAGAAATAAACATGGACTGGTTCCAAGAACGCTATTCTGCCTCCATCTCTCCTTGCATTTGGGTGACAGTGCAACTTTCACCAGTAACTTAAGATCAAATTTCAAATAAGATTTATTTTCATACTTCATTGCAATTCATTACCAAAATATATATATTGTCACATACAGCTGTCATCGAAAGTACACTGAATTTTATATATATATTTATATTAAATAAGTCAAAAAACAGAACTAGACAAATTAAACATAACAAAAGCTAAATTTTAAAAGGTAAGTGCCTTTTTGTCAAACATCCTTTGATGCAATTATGTAATTGTTCGTCTACTTTGTCTATTTTCAGAGTAAATTTTTTTTTTTAATTTTTAAAGTTATTTCTTAATTTAAACTTTGCTCTACTGTTCTTAACCGAAGATTTATTTATTTTGTTCCTTGTCATAAGATTTTATGATTTGATTGACACATTTGGTGCCAAAAGGTATAACATATGTTGACAATCACTTTGTTAAAAAAAAAAAAAAAACACTCACATTGAACACACACAAAAAAAGTGCTTGTATTAAACATAGCAAAACATTTACATCATTGCTTTTGTAGACAATAAATGAAAAAGCTAATTCCTGTATTCCTATGTAACAAGTGAACACTGTTGAAAGAGTGAAGCAGAGGAAGAAAAGTTTCCTCAAAGAGCTCAAATGGCCTGCTGAGATAAAAGGGTCAGTGAGTTGTGCAGCCAAAGGCAGTTTTCCTCCATATTTCTCCATATGAAGTCAGCAGTGCTCAGTCATGTGACTTCCTTGTGTCCAGAGCTGCAGCGTTGCAACAAATGAGGTCAGCCTCCAGGTATGGGCTCCAACAGCAGGCAGCTCTTCAGGGCGGACACACACACATGCACGCACACACCCAGGTAGGCAATGGGGAAGCACACCAATTACACACATTTCTGCTTGTAAACCCTTTGCACTGTAACACGCACTCCACTGAACACGACAGACAAACGCACAATCGCAGCGTCTGGCCCCAAAGAAGATGAAGTGATGCAAAATGACATCAGTCGCTCCTGATTCTGCCAGTGACTCATTGCACAGGCTGCTAAAAGCTCACCATTATCTCTGCTGAGAACTAACAGGCCAGGTTATTGCTGCACAAATCACTAGAGGTGGACAAGAGGCTATTGATCACCAGCATGATGTGAGGAATCTGATTACAACAGGGGAAATGAGCTTTTGGTTGGAGAATTTTTTGCACTCAAAAATTTCCATGTGATTTTGGAATTTCTCCAATTTGTCCTCAAAAACACAAAAGGGAAGATGTTTGCTCGCTTCCACATGAAAGTGGATTCCAAGTTAAATATCACCATTTATTCCATCACTCCTGTTAGAAAACCCTTAGTACTAAAGCAACACCTTAGATCACATTTGTCAAATTCACGGCCCAGGGGCCCAATCTGGCCCATTAGAGCATCCAATTTGGCCCGCAGGAAAAAGTAAAAAATACAGGGAAAACATGAATTATTGTGTAAATGAAACAAAAACACTTTCAGTGCATTTTTAACATTAACCTGTTGAAAAAACTCAAAAATGAGTACAGAGTCCTTAAATTTTCCTCAAATTATTTCATAATAGTTTGCCTAAATAAATAGAAATAGATCCCAAAATCAAAGAAATGTAAAGTAGAGATCTTGTAGGGATTGATATGTGTCACATATTGCTTGGATATTGTCGGTTTCTTACATATTAAGTGCAAACTAATGTACAATAATGTTGAAATTACTAGTTTTCCTGCATAAAATCTGTGGCCCACGTGAAATTAAGCTGCTCCGTATTTGGCCCCTGAGCTAAAATGAGTTTAGATCTTAAACACAAGTGCATTTCAAATGGAACCACACTACTGGCTCCTGATTAAAGCAGCTCTGATACACAGATTATTTTCCTGTTTTATTTTAGTTTTTTCTGTATGTCTTTCATGTTGCTTCATTCTTTTGTAATGTTCCGGACAGTTGTATTTTTTTTCTTTTCTTTCACGGTTAAACTATCCCTGTGCATGTGTGTGTTTGTGTGTGTGTGTGTGTACTGCGCGTGCGTCCGTGTGTTCGTGTGTGCATTTAATTTGTCTATTTATTACCTCTGCCAATGGAAGGTGATATTTTCACCACCATTTATGTGTTTGTTTGTCTATTAGCAAGATTATGTCATCAGTAGGGGTGGGCTTTCCGATTTCTCGTTTCGATTTCGATTCTTCTTTTTGATTCCAATTTCTAATGATTCCTGATTCCGATTCTTTTAAGCGGCTGTGTCAAAAAAAAAAGTTTACACATTTAAATGAGCTAGCTAACCAGAGCTAATTCTGGATGAAATAGTCTGAACCTCTCCATGAATTTTAATTCTATGAACTTTTTACTTTTTGTAAACTTTACCAGGAATTTCTCACAGGGCTATTTAGTATATAAATATCAAATCTATGAACTTGAGTATAGATATTGTACATTTTCACATATCCTGAGTGTCTGATACTGTAGGTACTTAAACATGTTACTGTGTTCCCACTGATGTGCTAACGTGGTGCAGAATATCAAATGCACAATAAGGAACACCTTGTAAAACCAAGTCCACATTAGCAGCAGGTACAGAAACAGTTCTGCCGCACACTGTTCATGGTTGCACAGTAATGCAAAATTTCAACGATTCTGGGAGAATTGGAAAGTTAGTCCAATCATCATCATCCATTTTTCCTTCCACTGCTTCAGCGGGTTGGGTACCAAGCATTCACTCCACCAGAGGCAGGAACCTTGACTTCTCTTGCATTTCCCGTTGCAGTTGAATAGCAGAAAGGTCCATAAGTTTATCGTAGTTTTCCCATATGTCACAGGTATACGGTCTATTATTAGAGCGGAACAGAATTTGTTTTTGCAGGGCTGAGTTAGGAAGTCTAGATATATAGGCAATGTACTTAAGGTGTTGGACATGACAAGACTAGAACCAATCAATACTCAATGCCTAACCCTAGTCAAAAGTATACTCCACAGATTTTGACACAATTTCAACCAAAGACAGACCTCACGCCATTGACGACTTCATTACATTTTGCAGGGGAACCGGATCAATATACTTGTTCTGGATTATTTTTTAAAAATCTGTATCCTTCATCACAGGTAAAACTTCCAAAATTCTTTCTCGCTTCATAAAAAACAATCTTTATGAAATCTGACTCTGTTATGTCGGATTGGTTTCTCAATAATCGCACCAAGTTTCATCTGGATCAGATCCGGATTTTGCATTTCATACCGATTTCATTGGAAAAAATGAGGGTTTGCATACATTTGGACCTACTGTACCATTATTAATGAGGATAGAAATGTCTTACAAGCCAGTGTGAATGATCATGTACCATGATCAGGATCACTGATCCAGATAAATGCCATTATCTTTCAAAGAGTGAGTATTTATTCTTTATTTAGAAATGTTCCCTTTGGGATTGATGAAGTGTTTTTCTCTAGGTTCGACTGCCGTTGTCCTTGTATAAAAAAGTAAAACAAGGGCAAACACACACACAAACACAAACACACACACAACTGGGTGACCTTCCTTTGCTAGTCTGAATTCAGAGCAGCCTTCAGACTTTGGTCCATCAAACACGGTTCTTATCTCAGGTGACAAGATGTAACCTGGAAAAGACAAACCTGACGTCCACTCAATCAAAGAGTCAATAAAAGCTGCCGATAAAACCTCATGTTGGGATATAATGAAGACAGACACTGATATTTTCCCCACACACACACACAAAATACCTATACTGAACTGTATTTCTGTGTATGGTTTAATCAATCATTTTCAAACGTTTTATTTAAGTCGGTCACAAAGTAACAGTACTCCTTGAGTTGTTTCTGGTTCTCCAAGTTCATGCTATGCTCTCATTCATAATGCAATGTAACTGAAAAACCTTTGCAGCATATCATTAATGGAGAGAGTGATGGAGAGGAGAATTGTTCTTCATCTTTCTTTCTTCCATATGAACTGAAGACTTGCCATTATCAAATTCTCAGAAGCTCCTTCACTCAAGTGATTTATGCACACATCTCTCATCCTGACACAAAAGTGCATTATTCATCTTTGGGGCCATAGTACTGCTGTACGTTGCCAGACAAGTGGACAGCACGAGTGAAGTTAATAGAATTTTTTTTTTGTTGAGAAAGTGTTTGGCTGGATTTACATATCAAAGACTGATCTCTCGTGCACATTTATCATTTCTTCCCCCGAAAGGAAGAGCGTCACCAAGCGAACACGGTGGACGACACACACCAACACACCAACAGGAATGAGCAGCTTCAAAGGCCAGGCTCACTACCTACCAACACTTCACATTAAAATGCAAACAGGGTCACATTGGATTAGCAAAGATCTGGCATCAAAAGTTGCTTTATTGTAGTTGAAAAACACATTCTCTTCAGCGTCAGCATTTTCCACTTTAAGCGTCATATCAGCAATCTCAGGGCTCTTCAAAGCAGTTGACAGTGCCTGGTGATTATTATTGATTGATTATGCAATAGAGCTTCTCTATATTACTTCGTCCCTGTCCATTAACAAAAACACATTTTGGAGATTGTGCCAGTTGACCACGGACACCAGCATTTTTTGGGCAATCAGTTTTGAGGGACAGATCCACATGACTGTACACATTTGATTTTTGCTAGTGTCATCAGAACATCCTGTTACAACCGTTATGTTTTGGTGATAAAAGTGTTTTGGCCGAAAATGGAAAATGCACTTTTGTGCCATTTTCAGCCAAAACACTTTTGGTGACTGGATTTTGGGTGAATAGCTAGCTTGTACAGTACATCTAAAGCCTTAAAAAATGTCAATGGTACCATTACACAAAATTAGCTCAATACCATCTTGTTATAACCAAGCAAAATGTGGCGCAGAGCTAGAAACAAGTCTGAAAATGGTGCCATTTAATTAAATTGTGTGATAGCCCAGTGCTAGTTTGACATAAGCATAAACATTACAAGACAAATTAGAGGAAAAGTGCCTTTATTAATGTGCAAATGTTTCTAAAACAGTAGAAAAAAAAAGGTCCACATTGCCAGGTTAACAGACTTGAGTTGGATTGTCAACACACCAATGATTAGTCGCTAGCGATTAGCTTGTTAGCCTCTAGTTACAAACGATAGTTGATGCTAATAATACGCTCCATTTGTTTTAGTGTTGGATGTTAAAGCTACCAATTTCAAAATAGCTGTATCATCTTTAAATTTCAGTTTGAAATAAAGCTTCTAACTGTAACATTACAGACCATTACAAAAAAAAACCAAAAACAAAACAAAGACAAGGCTCAACTCTTTTGATAACAAGTCAGTTTGCCAAAACTCAAAACTGGGAAAGTGATTTAACAAAAGAAGATGACAGATTTTCAAAATAAACTACTTGCATATGATTTTAATTGTAATGAAAAAAGGTCACAAAAATTTATATTTCTGTAATTATTTCAGAGAATTAAAAAAAAGAAGAGAAGAGAGAGAAAATGATAGATAGAAGAACATGCTAGAGCATCAACATGTTAATAAAGGTGGAGATAGAAAAGTGCTCAGTGCATGAAAAAAAAGGTTCCCCATGTTACGTGTACTAGTGCAGTGCCCGTGGGAAGTATGTATTGCTATAGAAAAGTGGGAGGTTCAATAGCTTTTCCATGGATGGTCAAATGAGGTTGTGTTTGAAGGTGGGACGTCAGGGACATTTAGGTTTGTTGTGAACTGTGTAGAGTGATAACTATTGTTTTCATATATGACATCATCACTGTAGAGGTAGGACTGATGACATCATCACTGTAGAGGCCGACGGCATCATCACTGTAGAAGGTAGGACTGATGACACCATCACTGAGTCCGTCGACTCAGGAGGTGGGGCGTCCAAACAAATCTGACATTGCACACCCTTGAACCAAGAAGCAGCCACACGCACACACACACACACACACACACACACACACACACACACACACACACACACACACACACACACACACACACACACACACACACTTACACATACACACAGACTCCTTGCTTTTATAGAGAGATGTGATAATTAAGTGGTTTATGTTCATGTGATATGAATGTATAATCAGTCCTAATAAACAATGTGAAGGAAAGCCGGAGCCAAAGTGCTGACTCATACTCTTTATAATACCCAACATCTTCACTGGTCTACATTTCTAGGGAAAGGTGAGGGGGCCGGGGGAAGTATGTTTTAAAACAAGCAAAGTAATTTGATACCTTTCTAAACCCAACCATTACTTGTTTTAAAATGATCAATAAACATTTTGATAGTACAAAAAAAAAATGAAATGACCAGACAACAATCAAACTCACCATCTCAGTTTTAAATTTAGCTATACTTAGAGCATGAGATTTTTTTTTTTTTTAATTGAATAAATTGGTGTTATTACTTTTTTTTAAAAAGAATTTTACATTTTGAAAAACTTTTTATTTTATACAGATGCCTTTGTGCAAAAATACATTCAGTTCCAATTGTGCAAGATATGGTCTCTTCCTTTTTAAGTTTATAGATGAGATGTTTACTGTATGCAAGGGAACCGTGACAAGATTTATAACCAAACATAAACGTGGGGGGTGAAAGTAACTTGTAACTTATACTTTGAGTAATATTTAATTGAGCTACTTTTTACTTGTACTTGAGTATTTTATGAATGACTTGTACTTGTACTTGAGTAAAAGTTCAATCAAGTAAGAGCACTTCTACTGGAGTACGATATTTCAGTACTCTTTACACCTCTGAAAATTTCCAACAGAAAAACACAAACAAATCACTAGGAGAGAATCTAGCTCCAAAAATCCCTTTGAGCCTGATATTCATATCAATACTGAATTAGCATTGAATAATGAATCCATTTCCTCTTTCACTTCACAGGCAGCAGGACAGCAGTGGCCTGCAGAGAGATTGTGATGCAGGACAGAGGAGGACTCTATAGCCCTTCATAGTCTGCCAGTGGGACATTCACTCACTGAATTACTGCTTTGGGCAAAAGGAGAGGAGGGGGGAAGCTTAGTTTATAGTGAAAGATCAATCAACTGTAATAAACTTCCCACCAAAATGTGATGCTTGCATGTAGGGAAATCTTGGCACATTGATGCCACATATGGTCTGTTCCAAGTTGTCAAACTTTCTTTGTAGAGTTTGATTTAAAAGAAAAGATCATGGTATGCCTTAAATTTTTATTTTTAATATGCTGATTGTTTTTTTTTACTGTTGTTTTAGACCATCTATCTCATCTTCATTTTATCAAACAAGAAACAGTGTTGACTGGATCGAGGGTTTTCATGGCGTGTCATCAACGCCATATTGATGATATGCAGCAGGTAAACAAATCGCGCGCACACAAGCAAATCCCGAATTTGAGGAAATTGTGAAATATTGCCGTGTTTTCGGTTGTACCAATTGGTCTGACCGTGAAAAACATTTGGAGTTTTATAGACTTCCAAAACTTATAACAAATTAGGGAGAACAATGTCAGAAATGATCAGAGGAAAGGAGGCTCTTGTGGCTAGTGAAGCTAAACCAGGATCTACGAGGCAAAAATCTGAAAAACATAAAAATTTGTTCAGTAGGTGAATTTAAACTTTGATAGTGATAAGTGCTCTGTAGTTTATAGTGTACAATGTATATAGAAATGCAGACTGTGAGCTGTAGATTAATGCATATCCAACTGGAGGTCCTTGAAATGAAAAACTCTTGGCTAACATTACACCTTGGGTATTCATGATATTATACAGGTAGCTGACTCGTATGGATCTGCACCACCAATAAACCGTGTATTTTCCAATATTGTGCCCTTTCCTGTGGACCAAGTCCATCCCAGTATGCCTTTGCATCTATAATGCCTTTTGAGGAGGTTTTCTGTGGTTTATCCATCACAGAGTTTACGTCAGTGTGCCTCCAACATGTAGTGTTTACATCCGCGTACTGCCAACATGGGCATCCGGGTTACTGCACAGAATGTGACGTCGGTGAAACCCCACTATAATGTATTCTGAAAGGCCAAATATAATGTTCTCTAATGGATTCCTGGAAAAGACCAATCTACGTTAGTCAAACATAATCTTTTAGAATCAATGATTTGCTTCACACTGTAACTCATGTAAACCAAGAGCTCTTTTAAAACCCAGTGTTAAATGGTGTTTTTTTGCATTGGCCAAGTCAAACATGAGGATCTTTTAAACCCCAAGCAAACCTCATAACAGACATTTGTCACAGTAAGAAAAGAACAGGTGGTAAAAATTTGGTTAACAAAGGGTGAGTCTCAGCAAGAGTCCCAGGAACCCATGATAGAGCCAGCATGCATAATACCAGGTTCCTGGAGGGAGGGAACTAAAAGGAGCCTCAATAATCAATTACACCTGAGCTTTTCCCACAGTGACAAGCCTCAAAAACTTCTGTGACAAAGGTTTACAGTTCAGAGTGCATTTAACCAATGAAATGTTGGCTCTGCTCAGCCCATTGAGGCACAAAAGGTGGGAAGCTCCGACAGGAAATTTCACGATAACAAAAATCCATTGAAACAACTGCTGCTTGATCTACCTTTCACTGTAGTTACAGCACATGTAAAATTTAATCGAGGACATCAAAAACATATGCTTTACTTTCATAAGAACAATATAAATGGTTGTATTTCAAAGAGACTAGGAGGTAACATTAAAGGTTATTGGCTGTTTCTAGCCTGAACAAGGTTATTATTATAAAGTTGTGCATGCTAAAATAAACAGCAACTTTTTGCTACATTTAGCAACAAAACACATTGTCTTACCATTACTTTTGAAGAGATTTACAGCAATATTTGTGAAATTTGTGATATTTTTTTCTCGTAAAAATATAATGTCAATGTTAAATCAAAATGTTCCATTTAAATATAAATGTTAGATCTAAATGTTAAATCAAAATGTTAAATGCAAATCTTAAATGTTAAATGTGCTCATTCCTTCAATTCAACTTTATTTATATGGCGCAAATTACAACAAAGTCCTCTCAAAGCACTATCAAAATATAAATGTCATAATAAAAAGGAAAAACCCAACAAGATCCACATGGACAAGCTTTTCGCGACAGTAAGAAGCAACAACTCCCTTTTTACAGGAAGAAATCTCCAGCAGAACCAGGTTCAGAGGTGGCAGCCATCTGCCTCGACTGATTGGCGTTAGTGGACATTAGGACCAACAGAACAGGATGGAGAGAGACAACATCAGAGTCTCCCAGACTAGTTGAGCCGTGAACCACAGATCAGGAACTGTCAACTCCAGCTTCAAGACACCTGAAACAGTAAAGAGAGAGAAGGGCGAGGAGAAGGCACAGCCTGCAGAAAAATATGACACAGGAATACAGTGGAATGAGAATGATATAAGTTGTGGACATCAGTGTAAATGGTGTATAAGCAGTGTGAGCAATGTAATGGATACATGAGGTTCAGAAGTGGGGGGTTTGCTGCAACCCGGCACAACTTTGTCTGACTGGACTTCACCCATTCCAGCCCATTAGAGCTGTGTGTAGATGTTGGATTGTGTTTGAATATAGTGTTGGTGTTCTACTATAGTCTTAGTTTTTAGTTCCTATTTTTAGGTTTAGAGCTTTGTTCCCAGTGGTTAGGTTAACGCTATTATACGGTATACGCTTTAGCAAATAAGTAGGTTTTGAGTTTAGCCTTAAAGGTGTAGAGAGAAGCAGCCTCCCGTACTAAGACTGGGAGCTGGTTCCAAAGGCGAGGAGCCTGGTGGCTCAAGGCTCTGCCTTCTGTTCTACTTCTAGACACTTTCAGAAATTCCAGAAGACCAACAAACTGAGAACAGAGTGTTCTTCCCAGACAATAGAGCACTAACAGGTCTTGAAGATATACAGGAGCTTGATCATGTAGAGCTTTGTATGCTAACTGGAGGATTTTAAACTCTATTCTAGATTTTACAGGAAGCCAATGAAGAGAAGCCAATACTGGAGAAATATGCTTTCTCCTGTTAGTACCTGTTAGTATTTGGGCTGCAGCATTCTGAATTAACTTCAGACTTTTTTGTGAGTTACTGGGACATCCTGACATTAAAGAGTTACAATAATCTAGTCAAGATGTAACAAATGCATGGATTCAGCATCACTTTGGGCCAAGATATTCCTGATTTTAGAAATATTACGGAGGTGGAAGAAGGCTTGAGATTTGCTTAATATGAGAGTTAAAGGATAAGTCAGTATCAAAGATAACACCAACGTTTCTACTGTGGTGCTGGGTGACAGAGTAATACCATCCAGGGACACTAATTGCTCTGATAATTTATCTCTGAGGTGTTTTGGACCAAAAAAAATCACTTCGGTTTTATCCTGGTTAAGAAGGAGAAAGTTACGGCTCATCCAGGATGTGATGTCATTAAGACAAGCCTGGAGTTTTAATAACTGATGAGTTTCATCTGATTTCATTGAGCGATAAAGCTGTGTATCATCTGCATAGCAATAGAAATTGATATTATGTTCTCTCATAATGTTACCTAGTGGAAGCATGTATAATGTAAAGAGTATTGGTCCTAAAACTGAACCTTGTTCAACGCCATGATTAACTCTGGCGTGCGCTTAGGAGAGATTATTAACATGAACAAAGTTGGTTCTGTCTGATAAATAGGATTTAAACCAACCTAGCGCTGTTTCTTTAATCCCCAAAACACTTTCCAGTCTCTGCAGTTATAAATGATGATCCACTGTATTGAAGGCTGCACTGAGATCTAAGGGCACCAGTACTGAGACCAACCCTCTGTCTGAGGCTACGAGGAGATCAATGGCTACTTTAACTAAGGCAGTCTCTGTGCTTTGATGGCCTCTAAAGCCAGACTGAAAACTCTCGTATAAATTGTTCCTATGTATATAATCACAAATTGGATATTGGCCTATAATTGGACAAGTAGTTTGGATCAAGGGTTGGTTTTGTTAAGGAAAGGTTTGATTACAGCGGTTTTAAAGGCCTGTGGCACACAACCTCTTTCTAGAGATGTATTAATCCAGTTCACTATATTAGTGCAAATTAGTGGACGAACATCTTTAAATAGTGGAGTTGGGATTGGATCTAAAAGACAGGTTGTTGGTTTAGAAGCACTAACTAGTGAGGTCAGTTCAGATAGACTAATTGGAGTGAAACTTTGTAAATAAAAGCTACATGTTGGGGTTATTTCAGGAGCTGCTTTGTTTAAGAAATTATTGAGCATTCCTGCAGGGTGGACATTAGCTTTGTTTCTAATTGTTAGAATTTAATCAGTAAAGAAGTTGATAAAGTCATCACTTCTCAGGTTGACAGGAATCCTCAGAGCTGTGGCTTTTGGTCAGCCTAGCTACAGTGTTGAATAAAAACCGAGGATTATTCTTGTTTTCCTCTATTAAAGTTGAGTAATAGGAAGTTCTAGCTTTGTGAAGAGCTTTTTCATAAGCTAACAAACTCTTTCTCCAGGCTATATGAACTTCTACCATGTTTGAAGAGAGCCACTTCCTTTCCAATTTTTGTGATGCCTGTATTAAAAGACAATTCAGAATTATACCAGGGAGCAACCTTTTTATGACATATCGTCTTCTTTTTAAGCGGAAATAACAAAAAATGATCGAAAAGAATAGGATTTTGAGGATATATTGTCAGGTGATCGACATCTAATCCATATGTTAGAACGAGGTCCAGGGCATGATTAAGATAATGAGTTGGTTTGTTTACATTTTGTGTAAAGCAGATTGAATCTAATAAGGAGGTAAATAATTTATTATGGCTGTTGTTTTCATCATCAATGTGAATAATAAAGTCACCTACTATGATAGCTTTAACGATGCTCAATGCCAAATCAGTGAGAAAGTCAGAGAATTCAGAGAGAAACTACAAAATGAGCTTTTATTTTTGTATTTCTGATGAATTTGCATATGAGCTAAATATCTTGTTTCACCCGTGACATTTAGATTTAACATTTGGATTTAGATTTAACATTTAACATTTGAAATTTAGCATTTATATTTTGATTTAGCATTTGCATTTTGATGTAGCATTTATATTTTGATTTAGCATTTATATTTTGATTTAGCATTTATATTTTGATTTAGCATTTATATTCAAATGTTACATTCATATTGAACATTTAGATTTAGATTTAACATTTAGATTAAAAAAGTAAATTTCACAAATATTGCTGTAAATCTGGTCAAAAGTAAAGTTAAACAAAATCACATATGTTTTTCAAACGTAGTTTGTTGCTAAATATTGCAAACAATTTGCTGTTTATTTTAGCATCCACAATTTTGCAATCAGCGCCCCATACAAGGTAGTCAAAATGGTTCATAATTCAGAGTTTGTTTAGCTATTAAAATATAGTATACGTACTACAATCAAATATCAAATAACATGGTGTAAATGTAGCTTTAAAAAAAAAAAAAAAACATTCTAATAAAATGTTTGAAATCTGCATGACGGAGGTTTCCACAGGTCTAGATGGAACTAGCTTGGTCACAGAAGATGAATGCATGTTTAAAAGGATAATCATATAATTATGTAATGGAGTTTTGAGAGATGTTTCTGCTGTATCCTATAGGCCTACTGTATACATGAAAGGAATAATTTTTACTCCTCGTGGTTTTCTTATATATAAAACTGAAATAACCTCCAATTTTCTTCTTTAATGCCTCTAAATGCAGCACACCAACAACAAAGCATCTTTGAACAATGTACACAATGTACACATTGCTATACATGCTGCTCTTTTGTTAAGCCTTGGCAGTCTAATTCCATCTGCTTGTCCTCCAAACAGTGTCCGGACATCTAAAGGAGTCTTACTGGTTGGTATAGTTTCTGTGATGTGCAGCTCCAGGTATTTCTACACTGGAAACCTGATCATCGTCAGGTACAGGAATAGCACAACGGAACCTCCTCTGTCCTGCCATGAACTGTCATTCAGCGGCTGTCTCTGTTGAGGTTCAAACCTTTACACCAGTGTTTTTCAATCTTCGAGTCGTGAGTCCATGTGGGGTCACCTGGAATTAAAATGGGTCGTCTGAAATGTCTGGGAATTGGTAAAAAAAAGTAATAATAAAAATACTGATTAATTTATTTATTATTATTATTCATTTTCAAATTACAACATCACACACAATACATATCAAACAACTGTGTTCCATACTTAAACTTTCCCAAATATAAATGTAGTTTAAATAAAATGCAGAATAAAAATACCTTGTCACTTTGTGCACTAATCCTGGCTACTCTGAGTCTGTATTTGTAACACACTTTAATAAACATGATCAAAAACTAATCCTAGGAAGAAAAAAAAATAATTCCTGAGGTCGGCAGAAATTTGTGATATCAAAATGGGGTCACGACCTGATAAAGGTTGAGAACCACTGCTTTACATGTTTCTCTACAGCTTATTGCAGAAATTGTTTGGACAGTTTTTAACCATAAAACAAGATACATCTAATAGAAAAATGTCTTTAATTTTTTTTTTTAATCAAGTGGAAAGGCAATGAATGCACACACTACATAAAATCACACAAACACAACAAAACACATTAAAATGTGCCTGTTTAAATTGTGTTTAATACATCCTGTTTAGTAAATCATCCTCTGTGATCACTTGGTCATGTACAGCACTGTGGGGTTTACATCAGGTATAAGGCATATGGTACAACCTGAATAAGATTAAAGTGTGAATATACAGATGGAAATAACAGATTCCTATATCTGTGGATTAGATTTACTTAGCTTTTTAGCATAAGTAAAACACATGTTTGATTGTACAACTGTAGAGGTCCATCCTGGATAAATAAGTGAAGTACAGTATTATTAACTATTAGTATTAACTGATATTTTTAAACTTTTTATTATAATTTGTGTACTTCACACAGGATGGTAATGAAGGCAGACATGGGAACAGGTGGCCAAAAATGGTCCAAAAGTGGCAAAAACATTGCAAGAAAAGAGTGTAAAGTGACTAAAATGGGCCAAAAGCAGTCAAGAATGACCAAAATATGGGCAAATTAAGAGGAACCAGGTGGTTTATAATGGCAAAGGATAGCTTTACTAGGCAAAATGTGGCAAACAATAGTAAAAAATAGGCAAAATGTAAGGAAAAAAGAAACAATTGGTAGTTATTGGGCAATAGTTAGCTTAGCTGGATGAAAAGTGGCCAAAAAAATTAAAGAAAAGACAAAAATTGGATAAAAGTGTAAAAAAATAAAAATATTTGCAAAATTGGACCAAAATAGGAAAAAGGGGGATTTATTGGCAAAAAAAAGTGTCTAAAGTTTGGGAAAAAAAGTATCAGAACTTTTTGAAAAGGAGCAGAAATGGGACAAATGAAGTTGCAAAATGGCCAAAGGAAATAAGTAAAAAGCGGTTAAAAAAAAAAAAAAGAAGAAAAAAAAAAAAGTTCCCCCTTTTATGGTTTTCTGGGGATTGAAAATTAAAATGAAGACATAAAAAGCCACGTGTTGTTGAGCAGTATTGACTTAATAACGTGGTGATCTCTGATAAGGTAGTGGACTGGTCTGGACAGAAAATGCCAGGGATTGATTGTTGTCCCAGTCTACCACTGCTCTATACAAATATATACATACACAAGAGAACATAAACACACACTTAAAATGAAAACAATTTATAAGTAAAGTCTAAACATAGCTTCCATGCAAATTTACTTCTTCTTCTTTTTTTTTGTTTAAACTCTTTTCCACATTTGTGCTTCTACACCTGTGTATGTGCACCTTGCTGGGTGTTTTTATGGAGAGCAGCCGTCAGGAGGCGCACATCAGCACCATGCTGACAGTAGGAGGGGCCACGTGCTGAGGTGTATGTGAAGGTGATGCCGTAAAAGCTCTCTGTGTGTCGCAAACCAGGTGTGGGGAAGGTGATGTCGTAAAGTACCGGAGAAGGGAGGGGGTGAGGCAGAGGAGGAGGAAGAGGAGGGTGGGGAGGGTGAGGTGGGGGAGGTGACTTGAGCGGCTGCGGTTCAGGCTCAGTGCGAGGATCATGGCGGATGGCCCCAGGTGTAAGCGTAGGAAACAGGCGAACCCGAAGAGAAGCAGCGGTGAGTCCGGTTCCCGGGGCAGGGGCGGGTTTGGGGCTGCTCTCTCTGGGACTTTGGCTGTGAGTTGTGGCGGATTTGTTGGAGTTTTGTTGCTGTTTTGTGGCCGCCGTGCTGCTCCTCACTGCTGGACCGTTATACCTGGCTGCTCTCTCTCCGCCTAGCGGTGCAAAGCGTCCGCCTGACAGAGTCCCGTTATCCGACCGTTAGAATAAGCCAGGAGCGCTTCGTGCTCTATATGTTTCACACATTTTCTAACTTTAACATCGCTGTTTCTTCACTTTTTATCACTTTGACATCCCGGGGAAACACTCGGTGGCTTTTGTGCAACAACGTGGCCCGCTGGTAGTTTCTCAGTTTTCAGGGCGAGGTTGTTGTAGTTTTGGTGCTGACTTGGTGCCGCTGTTTGCTCCACATTTGTTCAACTTTCAGCTTTTTCTTTCGCCTTCCAATGATGATGGTGATGATGGCTGGATGTATGTTAATGTCGAGTCCTTTATTTTCTTCGTGGCTTTTGGTCCTGTTTCGTTTCACTTCGTGGACGGTAATAAGAGATGGGATGTTTATTTTATCTCCACTTCAACCCCTTCCTTCAGCAGCAGCACATGTTAAGGTAAGCGCATGGAAATCACTTGTTTCGACTCAGTAAAAGTGCGTTATCTCCCAAAGAAAAGTCGTTTTTAGCATGAATTAAGTTTGATTGCCAACAAATCCGTAGAAGTTAATGAAGTATGCAAATTAAAAGTAAATTAGCAGATGCTCACATAAATCCACGTTGTTGTGGTTGTTTTTAATCAAGGCAGCTTTCCCAAAGTCATCACAATATATAATGGCTAAAGAAGCATTTAACAGCGTTATAATATGTAACAGACGTTTCAAATCAAAGCATTGGTGTTGCAACTATTCAAAGGTAATCCCATGTTAAATTATATTTTTAGTTTAACAAAACAACATACAAAAACAAAAGAGCAAACTAAATCACCAGTTAATAGGACACTAACTATACAGTAAAATGTGCCCAGTACAATATCTTATCCTCTTATAGGATGTCACAGATCAAAAAATGTTAGCGCTAGCTCCAATAGTAGAAAGAGAAAGATTCCCAGCACCCTAAACCTATAGCAGCATAACTATAAAATTAGTTTAAACACCTGACTACACAAAAAAGGTGTTCAAATTATAAATTTTATTTTTTATTATTATTATTTTTTTCAAATCAAGCATTTAAAAAAAACAAAACAAAAAAAAAAAAAAACACACAATTTCATACTTTCTACTCGATAGCAGAAGTAGATATTGAGCACATTTTTTATAATTTATGATTACAATTAAAGCCATTATGAAGTATTCCTATTCACAGATTATCCCATATACAATTGCTTTAGGAGCTGAATAGGTTTTAGGTTGTTTATACTCTTATTTGCATTCATATAAATACAACAATATTTACCAGTATTGGGTTTTTCTTTTTTGCCAACCTTTGGGAAGTTTGTAAACCCTAAAAACTACTAAATATATACCTATATGTATACAGTTTAAAATTGAAACAACTGCTAAATGTATTTATTGATTATTATTATTTTTTTTATTTTTTTTATTTTTTTATTTTTATTATTATTATTATTATTATTATTATTATTATTATTATTATTATTATTATTATTATTATTATTATTACTTGTTCCAGAAATCTTTATGGTCCATTTTTATGACAAATGGATTATTATTATTATTATTATTATTATTATTATTATTATTATTATTATTATTATTATTATGTGTTAGATTTGGCAACATGAAATGAAAACCTCAGGTATGCTGCTTTATTTTACTCATGGGATGATGATGATGATGATGATGATGATGATGGGCGTGAAAACACCTTTTTTCCGTGCTGATGACGACACGACGGTGACTGTGCGTCCATCCAGGAGCCACCATCACCACCGTCATCATCCTCATCATCACGTTTACCTGAACGCGGGTACCGGGGCTCACTAATGGCTTATAAATAAACCCACAGCCAGCACCTGCGGCTCTGAAGGAACGGGGGTTTGATCGGCTGCTCCTTCTAAAGAAACGCTCCGGTGTGTCGAAGGAAAACCATCTCCAAATGACGACTTGCGCAGGTAGATGCGTTTTTATCACGGGGGGGTGTGGAGGGGTGGGGGCGGTGGGGTGCAGTCTCCACCGTTCGCCTGGATGCACGTACGACTTCCTCTCATTCTATCGGGATTTATCCCATCAAGCCTGACCCACTTGTGCATGTTTTATTCGCCCCTTTTATGCGTTTTGGTGAGGACTGATTGGCTCGTTTGGTCGAGTGCACCCCGCAGCTCATGCTGTGTGTGCGCGTTGTGTGCGTGCGCGCGCGTGTGTGTGTGTGTGTGTGCCGTGGGGAAGGAGCGCTGCAAAAGGTGGTTATTCCGCTGTTATTCTTTAATGTGCGCATTAGTTCGCCTCACTGACTCGTGTCCACCTATTGTGTTGTTACACAATTCCCTGATGCAGGAGGAAGGGAATGGCGGTCAGTCAGTAGCACTGCTGCAGTGAAGGCGGGGCTGCTGCTGCTGCTTATCTCTGTACCGGAGACAGCCAGGTACGCAAGGTGATGCAACACCTTTAAAGGTGGATTTAAACCCACTCCACCACCTATGTTAACATTTAAGACATCACTTTCTAACCTCCCCCTAAAAGGCATCATATTGAGTTATGTGTACATGTGTAAATATGGCCAGGATTGTGATCGTTAAAGGTGCGCATCCTGCTCCAAGCCACGGTGCATGCGCACAATCAAAATGGCTCAAGGTGTTCTCCTTGTTTCTCTTTCAACTTCAGTTTTTAATTCCTTTCAACCCCCACACTATAATAACACACATACACAGTGCATGTTTACCATCATGATTACAGGATCCATGCCTCAAACATTCATAAAGCCATGGACCATGACCTCCAGACAGGCATCATCATGATGAGACAAACAGCTGTTATGTCCTCCACTGTTGTTGTCACAAAGGCTGCTGTGTAATCTGCTTAGAAGCCTCGTTAATTTTACTTATACATGACATCATCTATTAATGTATACTAGAGCTGGGAGATATGGATCAAAATTCATATAAAATGGCAGTATACGATATTAATTTTTATATTTTTAACTCAATAAAGCCTGACCAGAAAGACAATTCCAGGTTTAATTTACTGATGCAAAATGCCACACAGGCACTTTTATTATATGAGTGTCCCGATTCGATAGTGATATCGAATGTTGGTCGGATATCAGCCAAAAAAACGAATATCTGATTTTTTTGGACTGCATCTTAAATCTCCGATATATATTATATTATATTTATTCAATTGTAGAATACTGTAGATACCTACTGTTGCTGACTATTGTTCTCTGTTTGAGTAACATCACTTGATCAAATCTTTTCTATCGGATCAATATTGGTATCAGCCAATACTCAAGGCGGGCAACATTGGTATCGTATCGGAAGCGAAAAAGTTGTATCGGGACATCCCTAGTTTATTGTGCAACTTTTGCCTTTTTCTCCTATCAGGGACAGCACGTGTGAGTGAGTTCTGTAGTGTGGTTTGTTTAGGGAAAGTCTGCGTTTGGACGCAGTCAGCAAGTAACAAAAGCAGAGACTCCTCAAACAAGTATTTTAATACAAAATAGGCAATATTTTTATAAATCTAAATCACCAAAACTGAAATCTTCATATGGACTCTTGATATATTGCCCAGGCCTAATATATACATACTGTAAATATGAGGTTCAAAGGTAATCTTTGTGCCACAGGTATACTTGCTTCTTATGTTATAACACAAACATATGATGAAAACTGACAGGGACAACAATCTGCAGAAATAAAGAAACATTACACAGTAAAAAGAAAAAGAAATGCAATAAAATGGCATTAATAGAAATAAAGAATTAGAATAAAGTACTGTAAATATTAGATACAGATGACTTAGAACAATGACATGGTCTATAGCAGGGGTTTCAAACTCATTTTAGCTCAGGGGCCAAATGTATACCTCTACGTATACATTAAATACAATATCTGTAAGATTTTAGATTTTGTGACTAATTTCTATTTAATTAAGGGACATATTATGTCATCATTTGAGGAAACTTTAAGGATTTTTGTAAGAATTTTGAGTTTTTAATTTTAAGTTTAAGATTAAAAATGACTGCAATCATGTGATAAGAGCACTAGGATAAATGTGAGTGCTTTCTGTTGTCGGCAGAATCAGATGCTCCAAAGGGCCAGATTTGGCCCCAGGGCCTTCAGCTTGACACGTGGTATAGAGTGACCATATACTATCCAAATTATAGGGTGATTTCCTCTCAACAAGAGACATGGCTTATCTTACTTCACTTAAAGATGCATTATGATTGTAATGTTCTCACCTTCTCTGCATGTACAGCAAAGTTGATTTCCGATCCCTATTTGAGGTGTGAAATCTTTTGGGGATCTTTCGCATGCTTGTGTGTCTTTTTTCTGGGTGCCAGAGAAAGTCTGAGGCTTCTTGAAGTTGCTGAAAAAAAGAGTGAAGTGTTCTATGAATGGTTGTTTGGTCTGTTTGGGGCCTGTGGTGTCCTGTCAAGGGTGTACCCCATGCACCCTAACTCTGAGTGCAAGAAGTGGGTACAGAAAATGGATGGATGGACAAATTAAACTTGGCTCTGATACTCAGAATGCTTTATCATCTTTGAAATGATCTCTTATGGACAGTCTTGATACTACAGGATTAACTGGAACATCTCAGGAATGAATCTAGAAATAATGTCTGATCTGAGTTTGAAATTCAACCTGTTCACTCTTCCTGTGTGATAGAAGACGCATCAATAAATGACAGTTCTTACTCAAAATTATTTTTAACACATGTAAACTATTCTATTTTTGTTATATAACATTAGCTATCCAATATTTTCAAGATGATGTAACCTATTATGGTGTCTTTAAATATTTGGCCATAGGTTTCTCAGCAATTTAAATTTCTCATAACAGTTCAAGGGTAATTACATGAGTTGAACTACAGTAGTTAGTGCCTGTTGTTTTATACCTGCACTCAGTTAGAGTTAAAGATTGAGCGTAACATGTGTTAAGTAGATTCAACATCACGTTGCTTAGTGATGCTTCACTGAACCAGAGCTGTTAACAAAAACATTAGTTGATTCAATGGTGCAGAGTAATCCATCACTGTGTCTTGTTAAAGATAGACTCAGCATTAAGACTTCTTACGAACTGCATAACTTAGGCTAATCATTTACTTTCCTCTTCACAGGGGTGTTATTTCTGTAGTTAAAAAAATAGGTCGAGAAAGAGCTGCTGTGTATTTTTCGTAGTAAGTTCCTCCCACAAATATGCTTCTGTTTTTACGTGTTTTTATCTAATAAAAAGTTTCTATTTTACCTAAAGCTATTGCACAAGGTAAAGATGCACGTATAGGTACAGTATATGCATGCTTGATGCAGCAAAAAGCACAGAGAACCTGGGGGTGGGGGGGTTATTTTGGCCTGCTCCATGCTAACCGTTGTGCTGTAAATGGCAGGTGTCTGCCCTCCATGCACTGCGCCTGTTGCTGTTACCGCTTTGGTCACAACACCATCATCATCCGGGGCTTTTAAAGTGCTGTGCCATGTTAGTGTGCACATAAATGCCCTCTCAGCTGGGCTGTAATCAAACACTGCAATTTAGGGACTACAGGAATGCAGTCTGGTGTTAACATACCTTGACAGGATAAACACAACGGCCTACTCCCACGCCTGGACAGCTCATGCACACCAGCCAGGCTACGACTGCGCATTGGCCCGTTATCTGGTCTCCAAGGGTGGAAATTGTGTTTGGGAGTTGTGTTTGTTTTTAGTTTGGCTTGCATTTTGGGTTCCATGGTGGATTCTGTAATATACGTGTCATGAATTTATAACAATCTACTGATCTTATTTGTAGGCAGATGTGATGTTTCTAACTGTAATCAGATTCTTATTATCGAGCAGAATGACTTCATTTACAGACAGGTGTTGTGTTTACAACTGTTGTCAGTCTTCTCTCTCCGGGGCTGGGGATCAGCACTAAGGCTGAACGATTAACCTGAATTGCATCGATAAAAGGTTTTCACTACTGCAATAACGTATCCTCAGATGCTGGAGGTTTTTTCTTCCATCGCCATCATTTGAGTGATATATATGTTCACCAATCAGAATCGCTGAGAACCGCCTTCCTGGGCTGCTGGCCAATCAGAGATGGTTACAGGACACAAGCTTGAATGCGCTAACAACAACTACACTAGGATTCTATAAATAGGGGTGTCCCGATCCGATATTGATATTGGATATCAGTCCGATGTCAGCCAGAAAATGAATATCGGATTTTATCGAACTGCATCCAAATTCACAGATATAAGCTCTCCGATAAAATTTTCCGCTCCAGCACATCTATCCATAGGTGACTGTGGTTCACACTCCAACAAAGTAACCTACTGTTGCTGACTATTGTTTTCTGTTTGAGTCACATCACTTGATCAAGCCTTTTCTAACATTCCACACTACAAAATAAGTAATAAAAGTATGCATGATTCGTGCTGATATCGTATCGGATCAATATCGGTATCGGCCGATACACAAGGCTGCACACTATCGGTATCATATCGGAAGTGAAAAAGTTGTATTGGGACATCGCTACCCTTTACAATCCATGTTAATGGAATCGACCAATGTAAACGGAATCTGTTGTTGAATGTGGAAATGGATAGAATCGGGTTGAAACACCGTCACGGTGAGGAAAAGGACATTTTTTTAATGGGGAAATGTTTCGGGGACCGCTTATTATGGTGCCCCCCCCCACCCCATTCTGGCCACTTCAAACACAGTCAGTAAACCTCACTAAACAGCGTATAAACTGCCAAAAAAAATTACACAAATTATCACTCCTAAATACAGAGCCACCAGGGCTCTCTTAACTTTAACGTGTCTGTGGAGCTCCGTCCGTTATCTGTGATAACATGATCAGCTTTAATCAGTTTTACCTGCTCAGTGCTTAAACAACATCTCATCAGAACTATTGAAGATCTGTGGATAAAGTTGTTCTGTTGTTGTGGACGAGACCAACGATGCTGGGATTGTAGAGTCTGAAATATCGTAGGTTAATGATAACGTCTGATACTTTGTCCATTTGTTTTTGTTTAATCATTATGGTCTGGAATTATGTCATCAGGATCATTTAAATGAGGTTAATTTAAATTAAGTCGATCAAAACTTAATCAATAAACCTGCTCAGATTGAGTAAACCATTGATCCCTGAGGGGGAATTGGGTGACATTAATGCTGCTCTCATACATATATGACATGAATAATGAAAAAGCAGCAGTCAGAATAATCCATCAGTAGAACTTATATATACCTTTTAATTGTATCTTACTAATTATATTAACATTTGACATACTTTTTTGTTTAATTATAGTTTTTTTTTTATTAGTATATATTTTGTTTCCTCACAGTACAACTTAAAATATCTACCTTTTAATTGTATCTTATTTTGTACCTTTATTTTTGACACACATTTTTGTTTAATTGTGGGTTTTTTGTTATTAGTATTTATTTTGTTTCCTCACATGAGTTAAAAACAAATTTTCTAAAAATAAATTCATTAATACTTCTAAAAAAAAAAAGGAATTGAAAAAGAATAAAGTGAACACGGAATTTGGAAAAAAAATAAAACACATGCATTTAAATGTATAAACTATTTTTAAAAAATCGTAAATTGAATCGCAATTGCAATATCTGTCAGAAAAAATTGCAATTAGGTTTCTTGTCAAAATCGTGCAGCGATACTCAACACTGATGCCTGATGTATCTGTGGCACGAGGTCAGGAAAAAAGACGTTGGCTGGTGTGAAAGAGCTTTGTTGAATATTAAAGGAATGCTCTGAGGCCCTTTGATCAGCTCTGTGTTTGTTTGATGTCTAAATGGGTGGCATTTTTTCTGCATCTTTTTTTTTTTTTGTGCTGCTAATTTCTTTACCTTTTTTTTTTTTGGTGAACGTTGGTGCCTTGAATACATATCGTTGTCCGTTGTTCTGTTTTTCAAAGAGAGAAGTGTAAAGCATTGACATGTCACAGGTCACATTCATCGGGTCTCTAACAAGAGGTTTTTAGAATAAAACCCCAAACAGCAAGTTTTAGAGTAAAACATGATGAAACCTCGTAGCACCAAGTATGGGAATACAAAAATACAAAGCTTTTGTGAACAAGGAGTACGAGCACAAATGAAACTACTGTTAGTAGTTTTTCTGCAAATGTATGTTTCGTCTGACAATAGTAACAATGACGGATTCTTAACAACTTCCTGAAAAACGGTTGAAATTGCTGCTTGAAAGTTATTTTTCATCTCCACCGGAAACATTCCGTTTGTTGACATTTTTGCACATTGCATTGTGGGATGTAGAGTCCCGTAAACAGATACATAGAAGTGTTTTTACTTAGTTCTGATATCACATTTAATACCTGGAACAAACTAGAACAAGTTATAGTTAAAGAGTGTTAAAAATGATGTCCTTGTCTGGCAAAAAAAATCAAAACATTAATGGAGTAAAAACACTTCTCTGAGTCCGTTTACAGGACTCCACATCCCACAATACAATATTCAAAGTTGTCAACAAACTGTATTTAGGGTGGAGATGAAAACAAACTTTCAAACGGCAATTTTCATCTTTTCTCTTTGGTTTTGGAGTAAATGATGTTCAATTCATTGATTGATAAGGCATTCACTATGATTTTATATTACAATATTGTGGGTAGCAGCTATATGTTTTCTGTCTGTGACATCTTTCTAACACAAAAAAGGCAAAATTTTAGTTTCTACCAGATTGGTAAAGTTTAAACAGATTTATAAGGTGTCACATATTTACTTGTCAAAAATGTAACAGAGAATTATACTTCCATGATATGAAATGAATTGATTTACTGTGCGTTATGAAGAGTCTTGCATTCTTTTTCTCATTTTTTCAAGGCTCATCAGACAACAGGAAAGGTCCTAACCGCCTGTGGTCAACAGTAGCTATTAACTGATCCATGACCATGTGATCATTCGTGTCACTTTCTCCTAGTGGCCAAAGAGCCTTAGGTTGTGTGTGTGTGTGTCCCTTGCAACAAATGTGCCCATAGAGTGACAAAGCACTACAGGATGTCTTTACCAAGTCAGCATTAACCCCTCCTCATCGCCTTTTATGGTCTTGGAGGGGGAGGTGCATCAGGGCTACTGATGTTGCTGCTGCTGTGACTAATTGGGTGTGTGAGAGTGGGTGTTGTATGTTAGCATCAAGGTGGGAAACTGCTGCTTTCCTCAAGGCTTTGCATAACAACACAGGCCAGCTTGTTTGGATTTACATCCATTAACATGATTCTTGTGAAGGAGAATCAGGAGTTTGCTGAGATGTTGTGTTTCAGTGAGATGAGCTACCTGATAAAGGACCTTGGCAGGTCAGGCATGGAAAGTTGAAGAGTATGACTGACTTGTTCCAAAGTCAAAGACTCTCACACAAGTTTTAAAGCAACACACACACTTTTAATTCCAATTCAGGTTTGATTAGGAAACAGTTAATTGTTCATTTATTCTTACATTTACATTTATTTTATTACATTACCTTCAAAAGGTCACTTGTAAGTAGGGCACCCAACCTATTTGCCACATAGCAACCCAGATTTTAGGCTAACCAAACTATGGCTGTGTTCGAAATGGCTCACTCCATACTACACACTACACACTTAATGAGTGCATATTGTCTGCTATGTATTATTAGTATGATTAGGATTAGGGATGCGCCGAAATGAAAATTTGTGGCCGAAGCCGAATAAAATATAAACTCTTTGCCGAATTTTGAATGCGGTTAAGTTTTTCACTATTTTTTTTAATAGTGCATAAATAGCCTGCAATACATCTTTAGACATGTTTTTTAAAGAAAGTAAATGCTTATTGAATATTCTGACATTTTTTAAATATTCCAGTAGCCTTTGCTTTTCAAAAAAAAAGCACAACAAAGTTTTTCATTTATATTAGCCCTTCAAATAAAATGAAACATGCATTCCAAAAAAAACCTCAAGTGCATTAAAGTGGAGGTATGATGAAAAATATCACTTTATAGTGGTTTTGCTACAGTGATACACAGTACAGAGAGAGTCTGGCTGTGTTTGTGTGCGGAAAGGAGGAGCTGCTGCTGCTCTGGTTCTGCAGCAACAGGCACACTTTTCCGACTCAAAATCACTGCACGTAGTTTGATTGCGTCATTGCGTCACACGCTACTATTCGGCCTTGCTTTTTACTCACTAAACCGAAGGACGAATGTGGCATACATACGGGTATTTCTTGCGTACTCAATCTTTTCATTCTATATCTAATCTGAACACACTACATACTAATTTCAACGTCATATTTAGTATGAGTAGAACATTACAGTACAACCTATTTATTACTTTTTAAATAGCCTACATGTGAAATATATGTATATATTATGTTATATATGTAATATATAATAAACACAGCTGCCTTAGAAGAACACAAACTACAAGCATTTTTATATGAAGTACGGTGTTATGATAACTTGCCCGACTACAGTTTTTACTTGGCAGTGACCAGCGGTCAAGCGTTAATGTTCAGCCCTGATTTTAGAAATCCCAAAAATAAAGTTTTTTTGTTTTCTTTACAATGAACAGCTGCAAAATAAGTATACTACTATAACTAAACCAGGGATGTATTTGTATGTTACTGTGCTCTGTTTCAGCAGCAATGGTGTAAGCTGTTTTGGACAGAGGTTTTTTTTTTTTTGTATTAAGCATCCACTCACTCACCCCCTTCTCTTCCTCCTCCTCCTCCTCCTCCTCCTCCTCCTCCTCCTCCTCCTCCTCCTCCTACTCCTTCTCCTCTGTCCTCCACAGGGAGGTCAGAGGTCAGTAGAGCAGCCCTCAAGCTGTGTTACAGCAGAAGGCACATGTGCTAAAAACCGTGGGCCACTGACCAGATTGTGAACGGTCAGTCTTGATATTATTAAATTTAGCTTTACATAAAGCATAATTTAAAAAAGAAATAAAACAACATATGCCACAATTCCAAATCGAACAAGCACCTGTTCTAAAGCTTCGTGATCTCTGTTACTCATACGATCAATATTCTGTTTCACATTTTCACCCAATTTTGTTTCAGGGTATAGCCATGTTCTATATTTAGTGTCTGAAGGAATGTTGGTAAGCTTAACCTGACAGACTCGGTTTAAAGGCAGACTGTTATATGCATCGAATGACACTTTTGAATTTATTAAGGATTGTAATGGTGCCAAATCCGGCTCTGAACTTACAACGGCATAACAAATTGATGATACAAAGTCAAAGTTTTCTCCACAACACCAACATGGCAAACAAATACCGAATATGGAACCAGAAGTGAGAGTTATCTCCAGCTCCACGGTGCACAAACGTCTTAGAGGAACTGCCAAAATCAGAATTTCCTTGGTGGCTCTAACCCATTTTCACTTGTAACATGCTTTTTTCCTGCCCTTAGTGACTCTCATTAAGCAACCTGAATATTCACATGTTCAAAAAGGCAAATAAAGCAGCTTGGTGCTTAAAGTCTAATCTATACTGAGGTAGAGAGACTGATTGGTGAAAGACTCCTTATGGTGAGAGGACCAGGGGTCTGCTGTTGAGCAGTTTGTTCATACATTCCATTATGCGGAGCTCAATATATAAAACACACGTGTAAACTCATTTGCGAGTCCGTGTTATTGTGCTTTATGAGTGTGAGTGTGTATCAAAGGGAGGAATACCCTTTCTAAAACCTGCCTGAATGTCGGGGAGGATGAGGGGGGTCACTCTTTCACACTTTGCTTGTGGGAAACTCCACTGCTTCTCTTTTGGTGGTGCTACAATTAGCATACTCAGCCATCCTCCATTCTCTCTTTTTTCTCTCTCCGTGGCCCCATAGAGGACCACAGTGCAGTGGAGAGTCAGTGGAAATCCAACCCAAAGACCAGGCACAGCACTTAGTCACAGCAGAGGGTGCTGTAATGTAAAGCGCAGCATAAGAGTAATCCTCCACATGTTTAGGTCACCAAACAGTAGTGGCAATCACTTCTGATGCACTGACTTAATACTGTAACACTTAGTCATTTACAGTAATATCGCTCTGTTGACCAGGACAATTATTAGGCCGGCAATTATTAGGCCACGGTTACATGATGTTTTTTCATTCAGAATGATTTATTCCGAATTAAATCATTCAGAATTCAAGTGTTCTGCTTCGTGTTTGAATGTAAATGCTAATTCCCGAACGAGGTTTACATGGAAAACAGTTTTTTTTGGCTTTAGATAATTCCTCTTTAGGTCTGGGGGTTGGGAAGGCTCTGATTGGACGAGGGAGCCAACGTGACGTATCACGTCTATCAGGAAAAACACACAACAAACCTTTTATTGTCGACTATAACACAGAACACCACACATGAGAACTGTTTTCACCTTTATTTTGATTGTAGCTTTGAAACAGCAGCTCAACAATAACATGCGGTTTCACTTTGGACCATGAAGCGGAAGGGAGATACGAACTAATCACCGGTAAAAAGCCCAGTAAAAGTCCTAGTGCCAGCCGTTCGGTGAAGCCTGTTCCGTTAACCGTGTGTGTTTAATAAGTCTGTGTGTGTCTGTCTTTTAAAAATATTATTAAATAGTCTAGGCTGGAGTCCGGGCCGCCGCCATCTTGGATTATGTCGTCAGCAGCGCGTCATCGCCGCAAGTCGCACTAGAGTTAAACGATCCGAATTAACCAAGTTAAGTGTTTACAAGAAAGAGGAATTATTTAATTTGGAATTAAAAACGGAATAAACCAGCCACCTAATTCGGAATTAACTTTAATTTGGAATTAAATTAACATTAGGAATTATGTGTTTACAAGGTCAGGTTAAAGAGGAATTAACTTTTATTCCGCTTTAAAGAGGAATTAAAGCTCCCATGTAAACGTGGCCAATGTGTAGAGGTTGTCTCCTGTTTAAATCCCTGAGTCAGCTAGTATAGAATCCTGCATCTGTAGGACCTCGGATTTTCTATGATTGAGGACAACAGACAGAAAAAACGGAATTTACGTTCTGAAAGGGAAAAATCAATGTACATGGAAAAAGCAATTGGACCTGTTTCTTTTTTTTCCTCTTTTCTTTCTCTTTACTTAAAAATGGGCCCCAACATGACATAGAAATGCCTCACATGCATGTTTTGGGACAGTATTGAGCATTTACACTATTTAAATTGGATTGAATATACTTTATCCAGCTTCGCAGTACAGGTCCAAGGGAATGTCCAGAAAGTGTGACAAAAGGTGAAAATTGTTCATTTCCGCACATAATTCCATTTAATATCTCTCGCCATGTTGGGGCCGTTTTACCCTGTTATTGAAAATGAATGCTGAGCTTTACCTGAAGTATATTTGTTTTTGTAAATACCTGATACCCCGTTTACATGTTTTTGGGATGTTGAATCGCAAATGAAATGATCTAAATAGGGAAAGATGATGAAACAGAAAGGAAACAGAAAAGTCTAAAGTAAGGCAAACATGATGCAGAAATAAGTAAACCTGAAACGGAATTTGGGATTATCAAAACAGAAAATCGTAGGTCCTAAACATCCCTAAACCCAGGTAAAGATTAAGGCTTGATGAACATTGGACACAATCAGATTTTTTATTCTTGATGTCTATTAAGAAGGAAACAAATCTGCTGCAGTGTCTCTTCTCATTTGATCATTATTCACATGGGCTATTAAAAGTTGCTCAATGCTGCAAGCCCAGTTATGTAACATGTTGAATACTTTGCTTAATATATTACCTAGAATTATAATTCATTTCAGAAAGTCTACCAATTAAGGAATCAGGATGTGGCTGCTGGAACAGGAGTGAGATATGCAACCTTTCAGAGAGCCCTCAGCAGTCTCTGGAGACATAAATCATGAGTGTTGGACAGGTGGGTTAGGAGGGGCCTGCCTCACTAAAGACACCCCAGAGAATACAGCAGCAGCAGCAGGACAGGTGGGAGTGGAACAGAGAATTAGATTAGAGCCACAGCGGAGCCATCTATTTAGTATTTTCCTGCTTTACACGGTTTTTCCATCCAACTCATTATTTTTTTGTCTTTAAAGCAGAACATTAAAGTAGACAGTGTTGGCCCTGTTCTCTGATCTGCTGCACGTATAAAGAGGGTTTCTTTGTGCCCCCCCGCCCCAAACACCCCTCACCAGCCACAAGGGGGAACTGCTTTTTGCATAATTTAGGGTTGGGGTTTTTGGTAGCCGTATCATAAGCACTTGCCACGGGGTGCCACACCCCTGTGTCTGATGTCTTCTCATTCCAAATGGTATTTTCTTGTTTTTATGCAGGTTAAAATGCTATTATTTTTCAACATTAGAGGTGATTATCTGATTCTAAATGATATACTACATGCATGTTGTTGGATTATTTCTCTGAATTTGAACATCCCTGTTGAATAGTGGCAGCTACCATACTGTCCTAAGAGAGAAAATGTGGTTCAAGGGCTTTGCTCATAGGCCCAAATAGGTGGTTATTATCCCTTTAACACCTGTAATATTAACATCTCCGCCAGTTTTTTTTTTGCTTATTTTGTCTTTGCTTTTACCCTGTTTTCCATAACACTTTAAACTTCCAATAATTGGCAGTATTTTACAATTTATTATATGTTCTACCAGTGTAATATCAGTTTAAAATGAAGAAAAACACAGAATGAAATAGATTTTTGGAGATTTAGTCAGACGAAAACAATGAAAGCTCACATAAACAACAGATTTTTCCAGCAAATATAAATAAAATTTAGAATGTATAAAACTATAACAAAGCCAGGCCATTTTATGGCAACTATTACAGGCATTTTTGGCCCTAATCATGGCTCTAGTGGAGGATGTGATGGAACCACTCACTCATGTGGACGTCTCAAAATCAGAACAATACCATCAAGCATGGCAATAACTCTGACTGATTAAAGCAATATTACTTTATATGTCTGTATATATTCCAGAGGAAAGTCATTTCACATAGTTCACTGAAGAATATTATTGTGTTCAATATTTTTTTTGGTGACATTGCTTCCCCTACAGCATAAAGGCTGTGTTTGAGCTACGCTGGCTCTGGAGTTTACATGTGTTGGGTTTTTACTGGTACTCCAGTATCTTATTAACCCTTCTATTATCCCCAAATATTAACACCAACACATTTTACCCTTGGGGTCAATCTGACCCCAGGGATATCTGCCTCCAGAAAATTATTTTCAGAAAATTATTAACCAAGTTTTTGTGTGAGGCAGTTTGTGTAGTTATTGAATCCATAAATAACCCCTTGATAATGAAACCTTGACCTGTTCTCTAGCGCCACCATCAGGCCAAACTTTTTAGTTTTCATCCAAATCTAATGAAACTTACTGACAACATTAATGACCACAAGAGTATGAACCCTATTGGTTGTGGTGATGATATGACCTTTCCTGCAGCGCCACCATCAGGAGTTAGTGTTACCAATGCGTGAAATATGAAAAAATATCATGATAATTTTATGCTTGATCAATTGTACCCATAAAATTAGGAAAAGTAATGAAATACAAAGCAAACAAAAAGAGTCAACTAATATTTTTGTAATGATAAGCATTGAATGGGGTCAAATTGACCCCAAAGGATAAAAACTTACATTTCCATCTTCTGAAGCCTGCGTTTGTCCTGTTGTTTCCTTTATTCATTGGTATGTTTTATTTGTTTTACAGGTAGAAGGAAATATATTTCTTTGTTTCCCTCTCCCACCAATGCAGGGAACAGAGGATTTGATTATGAGCCAGTAAAGATGTGCATTGCTGAGTTGTGTCTCTCATTTAGTTTTTGTCCTGTGGGCTCGATAGCCTGAGGGATGATATATGTGGCTTGTAAAAGCCCACATCAGAAGGAAACTGGAGTGACTAAAGACATCTCGTACGCAAACAGCACATGGAAGACAAATCTTTTTTAACTGTTTGCACAGTTTTACGATTATTATTATTTTTTTAGTTAAAAACATTAAGCAGCGTACCTTTTTAAAATCATGCAAGCAACTTCACGGTCAAATAAAGGAGAGCGCTGAGGAGGCTGAAAGTAAGGGAGTGTTGTATTCAATTAGAGGCGATGGCTGCTAATTGGGCCCTCCAGAGGTTGTGTATGTGTGTGTGTGTGTGTGTGCATGCTCAGTGTGAGGGTACGTCAGGCTCTTGGGATGCAGCGTTGATGAAGCTGTTAGGGTAAAGTGCGGGGCCCCAGTGCGCCGCCTGAGTGTTGTGCTATAGAGGCTGTGCTGTCCCTGTGGAGGAGCGCTAATAGAGGCCACCCAGCACTGATGAAATACAGCCAGACTGGATGGATGGAAGGACTTCAGAGCCGCAGGTGATGCGACTGTAATTGAGGCGGCTTGCTGAGCGAGAAGTATGCTCGGGTTCTGATGAGCTGTAGGCATGAAGAAACACGTTTTTACCACAGCAGTGACAATGATGGCATTAGCACTCTGCTGCGATTTTTGCTTTCGAGTGATTTTCAGAGCCTCAACTGCAGAAAAAAATAAATGTGAGATTTGGGGAGTTGAACTAACAAGGTGAAAAACTAAAAAAAAATCTAACATTAATTATGTGTTGAGTGGTAGCTATGCATTTCCTGGGTGGAAACCTATGAGACTCTTGTGTTTACCTGCTTTCCTTGTGCTTGTGTTTGGTTTCTCCCGATCCTCAGGCTTCTTCAAATGTGATCAAAAGTCTTTTTGGCTGTGTTTGAAATGGCATACGCTGTAATGTGTACTACAAACTCAATGAGTATATACTGTCTATGGTTAGGAGGATTATGATGATGACCATTCCCTTATACCCAAGTTTCCCAAGATGCATTTTGAACCTACAATGAGACAACGCGAAGCACGCTGAGGCTAAATATCTCCGTTAATTCTCCACCTTTGAAAGTTCTGAAAGCATTTTAAGTGAGAACGTGACCAAGTAGAATATCAACATGTGGTCATTTGATCCATAAAACTCCTGGAAAACACATTTCATGCAGACATTTCAGAGATTTTTTGTTTGATGTTTGATTTTTTAGCTTGAAGCCAGTCCCAGGATGATTTTACGTTCCACATATACATATATAATATACTATATTCCCACCATACATACTTGTCCAAATATAGTATACAGTATCTGAGTATTTCTTGCAGACTCAATCTTTTCTTACTATATAATTTGAATGCACTACATACTCATTTTGATGTCAGACTTAATATGAGTAGTACGTTAACACGGCCTTTGTGTTTGCACGGTAGACATGGTTACAGAAATATCAGCTGAATGACAAATGTCAAAAGTAATCATGCGATCAAATGCTTTTTGGAATGACACAATTTAAATGTACCTCTACGGACATTTGTCACATTGTAGGTTTGTGACAAACTCCATTATCTTCAACCTTTGCATCAGATCTGACAGTTTAATGGAAGCTCTGTTTCAGATAATAAAGACTCACTCCATCTTTTAGATATTGTAATTCTCACAATGATATTGGACTAGGCCATAATATTTAGCCACTCTCGTAGTTTTCATCCACATTTTAGAAAACAACCAAATTAAACAGTTCTTTGGGAACATTTGGCTTAATAATGATGCAACACAGATACATTTGAATTTTTTCTACTCTTGCTAAACACCTCACATCTCATCTGCTGGGCAGCAGATATTTGAGTTTGATTTTTTTATTAGTGCCACACCACTCAGTTAATCTTTTGTCAGTGTAATTACATTTTTTTTTTACTAGTTTATTTAATTAGGAATCGTAATTCCTGTTCAGGTTACTGTTTGCGATGTAAAATCTACTGCGCTGAGAGTGCCACTGTGCTTATCCACTTAGATTTGTGTTGATCAGGCAGTTTTTGGCATCAGTGTTGGCTCTGTATGCTGATGTGCCAGCTGTGTAGTTCATGATGCACGTAATGCCACAATGGCATGGGCTGTATCATATTTTTATTTTGTGTTGTCAGGACCTGTTGAATAGCCCATATTATCACCAATGTTTTGTAATTGGATTTTTACAAAGTTTGCTATTTTCCCAAACGTATATTTCCTAAATGTTTATATTGTGCACTTTTACAAGTTATTTACTCTTCTTCTGTTTATAAATTCACATAACAAAGCCATAATGAAAACATTGTGTTTAGAAATGGTTCAAGACAAAAAATAATCAATGTTAAAGGTTTGATATTCAGTAGTTTATGATTATTATGATTATTAAATGTTTTGGAAGTCGTGTAGGTTTTATTTGTTTGATTTTGCAGCCTCATTCTTGCAGTGGTTTCTGTTTTTGAATACTGAACTATTTTTTTGTGCTTTGAATGTCCTTCCCTTCCCAAGAGTGAAACCACGGCAGAAGAGTTGCTGTTCTTCTTTTTTGGGTTTTGTGCATAATGTATCGTACAGGTGCAGTTTACTGGAAGCTGTTTACACATTATAAACAAAGGTTTATTGGTAAACACATAAGTGATAGTTTTATATACTTAATTCAGATGCCAGGTACAGTTTAAAAACAGTACAAGGAATTTAACTCAGTAGTTGGAGTGAAGGACACACATTAACACACCAGGGTGCCATTTGCTGAAGAGTAAGACACATTTTCACCACTTTATATGTTGCAATACATAAAATATTTCAACCTGTCGGAGCATCAGAAGCTGTAAACCAGTAATATAAAAGTATAAATGTTATGAATGTCTTTACCTGATTCTGACTGGCTGGTTGGTGGGCCTTATGCGGAGCTTGATGATGAAGTTGTGGGACAATTATTTCATGTATACACAGTAGGGCTGGGATAAACGATTATTTTTTAAACGATTACTCTAGCGATTATTTTTTCAATGCATCAATTAATCTAACGATTAATTTTTCCAATTTGATTCAACTCGATTATCTCCCCATAAATTGACTAAAAGAAATTTATACATGTTGATTCACATACATGAAATGAAAAAAAATGCAATATATGTTTATTGCTCTTCAACTCAAAATTCCAAAATAAAGTTCAAGTAAGAATATAAAAGTACAAAATAATGCATTCAGAGTCAAAGGTAGCATTCATTAAAAAAGGTAATAATTTAAGAAGTGTGTGTGTGTGTGTGTGTGTGTGGGCTTCTGTCGCTGATGTCACAGCGACAGTGTTTCTTCCTTGTCGCGTCGATGCGCTGCCGTCCGGTCACACCCGGGATAAAAGACAAGAGTTACGAGGAACAGCTACCTTCCCTGCTCTGCACTTTTGAAACTCGGAGGAGCCGCTCGCGTTAGTTATTTGTCGGTGCCGCCATCTTTGTTTTGGTCAGACGACGTATCGGCGCACATATTTTGCGTCAACGTATTTTTTGCGTCAGTGTCATCGATGACGCGTTGTCCCCGCCCTAATACACAGTGTCACGGACCCCAAAAAACTTTAACAAGTGTAGCTGCAAATCTTTACAACTGGCCGGTATCTTAGATTAGCTTGTTAACTAGGTGACCATACTTGGATTTCCAAAAAAGAGGAATATTGTCCCGACCTCGGCATGCTCAAAAAGTACTCTGAGTTTTACAGTATAGTTGAAGTAAGTTGTTATCCTTTGTAAGGTTTGAAAGTTCATTTTTGTCTTTATAGCAGAGGAGAAAAACATTCTGATATTAGAGGTGACTCAAGTCATTGTGAGAGATGTTTCAAATTAAGAGTGTTGCTGACTAAACTAAGAGGGACTGGAAGCAGTCCGCCAATGGCTGTGAAGATAGCACCTCCAGATCAAGATCTGTCTTGTCTCTGAATTGTGATGTCATTGTAAGAGTGCCCTCCTGTTATTTAGGTGTTTGTTGTGTGAAACTCGGCCTCTTTCCATGTTAAATGTGAGAAGTGGCCTGAACTAACCCATCCTGTATCCAAGCTGGTAATAAACCTTTAAACTCAATTAAACAGACTCTGGTTAAGATTTGAATTTGTTTGTCAGGTGCCTTCTGAATAACAGTTACACCAGGTTGGAATGTTAATTTTTGTCTTCATAGCAGAGTAGAAAAACATTCTGATATCAGAGGTGACTCAAGTCATCCATCGTTATTGTACATTAAAATATTTTTAGTTTTTGAAAAACCTCAAATACACCTTAAAATGTCTTAATCGTTCAAACAATATTAGAAATAATAAATCAAAAAACTCCTCAAAAGTGAATAATCTTTAATGTATATACATGTTAATAAATAACTGAGAGTTGGCAGCTCCATCGTCCCATGCTGACTCTCTGGCCTTTATTCTCTCAGTTACCTGTGGAGACAGGGTGTCGACATGTAGACCAGATGATGGGAAACTGTGGAGGGTCAGCTCCTAGTTTTAATGATCAACTGAATTTGTTCCAGTCACATAGTTGGATATGTCCATTCTCCATGTACTTAAAGAAGAATATATAAAATATCTATCAAAAGGAAAAGTTAAAGCAATAAACATATTTAGGTGGTCAAACACACCCACACACACACACACACACACACATGCACGCGCACACACACACTGCTCAAATATGAACATATATAGAATAACCAATGTGCCATATCCCCTCGAGGATTAATAAAGTATAATCTATCAATCAATCAATATTATGTTGTTCACTTGCATACATTTAGTCACAGAAATCCAAAACACGCACAGTTTGAATGAACTGATTTTATACATTGTTCTAAAAACTTTGTCAGACACGACAAGCATCCATTTACCATACATATCATTTAATGTGTACACAGTATAGACTTTAGAGAACAGCAGAACCACACAGAAGTTGAACTTAACTTTCTTCCCAAAAAGTTTCCTTTCCCATGGCTTCTCAAATTCCTGTTCTGAACTTCCATGGAGGTTTTGTTTTTGTTTTTTCCCCCCCCCAATAATGTAGGAGGTTCTTACTGCTGACATTTTTCTATAAAACCTGCTGTTATTTGGTCCCTTTCAGTTGAGAGCATGGTTGTGTTCAGCCATATGTAGCAATAAAAATGTGCTGAAAGGGTTGATTCTGAAGTTCATTAGATTTTCCTCCTTGTGCTGTTGTACTGCTAACATTTTAATAGAGATATGTTTTTGTTTTTTCTGTCAGAAAATGTTTCAAATGTCACAAATGTTCTTATTGTGCACATAATATACATATTCATCTTCATTCTTGTACTTACCGACTGGGGTGTAAGAAAAAATCGATTTGGCGATATATCGCAATTTTTCACTGCCCGATTATTGTATAGATCACATTTTTATCAAAAAAAAAGCCAATTTAATTAATGTATGCATAGCAAGCAAATGCCCAGTCACAAGGTGTCATTAAACCATATAATAACTTGTTAATGCATTTTAGCTCGGAAGTGAATTGCACTTTTATAGATGTATGTGGTTACTTTTTTTTTTACTTAACAGAATCAGAATCTGTTTGAATAAAGCAAAAGTAAAACTTTTTTAGAAAAATTTGACAAAATTGATAAACACACCACTTGTGTTTATATTGGTACTTGAATTACAGTTACTCACCATTTACTTTAAATTTGTAAATATTGATATTTTGATATATTGCGACTTATATTGTATTGTATAGTATCATAATATATCGGAATTTATCATATCGTGACTAGGGATAGACCGATATGGATTTTTTAGGGCCGCTGCCAATACCGATCTTATTTCCATCAGTCTGAGCCGATGACCGATACAGACCGCAGATTTTTCTGAGCCCATATTTGGCGCCGATACCACTTTTGCTCCCTCAATTTACATCATAAAAATTACTATCATATGGTACGAGTTTCAATTTAAAAAAAAAGAGGAACATTTATTAAAATTAACAAAGGTGAGGTAGAACGACAACAAGTAAAAGATATTTAACAAATATTAAAAACCAGTGATGTAGAAGAACAAGTAACAAAATATATCCGCTCTCTGTAATTAATACGTATCGGCAAACACAACAGCCCCCAATCGGCCGATGCCGATACACGTAAAAAAGGCTAAAATCGGCTGATAATATCGGCTGGCCGATGTATCGGTCTATGACTAATCGTGACATGCAAATTGTAAATTGCATCGTCGGATTCATAGCAATGCAAACCCCTACCACCTACCACACTTTGATACAAACCAAGCCAAATCCAGCAGGTTAAGGCGATGTGGTTGTGTTGTGTGTGCGTTTGTGTACCTTTTACAGCGTGGCAGGTGTGCCTGGGCCTCAGCTCCATTACAGCTCTCATAAATACCACCTGACAGCCCGAGAGCAGCCAGGCTTTGATATAAAACTCTCCTCCCGTGACGTGCAGCCCCTCAGCACAATTAAATTATTGCACACTTGAGAAGAGGAAGGCTAAACTGCTGCCCAGTGCCTTCTTTACAGACCAAGCTGGTCTCAGTGTATGCATGTGTTCTAGTATTCCACCTCAGAGCCAATTTTCTTACATCTGTGGATCAAGCTTGGTTGGTCTAAAGTTCAGGTGTTCAATTCTTACAGAACAAAAAGAGGATTTTTCAAGCTCGACATTTTAACAAATGTTTAAACCTTTTTAAGACTAGAATCAGGCCTATCAGTATGCACAGAATGTAGGGAAATTTAAATATTTGCTTTGTGTTTTGTCAGAAACCTCAGCAACTTCAGCCTCTTTGCTACCTTACCTGCGTGACATTTCATTTGGCTGATGGTTTGAACGTGCTTGACATTTTGTAAACTGCATTAGGAAGGTCCAGCCTGTCCCTGTGCTTTCTTTCCCTTCTGCCCTGCATTGTCTGACTGGGTAAACAGGCCCACACACATCTCTCTGACTGCTTCTACATCTGGGGACTTTGCTTTGTACGACTGAGGATTATGTCTTTGTCTTCATGGGAAATGCATAAAACAGCCTTGGTTTATTTTTTTCAGATGTTTTCCCTGAGTACACCTGTAAAGCGAAAGTAGGCTAGCATCTCATTATGCGGCGTAAACAGGGCTCTGCATCATCACTGGGAAGGTCTCTACTGCTTAAGCCTTTATTCTGCTCTGACACAAGATAGATGGAACAAGTGCTTTGATGCATGTTTAATCAATTTGTCCCCGAGATAATATAGTAAATATCATCAAGGAGACTGTGTTATGCTGTGAAGCCTCGGTGTATGAATAAGGCCAAATGCCTTCTTATGGAAAATGTAGGTTATTATCATTTCACTGTCTTATTTTTTTACACAAAACCCCATCCATAAGGACTGAACCAATGTACCTGAAAAAGCTACTCACCAGGTTATTATTAACAGTGCCTACCATGGTACATTACGTTTTCAATAATCCATGTTCAATTACAATTCAATTACGATTATGGTGATGGCATTGTTTCCAATTACAAATAAATTATAATAGTTTTTTTCCCTAATAGTCAATTCTCTATTCTCTTCTCAATTACTGAAGTTAAATTACAATTTCACTATAGCGTTGTGATGATTTTATGTGCTT
Source organism: Gouania willdenowi (assembly GCF_900634775.1). Lineage (NCBI taxonomy): Eukaryota > Metazoa > Chordata > Actinopteri > Blenniiformes > Gobiesocidae > Gouania > Gouania willdenowi. The sequence goes on along the minus strand of NC_041060.1, from coordinate 19,167,813 downwards.
TTGAATGTGTGCCTGATGTTGTTTTATCATCTTTACATTTCATTTTTAGTGCATTGATTATTATAATATCTTATTTAAAAGCCCAACCAGGGACAAAGGTTGGAACTTAGCAATAACTATACACTTTTTTTTTAACATCAGGTACATTCACAGTATTGTTACTGTCAAATAGTATCATCCCTAAAATGTCTATTATATCCTAACTCAAACCCACTATACCCTACCTCTTCCTAATCCTTACTCACAGGTAGTGGGGAAACTTGAAATGAAACATAATTCAATATTTAACTACATATGTGTAAGCCATAGAAGTGTTTTGCATTAAGCTAAATTGTATATGACAGTTTTTATAGAATTTCTATGGTCATTACAATTAAAAAGCCATTTATCTTAACTCAATTACAATTCAATTACGGTTACAATCGCAACAGATTTTTTAAAACAATTGTAATTACGTCATAATTGTAATTAATTACGCGATTACAATTACAATTCACCCAAACTCTGCTGCCAACTTTTGACATACAGTAAATTGGTGATACAGCACCAGTAGGGCCAAAACAGCTACGCCTTAGAAATGTAAACCAGAATGCTAAATGTGATAGAAAAAAATAGAAAGTGTCTATTTGTACGGTTCTTTTACGGACAACCCCCGGTGCTTTTGGTACGTTTACCGAAGTACACGTACGTAGGGTGTTAGGGTTAGGGTTAGGTTATAACCGTATATCCCAACAATTTTTAGGGTTAGGGTTAGGTTTAGTCTTAGTCACGTGACCTAAACTGGCCAATGAGGGGGCTGTGTACAGATAGAATGTCGGTATATTGATACGGCAATCGTACGGATAGCCACTGCCAGAAAGATATTGCGAGCAGGAAAAAGCATCAGCCACGTGTCATCTGCGTTGTAATTATTAAATTAGGCTGCTGGCTAAATACACAGCTTTGTTTATAAAAGCTTAATCTGTGAGGAAAGTGGGATTATGCAATAACACAAATGGATTGGTTAGAGTAATACCAGAGTTGGCAGCAATACCTCCTAAATGTTCTTTGAATTTAGGTATTTCCAATTGGGCTCGATTTTTTTTGTAATGTCATTTACCGGTAATGTTAATTTCCATACAAAATAATGTAAAGTTGCATTGATTGTGTCCTTATTTTCAATATTAGATGTTCACTCCTAATAGGTGAATTCAATGTATTTATCGTTTAATATTATTTAGTAAAATATCTGTATCACTTAGTTTTGCTATGGACAGGACATTGAGACTCTAATCAAAGTACCTTTGCTATAAAATACTAAGCTGGCAACATTAGCTGACTGATTAATGTGGTATGTTGCAGCCACCTGCAAATTATGGAAATTATGCTTTTTTTAACTGGAAACTGTGGGAACCTTTCACAAGGTTGTTGCCATCTATGAAGTATTTTCTACTTGTAAAGTATGGGATTTTAAAAACATTTTCTAAAATTAATTTTGATCAATAATAGCTTAACAGTAAATGTCCATGTGGTCAAATTACAAAATCAGTGAAAGTAAAGTAGTCCTTGTTCAACTACCCAGGTGTATTTTCTGCTTGTAGGTATTGGTGTATAATTTATAAAAACATTTTTTTTAATTTGTTTTGATTGCTTTTTGGCCAATGAAAGAAGTTCCAATCTAGATTGGCAGAAATCCTAATTTGGCTACACTATGTGCTCTCGATATGGGTCAATGGTGTAAGCAAAAGTCACATGATGTGTGACGACAGTGCAATAGTGTTTACGGTCTTTAAATACTGAAATAAACATTGACGGGACCTTACGGCTGTATTTCATAGCAGCAGGACAACAATAGCACCACTACTGCATACTTGTCCTGCCCCGGCTCAGTGTTTAGTTTAGCGTAGCTTAGCCTAGTGAAGCATAAAGCTAATGCAACAACCGCTCTTGGCAACACATACTTAGCCCCAAAGCTTTGCTGGTGTTGCAGAAGCCACCATCACTTACAGAGACACAGTTAAACTCTGAGTTGTCGCGTTTTGCGTGTCATAGTGTTCGACTTCTGCTGATGCTAAGCAGCTCTTTGTAACCATCCACAGTCGACAGTTCCCTGACCTATTTTCCCAAGGAGTTTCCTGCCAGCGTGGTTATGTGTTTAGATTATTGACTAGAAGGGAAAAAAAGGAAGACGTGATGAAAGGGCTTGAATCTCTTGGTAGATGTCGACAATAATGCAACCGTAAATGCACAGGGTGAAATGAAATTCATGCACCAAGATATGAATGATTATTAGGAGGAAATGTTTTTTTTTTTTTTTTTTTTTACTGAAAAACTCTGCAAGCCCTTAAAAAAGATAGAAAGATCAATTCAAAAGGAAGGACTGTAAAATGAAAAACACAAAAAGGGGTTCAACTAAAGTTTTGTGCAGCTTCTTCTGGTATTTGTGTTTTATGTAGATGTGTTGAGATAAAACATGGACTGTTTAGGAAGTATTTTATTTATTTTCAGTAAGAGTCACACAAGATATTAGGCTAAATTGGCTACACTTTATAATCTGATCTCTGTATAAACTGTATCAGTTGGACATTGGTAGAAAAAAGGTAGATTTGTCAAATTATTCTATAGATGTAAAATTTGGGTACCTGTAATACATTTATGATAGTCATTATAATATAAATGATATAAGGCTCAGACAGGTAGGGTGTTAAGAGCCCAGACCTGGGCAATACTTATAGAGATTCAAGATATATCGAATTTTCTATTTTGGTGATATGGAAAATTAGGATATCGTCTATATAATATCAATATATTTTATAGCTTATTTTTAAATGAAATGCTCATTTTAGGAGTCACTGCTTTTGCCACTTCTTAGAACAGCATGAAAAGCTGTTGGATTGTTGAGTGCGTCCTATAACCTAGAACAAGCCACACTACAGAACTCACTCACATGTGCGAGAAACAGCCAAAGGTTGCACATTTTAACCAGAAATTTTCTCTCTGTTAAGATTTCATTGAGTTAAAAATATTGAGATTTGTATCGTATATCGCCATTTTGGGAAAAAAAAATAGGTATGAATTTTGGTTCAGATCACCTTGCCCTAGTGGTGCCTGACTTAAAATGTTTACCAAATTGACATCATGAGTGAGATAACCCTGACCCCTCAGGGGAAAGGTCACTGAAGGTTGTAATTATGAATAATTCCACTCAAGTGCTTCTTTTTAGTTTGTGTTTTTACTTTTAAGCAGGAGTCTGACATGTTTAAGGTTTTATAGACACCTTGAAAACATTTTGTCTGTATTCAGAGTGCAAGCGTATGAAATGAGGTGTGACTGATGATGTTAACCTTGTCGAACCTATTGAAAATCAACCAACCCCCTACTTGGAGTGTGTAGTTATAGGGCAGGATGAGGGACAGGGAAAAGGGGGTTGGGCCTGGTGTCAAAGGTCAAAAGGGTGTGTTGAACTGGCAATGGATCACACATGCATCGATCCACTGACACACCTGTATTCTCTTTATTGATACTGTATTTCTTTTGTTTTGTCCAGGTGCTACTT